>NC_134866.1:28082235-28386610 GCF_049852395.1 Peromyscus maniculatus bairdii | reverse complement strand
CATACATTTACATAATATATTTCGATTATATCCACTCTTGTCACCCTCACACTCTTTAAGAGATTTTTTTTTTAAGTTCCACCCAATTCATGCCTAGTACTTCAAACTTGGTCAAAAGCCCAAACACCCAGGGCTGGGAGCTCATAGGCTCTAGGAGGAAAACCTACTGTTGTTGTTTTGCTATGTGTCAAACTTTCTCCTAAATATGCATGTCTATACTCAGTTAGTGCTGCTTCCAATCCCGTTGGAGAAGCGGCCTTTGCAGTGGGCAGCAGTCAATACAGAGACTCATGACTGGTCAAAGGTCTGATAAAACATGGCTATTGAGTGCTCAGAGATATCTCTGTCAGCCTCACACTGCAGAAGAGAGAGCAGAAAGAATGTAAGTGCTGGAGGATGGGGAAGAGTGTTGTGAAGTGCTGTCTTCGGACATGCCATGGACATCATAACGATAAACTCCCAGCAAATGCATAAGACCTGTGTGAGATCAAGTCACTCAATAATTCCATCATGACTGGGGGAGAGAATCAAAAGGTTCCACCCCTTGATGAGAAGCTATTGGCAATTGATGGCGGCTGGAGTAGGCGTCTTTTTTCTTTGTGGGATGTGTCCATTGTTAGGTTTCCTGTGCTTGTAGAGATAGCACTAATTGGACTGACTCAGTGGGTTATTGAAGGGAAAAATGGGGCAGAGGGTATAGAGAGATGGTTTTGCAGTTAAGAGCACTGGCTGCTGTTTCAAAGGACTCGGGTTTGGTTTCCAGAACCTTCACGGTAGCTTATAACCTTCTCTATCTCCATTTCTGGGGAACCCAATGCCCCCTTTTGTTTTCCAAGGGTACTGCATTCATGTGGCGCACATATACACATGCAGACAAAGCATCCATACACATAAATTTTTTTAAAAGAAGGACATTCAAGGGGAGTGAGAAGTGGGGTTGAATCAAGGGGTCAATATAATCAAGATTCCTTGTATGTATCTATGAAATTGTCAAAAAATTATTATTTTGAGGTTAACTTTTAAAAAGAACTGGGGGATGCTCCACCAGTTATCTTGTATTGGATGAACAATACCATATGAACACAGAACTAGAAGGAAAGAAAAGAAATAAAAGTTTTTACTTTGGAATATCACATACCATAGAAAGCTAAATTCTATAAATAGGAAAACAAGAAGCCTGGCTATTGACTTTATCTGTTACTGTAAACGGAGGGATTCCGGGGACCATCATCCCCAAATAGGACATCCTGGAATGTGGATTATGTTAAATTAAAGGAATGTGGAGAGCAGTGGATGTTGCAAGAGGATTTATCTGAAGTCTCTTACTTTCTTAAAGTCTGTGTCCCCGTCCCAAGGAAGAAAACAATGACCACGGTTTCCTTCCTCAAATTCCCATGAATTAAACTTGTATCACAGAAGGAAGCTTAGGCCTGTTGGCACTTCGGGACAGATGTACATCACACCAGTACCCTTTATACTGCCTCTACAGAGAATCACTAACAATCCATTATCTGTTCAGACAGTCCAGTGTACTTTGTCCCAGGCCATTTTACCCTCAACCATCCCACTGTGTTCTCCTAAAAATCATTTACTATTCCTCTGACATATCTCTCTCTCCCTCCCTCTCCTCATATAAAGTATATAAAAGTCTAAAAAAAAATACATGGTTCACAGGTGAGCACACTCATGTAATTTCCCCCTGGGCTGGGATTTGTCCTTTTTACAACTTTATACATTTGTCTTTCCCTTCATTAATTTTTTTTGTGGTCAAATCTTAAGTGAGATTCGTAAGGTCAAAATGAGGCACCCAGAGTGACATCACGTCCTGAAATGTAGGCAGCCTGTGGTCATCTATTGATTGTTGGAGCTTCATTCACTGCAGAGGAGAAAACCCAGGATATCAAACATCCACATCCTCAGACAAATATTGGTTAGAAAAAAAAAATCATCCTCTGGCAAAATGAAGTCAAGAAAGAAATATGATTTTCCTGGGTACTGGTGAAAGGAATGAAAACACACGTAAACAGGGGAGTTTTCTGACAGTCTGAAACCCTAAACCTGACCTTGGCAGGATCTAGTGCAGATACCTCTGTGGTCTGGGAAGCCTTGGGTAGAAAAAATATTTTATAAGAAGTGAATTATATTCAAACTGCACCAAAGCCTCTAGCATGTGAGAAGATACTCCTTCAGCCAGACTTTTAAGAGGAATCTCACAGAAACAATCAACACAAAATTGTAAGTGCATGAGAAAACAAACTACCCTAAATTGGCATCAGCAGAAACAGTGGAGGACAGACTTCGAATTTGGGTAGTGTCATCACTTATTTACAGAATATAAAAGGAATATCCTTAAAATATTTTTGAACTATCAGAAAAATTGGAAAACTAAGAAATGAACAGAAGACTATCAAAAATAAAGTATTTTTAAAAGAACTAAACTTAATTTCTATAGATGTTGAATATAGCAATTGAAATTTAAAACAGAATGGATGGATGATTGGACAGCTGATTTATCATAGGTAATGAGAGAATTAATATGTCTGAACATGTTCCTCAAACTTCTTATGCTGGAAACTTGAGCTTGAGCTTGAGGCCAGCCTAGGCTACATGGTAAAACCTAGTTTTAAAACAAACAACCAAATTCATCTTTTCTTTCTGTAGAACTGATGCCATGTGGTCAAGCAGACCTAAGTACTCTCTCTAACTGCTCGGAAGCCCATGTGCTATAGTGCACCAGAAATGGCCAGTCACTGGCTGCCTGAACATAGCTAAGTTCAGTCTTGGGCTGGAATGAAACCATTAAGTAGTACCTCCCCCACCTTTCTTTCCAAAGAATTCCTTCCTCATGTATTCTTGTCCAGGATTCCGCACAAGCAGAAGCTGGATTTTTCCCTGGCTGTACTGTGACTCTGTTCTTTATAATGCTCATAACCCAAAAGTTGACTTTTGGCTCTAGGATCTGCACTCCTCCCCAAAAGTGTGTTGGGTAAGATGCTGAAAGACCAGGCCAGACAGTTCCACAGTCCAGAGAGGGAAACTGGAAGAGACAAACATTTCCTACGCTGTGCACCAGAGGCATGCTGCAGTTGTGTGAAGGAATGCAGAACATCTCTGCTACAGACAAACACAGGAAGAGGCTATGTGAGGCCTTGAGAAGGCTAGGCAAATGCAGAGCAATGTAGGCAGTTCTATCACACTCAATACTATTTGTGTTATTTGCTAGACTATTTGGTATTGATAGGTTTGAAAGTTAAACTTAGTAACGTGCCTGGTAGACTATTGCAGCCAATCTCAAATCCCAGTGCTTTCCTTCTTTAAAACCAAACAGAGCCTAATGGTACTTGGAACCCGTGGATTCTCAAAATATCTCAGGTCGTAGGATTCAGGAAAGAGTCCCTTCATGCTTTTTCTTTCTTTAAGAAATACCATACAAGGAGTGTGGTATTGTATTCCCCCAAATATTGTCCATGATAATAAACTTATCTGAGTTCAGAGACAGAACAGCCACAATATTAAACATTGAGGATAGGCAGTGGTAGCACACGCCTTTAATCCTAACATTCCAGAGGCAGAAATCCATGTGTTCAAGGATACAGCCAAGCATAGTGACTCACGACTATAATCCCAGAGAGTGAGGCAGAAAGCAGAACAATATATAAGGCGTGAGGACCAGAAACTAGAAGCATTTGGCTGGTTAAGAATTTGGCTTGGTTAAGCATTCAGCTGAGACCCATTCTGGATGAGGACTCAGAGGCCTCCAGTCTGAGGAAGCAAGACCAGCTGAGGATCCGGCGAGGTGAGGTAGCTGTGGCTTGTTCTGTATCTCTGATCTTCCAGCATTTCACCCCAATACCTGGCTCACAGGTTTGATTTTATTAATAAGACTCTAAGATTCCTGCTACAGGGGAGTGGGGTGGGGCAGGTGAGATGGCTCAGAGGTTAAGAGCACTGACTGCTCTTCCAGAGGACCCAGGGTCAATTCCCAGTGCCCACGTGGCAGCTCACAACTGTCTGGCACTCCAACATCTGACACCTTCACACAGACATGCATGCAGGCAAAGCACCAATGCACACAAAATAAAAATAGATAAATTATAAAACAAGAGAAATACCATACCATACCATACATATGGGTATTTTGTCTGTCTGTATGTCTCTGCACCACATGTGTGCAGTGCCCATGAAAAATTGTTGGATCCTCTGAGTTACAGCTGATTGTGAACTGCCATGTGGGTACTAGAATTTGTACCTGGGTCCTTGGAAGAGCAGCCAGTACTCTTAACCTCTCAACTATCTCTCTAGTTCTGGTTATCCTTCTTTACTATGCTCAGATGCATGTTACTATCCACCTTAGCCTTTGGGACAGGGTCTCCCCTGTGCCTGGAGCTTGTGAATTTAGCTGTCTTGGCTGGCCAGAAACCCCCAAGAATCCACCTGCCTCCATGGGGCTAGGATTGCCATACTGCACCTGGATTTTTACATTAGTTTGGGGAATCCAAACTCAGACCCTCACACTTGCCTGGCAAGCACTTTACTGACTGTACTGGATGGTTCATGTCAACTTGGCACAAGCTAGAGTCCTCAGAGAGGAAGGGGCCTCAATTGAGAAAACAAGATCCAGCTGTAAGGCATTTCCTTTGTTCGTGATCAATGTGGGAAGGCCCAGCCCACTCTGGGTGGTGCCATCCCTGGGCTCATGGTCCTGAGTTCTCTAGGAAAGCAGGCTGAGCCAGCCATGAGGGGCAAGCCAGTAAGCAGTACTCCTTCATGGCCTCTGCATCAGCTCCTGCCTCCAGGTTCTTGCCCTGTTTGAATTCCTTCAGTGATGAACAGCAATGTGGAAGTGTAAGCTGAATAAACCCTTTCCCCTCCAACTTGCTTGCTGGCCATGGTGTTTTGTCACAGCAATAGAAACCCCGACTAAGACACGTCCTGAGCCATCTCCCCAGCACACTTCCAGCTTCTCTGACACAGTTTCTCTTCCCTGTGTATCTGGGCCATCCTGGAAACCATGATTCTCCTACCTCGGCCGGTGTGTCACCACAGCCAGTTATCTGGTGGTGCCCCCTGCTAGCCAATGCACTGGAAGCTCCCACCAACCTTCACGTGCTTGCTTCTGTGGGAGCATTACCCTGCTGACCATGAGCCTTGCTGTAGGAGGGGACATGAGAACAGAGGTATAAGTGGCACCCACAAGTGGACCTTGAGAATCCTATGTGTGCCTCACCGGTCTCCATGCTCTGCCCCCCTTTGGGGGAGGCATAAAGTCAGCCTCATGAACCTTGAGCTTCTGAGTCACAGTCCTACAGGGAGCTCCTGAGAGCCCTCGTGGGCAGAGGAAAAAAAGCAAGATGTGCGTGTGTCTGCAGAACAGCCTCCCTGTCTCAACCAATGCAGTAAATAGACGGCTATAAGACGTTAAGCTTCATACAGATTTCAAGTAAAAAAGTTTTGGTTTATAATTATATTTTGAAAGATACTATGTTTTTATTTAGGAGGTTAACTTTTGTCCTTCCTTCCTTCCTTCCTTCCTTCCTTCCTTCCTTCCTTCCTTCCTTCCTTCCTTCCTTCCTTTCTTTCTAAATGAGGAAAAGGCATTAAATTCTGCTCCCAACAACTCACACAATCTGGCATCTAACTGTTTTAGATCTACTTCATTGTGGCAAGTCTAGGGTGGCCCCAACAGATTTTTTTTTTTTGTAAAGGATTCAGATTATAACCATGTGCAAACTGTGGCCCATATAGACTTTTTTTTTCTATTACTGAATTACTAGGCTCTGTCTCTGGATGGCAGAAGTGGTCCTAGAGCAGGTAAGCTAATGAATATGACTGTGTTCAAATAACACTTGAGTCATCAAAACAGACATCTGGTCCATAATTTGCCTACCACTCTTCTAGGGCAGAGCAGTCAACATCTGATGCAACTAGTTCTCCATATCCTTTCCAACCACTCTTGAGGAACACTATCAGTTTGTCCAGTACAGGCAGCCGATCATTTTCTCTTGCATGCTTTTGTCCACTCAACAATGATTCTCTATTAACCTCCCATATTTTAGTTAGTGTGTCAGACCATGGGGAAGGAGGAAAACACAAAATTGACCAAGTGTCCTGATGCTGTAACAAAATACCTTAGACTGGATAATTTAAAAAGAACAGAAATGCATTTCTCATGGTTCTGGAGTCTGGGAAGGCCAAAATCAAGGCACAAAAGGGTTACTGTCAGGTGAGAGCTGCTTTCTGCTTCCAAGTCACTGCATTCACAGGGCCAAAGAGATGGAGCCTGGAAAGGTACCGTCCTATTCCTTGAGCACTAATCCCATCCATGACCACCAGTTCTCAAGACCCAAATCCCCCTAAAAACCCTTACTTGTTTGTTACATGTTTTCACTAAGGGTTGAGTTTCAACATGAATTTTAGAGAGACACGAACATTTCAACCACAACACTAAGTTATTTACTCTCACTGGAGTGTATGGAGACCAGTGATAAATAAATGAACAAATAAACAAAAGCATTTCTGATACAGTAAGTGTTCTGGGGAAAAAAAAGAAAAGATCCCACATTAAAACAGGTGTCATGGAAGGGATCTCTGCAGAGCTGCCCTTTAACCTGAGATTCTCAGGGTCACCTAGATTCACAGGATGGAGGTAATTGTAGACACCCCTTTCTTCTCCCAAACCCCCATTCGTACCATCTGAATGTCTTCTCCCACAACTGGAAGAAACAGACTTAAAATGCAGCGACATGGTGGCAGCCACATTGTAGTCTGAATGAAATATTCAGTTGGTAAGCAGTTAGCCAATTCATCCATCACTGTGAATGGCTACTTACCACAGTCTCCGTTCCTGGGAAAGTGGAGAACACAGGACTGTGAGGAGACTCCTACAATCATGAGTTAGGGGGGAGCCCCTTTCTTGTGTTCCCAGCTCCCAGCCAGCAATGCAGGAGAGCCTGCCCACTGTATCAGATGGGTGAGGAGAACTTGAGAGAGGCTATTTCTCCACATACAGGTTAAAGCACCCCCGGAAAGGAGCATGGCAAGAGAGCTTTACCATTTGCTGTCTGTTTAGTGTTCTCCCACCCTCATGCAAGGTTACTTGCCATAGTTTAGTTAGAAATATTGTTTGCATTTTCTCCACCCCCTCAAGTTTAGTCCCCAGGTATCTGTTAATATTTCACTGCCCTGGTTTTAGAGCCCACACAGCGAGGCATTTAATAAATGCTCAATAAATGCACACCACTTGATTGCTGTCCTTGAAATAGAGCGCACTGCTGAGCTGGTCTGCTGCCTTCCTCCCACATGGGCTTTTGTGCCTCCCTAAAACTTATGGTTAACCAGGGGAAAGAATCTAATACAATTCTTTAAAGGTTTGCTTTGCATGTCTTTTTAAAGTCTGTTGAAAGGCATGTGGAGGGGGAAAGTTGGATTGAAGAGCGTTGCTCGGAAATGTGGAGAGAATCTTTTCCACGGGGTCTGCCTTCCCACAAGTTTTATCATTTTAAATATAGGGAGAAACAGCTGCAATTGCTATTTCGATTTTGATCAACCATTAGGGAGGCAGCCAGGTTTGGGATAGAGAATTCCTTTCTTCTTTCAAGTCCTTGCTAACTGGGACGAGGAAGCCTGCCATTTAGATAGAGGGCAAAGGGCTTTTTGAAACACAGCCCCTCCTGAGCCATGATGCCTTTGATGTTTTAGGCAGTGCTTTCCAGAAGGCATGGATGCTTTGTATATGCTGCAAATGTCGAAGAAGCTGTTTACTGATTATTTATTTATTTATTAGGGCATGTGTCAGTCACCTTTCTCAAAGCTTTGGCAAAATCCCTGACAAAATCCACCTGAGAAAATTCATTTAATTTTTTATATTTGGGCTAGGGAGATGGACGAGCTGGTGCTAAAGCTCCAGCTGCAGGAGAATGAGGACCTCAGTTTGAATCCTCAGCATGCATGGGAAAGCGAGGCATGGCGGCACATGCCACTGCAGGGGAGGCAGAGACAGCTAGAGCTTCGGGGCTCGTGGGCCAGCCAATCTAGCCAAATAAGTGAGCTACAGTGGGAGACTGTCTCCAAGAATAAGATGAAGAGATATTGAGGAGGACACCTAACAGTGACCTCTGTTCTCCACATAACAGGCACATGTCTACTGTAACACGTATTAACACATACACAATAAATAAATAACAAAAGAAGAAAGGGAGTAAAAGGCAAAATCTTTACGGTGGGAGAGATGGCAGTGAATAGACAGAGGATAGACAGGAAGTAGGACTGGACGGTGAAATCCCAAGGCCCGCCCCCAGTGATCCACTTCCTCCATCTAGTCTTCCCTTCCTTAATGGTTCCTTTACTTTCTAAAACAAAGCCGCCATCTGGGGACCAAGTGTTCAAAACACACACATGCTACAAGAGACATCTCACACCCAAACCACAACAGCACCCGTTAATTGTACAGAGGGATGACTTCTGTTATGACAATTCATTTGTGCCTATAAAACATTTCTGGTCATGTTCACCCCCTCCATTACCATTCCCTCTCCAATCACCCCTTCTGGAAGCCCTCTCTCTTCTCTCTAGTAGTCCCCTCCTCCTGTTCTGTGTTTTTCCTCTCCTTCCTCTCTCTACTCCTCTCCCTGCTCCCTTCCTCCTCCTCCTCCTCCCTTTTTTCCCCTCTCTTCCTCATTTATAATCTGCACATGGGGGAGATGCTTGCTAAGGGCTCCTCTGGTTCTGGCCCAGTTCTCTCAACAAGATTGTCTCCAGTTCCATCTACCTCGGCACAAATGGCAAGGCTTGTTCTGACCATTCATTCCCAACAGTTGCAAATTCAGAGTACAGAGCCTCTATTTCTGCTGAAATTCTCTCCACGTCCGTATGGGTGACAGGGTTATCTTGAACTTTGGAAAAGCAGTCTCTAGGAAATCATATTCGGCAGTCAGAGATAAGACGCCATGAAGCAATAACAAGGATGGAGTGTGGAGCCAAGCTCTGTGATTTGAAATCCCAGAGCTGCCACTTGCTGGCTGTGAGACCCTGAGCGAGCCAAATGGTAGATCTGAGCCCTAGCTGTCCATCTCTGTCCTGGACCAAGAGGAGCATCTCATTGGGAGTTCTGTGAGCTCTAAATGTAAGCAAGGAAGTTGGCCAGGGTAGTTGGCCGGGGCAGTTGGCTGGGTGCCTGATCTGTGAAGAGCTTTTTGTATCAGCAAGAGCTCCAATTTATAACCAGTCATTAATGATACCACCTTTGATGAACCACTTCTATGAAGTGTTTTATTTTACTTATTTCCCTTTCTAAAACATGAGAGCATTACCAAACATGAAACACTGTGGTTGAAGGGCAATTTAGGAATTAAAAAAAAAAAGTTTAAACCTCATGATTCTAAACCTCCCTGTTTTATCTTTGGGTTTTGAAAACCACTGTTAAATCATTTGGTATTTTGGTTGTAGCATAATATGTAACATTAAAAAAACCAGAGTGTTTACCAGTTGAGGGATCTGGTTACATATTTACATGTGATGCACAGAAAGAAAACCTTTCTTCTTTTTAAAAGGTTTGGTTCTACTTGTAGTTGACAAGTCAATTTCCTTTTTGTGCTCAGATCCAAACAGTTCACATCCCTGCACAACCTTCTGGTTATTGGTGTCACTCTGGAAGTGGCATTTCCAGACCAAGAGCTTCACACAAAGTCCTCTGGCATGGTGAAGGGAGGGTGCTTCAGGTCCTTAAAACCCGTAATTTTAGCATGCTCATCAGATAATAAGGATAATAACAGAGTTGTAGAATTTCAGGACTAGGAGAACATCAGATCCATCTAATGTAACCCCTCATTTTACAGATGAGTAAGTCTCTCATCCTAGAACTACAGTTTGGTCCTAAAAAGTTTTCACGTTGATAATATCATTTGCCTCCCTAACTACCCTCTGAGGTGAGAGAGGGTAGGTGTTAATTACCTCTTCTTTGGGATTATATGGGACACTCCCATGCCCTAAAAGGAGTCAGCTGGTATTCATCCATGCTTCAGGTTACCTTGGGTACACCTTACTGAGAGTCATCTAGACCACAGGTCTGCCAGCTTTTATGTTTCTGGTTTTTAATCCTTTGGGTGCAAAATAAAAGCTACAGCCGGGCAATGGTGGCACATGCCTTTAATCCAAATACTCAGGAGGCAGAGCCAGGTAGATCTCTGTGAGTTCAAGGCCAGCCTGGTGTACAGAGTGAGATCCAGGACAGGCACTGAAACTACACAGAGAAACCCTGTCTGGAAAAAACAAACAAATAAATAAATGCTACAGTCCAATAAGATGCATAAGGTCCCACATCTCATCTTACTCCTTTCCTCTGCCTCATATTTCCTCACCGTGTCCACTTTTTCCTTTAGGAAAATCGGCGACTCTGTACCTGCAAGTTCCCATTGCTTGAAATGCTTTCCTAATCTTATGTTTTTAACCTTAGCCATTTCCTTTGAAGAATAAATTCCAGATACTCATCATTTCTCTTATGCCCCATCCTTCCTTTCTCAAGACCCAACTCTAGCCAGGAGTCCCAGGAAAAGCTTGTTTCAGCCATGCCTCTGATTCTCCATAACAAGGGGACCGATGGGAGGTGTGGGTGTAAGTAGAGCTAAGAGAGCATGCGGCTCCAGAGAAACCGGGAGAAGGCAATGTAGGAAGGCTTTGATCATTGTAACTGTACATTACCTGGCTCCAAACCTTAGCAAATCTCCGTGACAAAGCCCAGTATAATCCAGGAAAGTAGTATGCTCTTAAATTGGTTCTGAAAAAGCAAATAAAATTCTGATTTGTGGAATTTGCCAGTTTCTAAGTGTAAAAAATGCTCCCATGATGGGTGTACTTCAAGTGACTGTGATGTCACTAAATGCAGGCCATGTGTTGACATTCTTCTTTGTGAGTAGGTTTCCAGGCACTGGTTCTAGAACACCGCTGTCTTTGGTTGAAGCTAAAGTGAGTGGGGTTCTGTTCCTTGTTAATAGGTTTTCTGTATCGCGATAATAGGTTTCTCCTCCAAGGAAGTAAGCCGGATCAAGCCGAATTGAAAAAGTGAAAGAACAGGTTTATTTGAGCAAAGCAACTCCCGGGTGAGTTCTCCAGCCCCAGAGATCCAGGCAGGAGAAGTCACATGCCCGAACTAAAGCAGGGAGCTTATGTAGGCTGTAGACCAGGAGTGATGACCTGTCTTCCACAAGCTGGTTTTGTGCCCAAGAATGGTCAAAAGCTGAGAACTTTAGGTGCAGACTTGACTGCTGGCAACTTCAGAGAAGGCACTACTGCAGCCGCCAAGAGAAAGGAATGAGGCTTTCCAGACCAAACGGGAGTGAGCTGGAGGTTCCAGCCGAACACTCGTCACCACATACATCCATTAAGTTAAGGCACCATTGACGACCACCAGCAAAAAGAGAAAACCACCGTGCCTATTAACACCATGATATACAGACTTGTAACGACAATGCCATATCTACCAGGAAGCTGTAAACACCAACCTTGGCTAATCCCATACTTCCTGAATCTATTCCTCTGTTACTGTAAACTCGCCCCCAACCCACCCCGCGCCCCCTCTCTGTAATATTTTATGTGTGGTAGGCAATGATTATGATCGTGATTACTGTGGGTATCTTAGTAACTAAATGTAACACAGATTCACTGAGTTGTGGGTATCTCAAGTCCAATAAAAACACATTTTATAAAAACATGGAGAATCCAGGCCATTCCCTCTAATGGTAGGTAGATAGCTGTTTTCTTAATGTCCAGTGCAAATATTTTTACTCCATTCCTAAGCTTTCCTCTGTAGATAATAGCTTTTTGCTGTTGACACCAAAGCATAGGGAATTTTGTTTAAAACATTGCAAATGTCAATTAAATGCCGCATATGAAATGCTTGTCTTCCAATTAACCCTAATGAGCTGATGACAGGATACACAAGAGTGTTCCAGAACTGTTAATGACATCCTTTTTAGGGAAGCCACCTGACCCTGGACCCATCCAAAATCACCCTGGCTTCTAAGCTGAGTCCAACTTTTAGAGCTGTGACAGAGCGAAAAGAAAAGCCCATCTCAGACTCAGTGAACTGCAGGAGTCTTTGCTACAGAACAGAACTTGGCCAGATAGCTATCACCTCGTGGAAACCTCTTCTGACCTTCCTCCCCCTTTTCCTCTGAGCTGGGCTACATGCTCTTCCCTGTGTTCCTGTCCCATCCTGAGCGTGGGTGGCGTCCGGGTGTTTTGTGGAGGACTGTATGTGTGAGAATGAGTGTCTCTTGAGAGTCTCTAGAATGATACCATTTTGCTCCCTGAGTTCATCTGAGACTCTGCTTTGGAAATTTAGGAGCTAGTTAAATTGTCAGGAGAGCCTGAAATCACCATGGGCTTCCACTCTCCCCTCTTGGGCTCTTTTCTTCCTCTTTTCACAGGATTGCTTTGGGCAACAAGCCAACATCCTGAAGCTGTAGGTGGTCCATGAGCCCTGTGAGGCCAAGAGAGGAAGTCAAATTTCTGGTACCTGACACCAGCCACTGTGGTATCCGGAATGCTTATGCTTTCCTTAAATGAGAAAAATAGTCTCTTCCAGATTGTAGTTCTTACTGCTCTTTCTGGAGGTATCTTATTTCCATCTGTTTATTTTCAGAGCTTCAAAATAAATAAAAGTTACCTCTGACATTTTCTTTTCTCACAACATTCAAACCTCCACACAGGGCTCTCTGCCTTCTATGGTCTAAAATAGCAAAGTTGAAGAAGGAAATACCAGTTATTGTTATCAATTAAATAAACAGCATCAATTCAAGCAATTGCAATCAAGATTTCCTGGATTTGGAGTCTTGCGTGCTGGGATATCGGGAGCCGTATCAAAGGTTAAAAAGTGGTGTCTGGTCCAGTCGCTTGTGTCTATGCTCTGTGGTTCAGGTGGAGGCGGGTAGGGGGACCTCTCCCCTGCTTAGAAAGGCAAAAGCAAGCCTCGGTGACTCTCTGGTCCAGGAAGGCTTTGTGGCTAAGAAACCTCAAAAATGAAACAATTACAAACAAACATAGAGCAAACAAAGACTCGCTGGCCTTGTTGAACTGTTTTATACGAATCCTGACTACAAAAGGCAGGCAGGTTCCAGATTTTGTAAGAGATCAGTGACAAGCTGGAACGTTTCATTTCTGGTCTCAGTGAGAAGTTCAATTTGAAGAGTTATCCTCATATATGTGTGAAAAGCTGGCGAGCTCAGGCCCACCACCCTGGGAAGCTTTGAGGCTGCTGAACGTTCCTGGAGCTTTTGTGCTGATACAGTTTCATGACCGGGGAAAACTATTTCAGTCATTTCCTTAACTCTAATAGTTCCCATCCATAACTTCAAAAGGGATGGTAGCCAGAATGAAGAGGTTGCTCCTGCTTCTTTCTGAGCAATGCTTCTAGAAGTTTCAATAACTACATTCAGGGAAGGGCTAGTCCGCAGCCATCCTCACCGATTTAATGTGAAACTTCTTCTGTGTGACCACTTGTAAATGCTGGGGCATTTACAGATACAACGTGTATCTGTAAAAAGATACTGCTTTTCATAAGTTACTTTGTTGATGCAAGAAGAGTAAC
Source organism: Peromyscus maniculatus bairdii (assembly GCF_049852395.1). NCBI lineage: Eukaryota > Metazoa > Chordata > Mammalia > Rodentia > Cricetidae > Peromyscus > Peromyscus maniculatus. The sequence continues at coordinate 28,373,028 of NC_134866.1, read as the reverse complement.
AATATGTGGGCTTGAAAGTGTAGATCCACAGGCCCCCAAAAGACTGGGTGTAGTGATATACTCCTACAATCCCAGCACTCCAGAAGTGGAGGCAGAAGGATCAGAAATTCAAGGTCGCCCACAACGACATATCAAGTTTTGAGACCAGCCTGGGATACACGAAAGTCTAGTTAGAATGACGGCTTCAGTATAGAGTGGATTCCCGGGGCTTTGTGGCTGTGCCTAAAGAATTCAATACTCCTCTTTCATTTTTTGCTTTGTCTATTTTAGGAAACTTTTAACCAGCCTCTGTTCCCCCTCTTCTCTGAGATCATCACCAAGCACAGCAGTCTTTGCACACCAAAAGTTAATTTTCAGACATTTCAATGGCTTACAGTTATGCTCAGAAATCAAACATGAATCCCTGGAAGATCTAGTCATTAACTACCCCTGCAATGTCATCGACCATCATCATCTCTTCCTTTCTCTCTGAGCCCCAGCTAGCAGCATGTCCTCCATCTTTTCTGAACATGCCAAGCACGACCCCTTCTCCCCATCAAAGCCTTGGGAACTTGCTGTTTTATCTGCTTAGATACCTGGCTCCTTCAATTTCATCCTTAGGTTCCCAGCTCCAGTGTTGCCTGCCTTCTTGACTAGTCCTTTCCAGACTACTCCATCGTATGTGACCAATGTCTGCTGATCACTCTACTACATTCTCTGGTCCCTGCCAATCGCTATTATTCTATTTGTTTGTTGGTTGCTTTTCCTTGTGTTTCTCTTCTGTGTCCCCCTCATAGAATGTAAGTGTGAGAGAATGGGGACTTGTGTTTTGGTCAGTCCCGTTTCAAAAGGGGACAGAATAGGAACTGAAAGAACATTGGTTGAACCATCAAATCTCTTCTATTATTTGCTGTTTTGTCTTTCACAGCTTGTTCCCTCACCTTCAGTATCCAATTCTGAATCCATGCCTTTTGAGACGTGTCCTCCCCTGCCCCATTTCAGGCTTCATTATATAAAATCTTCTTTTGCAAATGTGTTCCAGTTTCCTTGGGAGGAATGTGCTTTCGGTCGGGTCTGATACAGTGTGAGGATTTCCAAGTGCTAAATGGTAAATGGAAAACAGTGGAAAATCACATTGCCCTGGATGGTTGCCTTTCTCTAAGCCCAGCGTCTTCAGCCAAGTCACTAGAAGCAGGCACTGTTTCGGATCTCTCTTTTTCTTCACTTCTCTTGTGTCCTCCTCCTCCTTCTCTTCTTCTTCTCCTTCTTCTTTTTCTTCAGATAACTGACTCCAAGTTTAATATCCCTGTTTTGCCTTCTCTTTTAGTTCTTTGAAACAGGTTGTTAGGTAAACTTAGAATTTCAAAATATGTTCTTCTGATATTTCTAAAAAACACACAAAGTTCTAGAAATATGATTTGCTGTGAGGGAAACTTAAATTGCTTTTGCTCATCTGGTGTAGCTTCTTGTTTCTCTGCTTTCAGCAGGAGTATGTTTTTAATGGAGGGCTGAATGAACCAATTAATTTTTCTAAATGTCTTGTGAAATTTCCTCAGCTAGAAACAACACACATATACGTCTATTTTTGGCTCAAAATTCTTTCATACGATGCTATGTCAGCCACCAAATGTTAAGACTCCTTCCCTTCCGCATCAACACTATATACCTAGTGTTTAAACGTTACCAAACACATTTGAATTGTTGACCTCAGGCACAATTTGAGGCTGTGGAGTTTTCAGACAAGAAGGAATCTTCCGTTTTCAGAGAAGGAAGTCAGTTTGGAGAGCCTGGGTCCTAACCTGTGTCCTACTGGACCACATTTGGGTCTTAGAAGTGAAGACATTACTATATCATGGCTACACACACTTCCCTACTGAGGTCTAACCACGCATTACAACAGTCATTAAAAGGCTTAATTGTGGACATGCAATAGATTCTACAAGCTTATAGTGTACCGTTTTTGTTTAGAATAATGGTTTCTGAGTTTTTCTCCATAAAAAAAATCCTATTGTTCCCTTGTGGATTCCCTTAATCTAAGGGTTCATGAGCACTCAGTCCAATAACTTACATTTCACCGTGTACTTCATCAGCTCTGGCCAAAGAGGAGGCTCTTTGTTCTTCAGGTGACCTGGGTAGCCTCATGATGGGCAGATAGAGCTGTTCACGTTCCAGATTGCAAAATGTTAATAATAGCACTGAGCTCCCTCTTTTAGGATTTCCTCTGAGGATCTATAATGACCCAGGAATATATTCTACACAGACTTTGACAGAAGTTGGAAATGACAGTCATGAAAACTGGATAAAGTTTAAACAAAGCCATACTTCAAGGCCATGTCCAGAACTTGGTGTCACAATGTCCTTTGAAACACACATTACTTGAAGTAAGTGAGTTACAACTCCCAGCAGGAAATAGTTCTCCTAGTTTACTACCACGATCTTCCTAGAACTATTAGATTTGCCTAAATTCTAAGCTAAAAAAAAGACTTACCTTCAGCTGAATATTTTCCTTTTTTTTTTTTTTTTTTGTTAGAAACATTTTGTACTAATGTACTTTGTGAACTTACATACAGGAAAGAAAACGATTTCCTTCAAAACAACCACAGTGTATATTCAGTGACTGATCACTTCCTTGTGTTGCACATCCCAGTGACTATTACTTAGGGTCATAGCTAACTAATACTCACATGAAAAAGCTGGCGGCGGGGTGGGGGGGGGGGACACCCACAAAACCTTACAGGGTCCTTGATGCTTCTGTCCTGCTATCTCTGCTGACAATACAGAGCAATCGAGAGAGGGTTGTCCCGGACCACCCAGCATCAGTATAACAATGGACTCCAAATCTGCCGCAGGCCAGGTTTCCTTAGTCATTGCCCCTCTTTAGAGATCCTTTCCCACCTTTTCTGAGATGTTTAAGAGGCAGGAAGGGAAAGTGCTAATTACATGATCACTTGGGAGCTCTGATTGCCACCAAACTCCAGGTAACAGGTCTCTATTTGTTCTGTTAAGAAAGTGCCCGGTGAGATCCTTTCCTGCGATAAAGAGCTGCTAAACAATGGGAAGCTTGACTCCTTTATTTCAAAGGTGTCTGAAACCCACAGTCGGCTACTGCTACTCTGAGGAGAAAGGGCAGCTGGTTTAATAGCTGTGGGGTTTCTCCTCCTCCTTGTCTGGGTTATCCCCACACATCTCTCTCTCTCTCTCTCTCTCTCTCTCTCTCTCTCTCTCTCTCTCTCTCTCTCTCTCTCTCTCTCTCTCCCCCTTCCTTCCTCTCCTGCCTTCCTCTCCGACATAGAGAACCTGTGGAATAACGTGGTCGTCTTTACAACTCAGTAATACAGAATTTGCTCATGGGATGGTAGTGAGAGTTTTGTCGCTTGTGAAAACTGAAAGGAAAAACCATGATGGAAAGAGCACTGGATGGGGCCTTCCCAGAGGAGTCCGGAGGCCATCCATTAGAAGCAGGACTGTGCTAGCTGCTGCCTGAGAAATCAGACTTTGGTTACCTTTGACCAATTCGTTATTCTTTGACTGCGGCTTCGAGAACAGGTATTTCCAGTGTACCTGGAGACCCAAGTTGCCCATCAGGGATGTGTGGCTGCCGGCCTTTTGGTGTCTATACCTAGTCGACAGCATGACCCTGTTCTCTAACCGTAGTATCTCCAAGAAGGAGTCACTGCCTGGTAACAAAGCAGCCCCATGTGCCTAGCGGAAGTGCCCACCTTCCCCACCTTCCTTGGAACATGGATTTGGAGACATGTGAATCGCTTTCCTGAATTATAATCCCCAAGACCCTTAAACAAAGTCCTTTAACTTTCTCAATTTCTGATTATGGATCTCTCTCTCTCTCTCTCTCTCTCTCTCTCTCTCTCTCTCTCTCTCTCTCTCTCTCTCTCAAGGTCCAGAGCGAGTGGATTTGCTCACACTTTACAGTTCAAGTGACTTAGGGGACAGGTGCTTACTCGGATTCATGAGGGCAGCCCGTACAGTCACAAAGGGTACAAGGCTTGGGAAGGCTTGATGGACTGATATGCTGTCTTTGCTGTGTTGAAATTCTCAGTAAGTTTAAAGAAGAAATTTTTGCCTGGAGCAAACATTCTAGAGCTAGACCTGCTGGGTGTCTTAGGACATTAGACTTAGGGACTGGGAATTAACCTCAGAGCTCTGACCTGGCCTAACGGAGCTGCCAGAGTTGGCTCTCCTCCAAACGGCTAGGAATAGATGGGCTGACACAAGCTTACAGATTCAAGAGACTATGAAGCTGGGACCCCAGAGACTTGAAGGGTGATGGTGTCGGGGCCATGGAGGCCCCAGTGTACAGAAAGGACAGTGGTACTGTCCGTTTGATGGCAAAATGAGACAGAGTCCTGTTACCCTACCCCAAATTCCAGGGCGATATGGAATGTCCCCAGGAATGTAATCCTAATCTTTCATCTGAGATTCTTTCCCCACAAAGCCACTTAACCTACTTACTTAGCAGTGTACCGGCAGCAGCAGACGAGAAACAGGTTCTATATGCAGCAATCAAAATACAAGCTTTGGATTTTTTTGGTTTTCTCTCCCTGCTCCCATTATAAAAAACAGTCTTAGTCTACAGTTTTTAGCCTTTTTAATTATTATGCATTTATATTTAATTAAAAACTCAAGCTGGGCAGTGGTGGCACATGTCTTTAATCCCAGCACTCGGGAGGCAGAGGCAGGAGGATCTCTGTGAGTTCAAGGCCAGCCTGGTCTACAGAGCAAGTTCTAGGATATCCAGGATTACATAATGAAAGCCTGTCCTGAAAACCAACCAACCAAAACCAAACCAACCAAACAAACCATTCATATTTCATTACTGAAGAACAGAAAATTTAAAAATGTTATCCATCCATAGCCCAAGTCACCAGAGAAGATCATAATTAACATCATACTTGCATGCTCATGTTGCATGCTCACATGCACACACACACACTCCCCATAAAGGAAATAAAATGAGATAATATTCTCTCTTCTTATTTTAATTTATTCATCTGTTTTCTGACAGGCTAGCCTCACAGAGTTCTTCCTTGGCCTTCTGAGTGCAGAGATCATAGGCATGCCCTACCCTGCCTGGCTTTATTCTCTGTTGTATCATCTTGAGATGATCCTATCCACTGTGATTTACATTACCACATCACACAAAATATACCACACAGTTGTAATCAAATTTATAGTAGATTATCTAACCTTTGTGCTTTAATATTTAGGTTGATTCTCATCTCTAGCCCCCTGAAAAACAATGTTATGATAAATAGGCACAGGAATATACTTTTGCTTTCTTCTGTCCATGATAACGGCTTTTGAAATATTTTCTAGATGTGAGATTTTTTTAATTAAAAAAATTTAGACAGGGTCATATGTATCACAGCAGGTCTCAAACTTGAATTTCCCATCCTCTTGTCTCCATCTCTCAAGCAGCTTGTACAAGCATTGTCGGCTTATACCACCGCTCTTGGTTTGTGTGGTGCTGGGGATTGAACCCAGGGCTTCATGCATTGTAGCCAAACACTCACTGATGGAACTATGTCTGCAGCCCCAGAAGTAAGCTTTCTGACTTAAGGATCTGAACAAATTGAGAGATGCTGATCCAGTCACCTCCCAGAACTCTTGTTTTAAGTTCCATCCCCATCAGCAGGTTTCGGGGGTTGGGGAGCATCCTTAGAGTCCTATCCAGACTAAGCTTGTGGATGGGTGAGAGGTTGGAATCAATGCACACGTAAAGGTAGCTCTTGCCCAACTTCCATGGAATCTCCAGAAGTGCAAAGGGTCACTAGGATGAGGGTATAAATGATGTTTCTTTCTCATGATTTGGAGTCTAGGCAACCACTGTGAGACTGAAAATTACCCTACACAGATCACCACCAAGAGGTTGTCTAAACATTCTATTTGCCTATAATTGCATCCTATGGTTACATATAAGAGCAAGTTCACATGGTGCTGAATCAGGGTTTATAAGAATTACACTAAAACCACATCCTGTAATTTGAAAAAGCAAAACAAGGCCTCTTTTGGCTCCTTACTCAATGAGTTATATTTACCAGCTTGTATGTACTCTCTGCTTACAAGTCCCTTGAGACTTCCCATTCTTGTCACATAGACAAGCAGAGGCTGAATACTATGGCTGACTTAAAAAATGAGCTCTTAACCTTCAACTCCATTAATATATAAAAATCTCAGCTCAAATTTCATCTTCCTTCTCCCAAGCCTCAGAACCTTCAAGTCCATCTGAGTATCAGTTCTTTTCTTTGGGGAAATCCATTTGTAATCCTCCACAAAGCAGGCAGGCCTCTGTGTTTCTGGCCAAAATCAATAGAGAGAAAGAAAGGCACCCGAAATGCAGCTGGAATTTAGAGGCCCTGTCAACCACAGGAGTTTTTACATTTGTGTTTGCAGTTGGCAAAGAGCTGCATTGGACAATGGAAGTATTCCGTACAGAGCAACATCAAAGTCTTATTGAATTGTTGTAGCTCACAGGCAGGCTTCCTTGTAAGTGGATGTGTGACCTACAGCAACCTTTGCAGGTAGATTTCCCCTGTGGATGGTAGGTGATGTTCCAGGAACACATTCGAATGTCAAGAAGAGCTGTTCTCCAGTGAGCAGGCAGTCATGTTTGGTTGGGTTGGTGGTTTGTTTATTTTCCTACACAAAAATGCAATGGATTATACAATGTCTTCAGTGGGCAGCCTTAGAATTCCCATGGCACAATGGCTCATTCTTCTAAAAATGCATTAAAGATTGATGAGCCATCTATCATGCATAATAGTACATGCTATACTCATGTGCCTGTCCTTTCTTTTCTGTTCTCTCCCATGGGTCCCTGTTTTCTTTTTCAGCACCCTGACTATAAACTTTGCTGCTTGCATTTTTTTTGGGGGGGGGTTGTTGGTTTTTTTGTTGTTTTTGCAACAACTCAAACACATTTCCTTCCACATTTGTGATTTATGTTTAGCCTTTCCTCTATACCCCCCCCATCCAAGTCATATTTATTTTCATTTTCTTCCCAATAGTCTAATTTCCCTCCATGCCTGTCACATTCAATTGAGGTTTGGTGCATGATCAAGGTTTAAAAAAAAAAAAAAGGGCCTTTTCTTCTCCTGATTAAAGAGGGAACTGCTTTCTATCTGGTCTAATGGCTTATCCCAGAACACTGCCTATCTTGACAGGATTCCCAGCCTTTTCTTTCGAAAGGCTGCTTAACCAGCAGCTTTGTGTTCTGTCTGGAGCACATGCAGGACTTTCAGGCTTGGGGTTTGGTGCTCTGAGTTCTCAGTGTTTCTTTTGTGAATGTGATGGGGAAACTTTATCGCTGGCCTGGCCTCCTCCCTCACTGCTTCTGTTGCTTACAAATGTTTTGAACTGAAATCCACGTTCCTTATTCAAGGGGGAAATTGATAGCTCTCGGCTTGCTAATCAAGGCCTCAAAGATGTTAAATGTTATTAAGCTCAGACTCCAAAAGCCTCTCTCGCTAGCAGGGTATAAAGAATTGGAAAAAGGCGTCTAGTGCAGTGAGTGGTCGATTATAAGATGTGGCTTGCACAGGACGAGTTTATTCTGCTCAGATGTCATCAGCACTGTTCAGTATTATTCTGTTGGCTCATGCATGTGCACGGGAGGGAGGAAGGGAGGGAGGGAGGGAGGGAGGGAGGGTGTGCTGTTGGAGATTTTGCTCAAATCCGTTCTTGAGTGAGTGTGGGAGGGGATAATATAAGTTCTAAATTGTGGAGTATCTCCTGCTCTCCAATGAGTCATTTCCTCATTTTTCATTAATTGGCTTAGATCCAACTCTAGGAGAAACACTGTTTTAATGCATTTCTTCGCAACTGAGAAATTTCACATAAAATTTAATAAATGCAACCTGCCAATTTAAAAAAGAGAAAAAAATATCTTGCCACACGCTGTTAAATTAGGCTAAGGGTATATTTCCAATTTTGAAATCATCCTTGCTTTCTAAAGCATTCATATATAAGTTAAGTATAGTTGGAGATGTATGCTGCTTAGATATAAAGAATAATATTCTTCTATTTTTCCATCTTCTGTGGCTTCCTTAAATAATCCTTTCTTAGTGGTTGTCATTTTTGTGGCAGGATAGCTTGAAACCCAATCACAGCAAATGTTATGTGATAACGTGGTTCTCCTCTCCTAACGGTGAAAGTTGAAAAGACAGTAAGACAAGTGTGTAGCTGACTCAGTAATTGCCCAGTTCAGTCCTTGTTGAAATTATCCTGTAACCTAGAAATTAGAAGTTGAATAGCCTGTGAAATCATCCCAACTGAGCTATTTTAGGCTTAGCTAAGCATTTTGGGGCAGGGAGGGGAATGTTTTTCCAACTGGTTTTGTAATTATCAGGCATAAAATTGGTATGATTGATAATTGATCAAATTTCTACTTTACCAAGATGTAAACCTGCAGAACACGTCACTAGGAAAGCCCACCATGTCCTGAGATGAAGTAGCAACTTAGTGTGGAGGCTAAGTCATAAATCAGGAAGGTTAAGGACGTTATTTTCTATGTGTGATCTGGTCACCGTCTCATGGAGTAGCAAGGGTTTCTCATGAGAGTGACCCAGCCTAGACACGGCATTTGAGCTTCAGGAAAGAGGTCCACACATCCGGGGGAGCACAGTTGTCTCCCCCCACTCCCCACTCTCCTGAAAGTCTAGAATGAGGCAGGGAAGAGCTCCGGGCAAGGTGGATTGAGCAGAGCAGACAGTGCAGCGGGTTAAATAAGCATCAAGTCTGGAAATGAAGTTTGATGGTGGCCTTTCCTTCCCTGCAACATAATCCTCAGATCGCAATCTCTCAGCGTCGCAAAGATGGCGGGCCATCAACATTCAGGATTTGTTTCATCCCTGATCCATTGACTGTGCTGTTCCCTCGGTCTGTAATACCTTATTCCCTCATCCATGTGGAATAGTGGATCTGGCTTTCAAACCTCAGTTTTGTTTTTGTTATCTTCAGAACATTGTCACTGAACAGAGATGGAGTCTATAACTGCCCCACTACTTGCTACCTGCTTCCATTCTTCTTTTTATTCAAGGCACTGCTGGGTGCAAATTGACTTATTTTCTCTGTGTGCTCCTGCTGATGAACCACAAGCTCCCTGAGCATGAAGCTTGCCTTCATTTATATTTGTTTTTTTTTTTTTTTTATTTTGCCTCCCATAGAACCAAGCATGGTTTATAAGCTCATTGTAATTATACAGAGTGAGTTAATGAATGAGTAAGTGACTGAGTGAATGAATGAAGAGGTACATTTTTAGCACACTGAATCAGAAACAATACCTCCAGAGATGCTGCTGAGGGCATATTGTAAGACAGAGTAGATTAAATGTTATCTAAGAAAGTGCCATAAATCAAATCGTTTTCTCGGCTTTTAAGGGATCATAGACGCAGCACGAAGAAAAAAACTTTAGAAGTCGTCTAGCCCAAATCCCACTTCAAGTGCAAAGGTCTTTCTAGGGCTTTATTGACAAATGAGGGTCTGGCTTGCATCTGAATCCCCAAGAGCCAGAGGGAGAGAATCAACTCAATAGGGAGTCTCTTCTATCACCCCCAATACTGTCATAAATATACTTGACCTTTATCAAGTGTCTGGGATTCACTACATACTTTACTGTGTGTTTATTTTCATTTTTCATCCTCCTGTTGTATGACCTCTCATTCCAGACAGGGCACCAAAGACAGACCAGAGAAAGTATTCCACCCATGCTTAGCTGAGTGAGCCAATGGCTTTGCTGGAGTTATTTATAGGAATATGGATAAGGGGCTACTTACAGATGCATGATTGACTCAAAGGCAGCTGGATCACTGGAAAGCACACTCTAGCATGTATGAGGACTCATGAAAGCTGAATCCCTGGAGCTCCCTACCTAACTTTTAGGCAGCTCAGACTGCCAGTCTCCTCTCTCAGCAGTTGGTACCCTTATATCACATTGGGGAGGGCCTTTGGAATCTTGTAAGTTTCATGCGCTTCCTGAAGCTTGTAGTTTCGCTTACTTCAGAGTCTTCTAAACCTTCTTCTTTCCTCCAGGAGGAAATGTTTGCACTCAGAGGAAATAGCTTTGTGGTAGTTTGAATGTAATTGGCCCCCATAATCTCATAGGGAATGACACTATTAGGAGGTATGGCCTTGTTGGAGGAAGTGTGTCACTATGGGGCAGGATTTGAGGTTTCCTATGCTCAGGATACTGCCCAGTGTCTTAGTTGACTTCCTGTTGCCTTCTGATCAAGATGTAGGACTCTCAGCTTCAGCACCATGCCTGCTTGCATGCTGCCACGCTCCCTACCATGATATGGACTGAACCTCTGAAACTGTTAGCAAGTCACCCTCAACGAAATGCTTTCTTTACAAGAGTTGCCGTGGTTATGGTGTCTCTTCACAGAAATAAAAACCCTAACTAAGACAAGTTACCTAATTCTTACAAAGTTCTGGGAGATTGGGAGTTCCTATTACTATTTTGCAAAGGAGGAAACTGAGGCACAAAATGAATGGTTTGACAAATGCTAGAGCCAGTTCTCTAACCCAAGTATGTCTTGTTCACACTCCACTCTAGACACCAAAACTCTGCTCCATCACTTGAGCCCTAGTTTCCTCACTGTGGAGTCAGAGGTGTGATAGATTATAGGACTTCCAAGGTCTTCCTGCTCTGGGAGAAGCAAAGTTCAATAGTGAAGGCTGGAATTTAGGGTATGTTTGTCTCCCTTGCCCTCTGAGGTGTTCTCTGGAGAAGCATGAGCCCCGCATTTAAGTCTGTGAGGGAGAGAATTGGCTCAGCATCAGAGGCCTGAAGTAACAGATGCCAAAAGAAAATCATATTTGATTCAACAGTAATTTTCTAGCAAATTTAGCATAGTGTTTTTGCAGATTTAAGGAATCTCATAACTTTTACGAACAAATAACAGGTTTAGAACTTGGGAAACTTATAACCAAGAGAAATTTAAAGTTATTCCTGCATGTGGTTTGGAGTTAAGCTGAATTTCTTTTATTAGCTCATTTTTGTTGTACAAAGCAAAGGGGTATATATTTAGCCTTTTGAATTAGAGTGCTGCCTGGTAAGTACTTGGTTATGCCTCTCTAGACTCACATGTTAAAATTCTAACCCACAGTATCTTAAAAAGATGGTTATATTTGAAGATAATGCCTACAAAGAGGTAATTAAGATAAAGATAAAGTCATGTGACTCATCACTTGAGTCTCATGAGTGAGTTCTAATCTATTTTGACTTTTCTAATGAGAAGAAAAGGTTGGTGCATTTGTGCTAACACACACACACACACACACACACACAAAGTTGCATGTACACACAGCAGGAATCACATCTTCAAGAAACTAAGCTTGGGGATAGAGAGATAGCTTAGAGGTTAAGAGCACTGGCTGCTCTGCTGCTCTTCCAGAGGTCCTGAGTTCAATTCCCAACACCTACTTGATGGCTCACAACCATCTATAATGGGATTTGATGCCCACTTCTGACATGCATGTGTACATGTAGGCAGAGCACTCATACAGAAGAAGGAGGAGGAGGGAAAGAAGAGGAGGAGGAAGAGGAGGAGGAGGAGGAGGAGGAGGAGGAGGAGAGGAGGAGCTGGGAGAATAAATTTCTGTTGTTTAAGCTACCCAGTCCGTGATATTTGGCTATGGCAGCTCTAGCAAAGTGATCCACTGTCTTATCGTTGACCTTTGTGATGTTTAAGGCTACACAAGTCACTTCATTGTAGTTTTTTGTGCCTTTTGTTTTTCTTTGGTATCCCAGGCTGAATGAACTCTGATCCTCCTGCATCAGTTGCTTGAGTACTGGGATTACCATCCCCTGCATGATTCTAACAGTTGTTCACAATACACAAAGGTATTGAGGTAGTATTATTCCATTCTAAGTGAAAGCAAGCCCAAAGACACCTGATCTTGAAGGCCAGCATGCCACAGAGGACCATGGAGTGTCACAAACATAGTGAGAAGCAGGTCATCTTAGAAACAAGAGGAAGCAGGAAATGTTGGAAGAGAGAATTTTCATTTAGCTCTTAGACCAGGGTAGGACTTTAGTTTCTTCTCTTCTAACCCTCACATAATTGGGCCTGAGGATGGAGCCCTCTAAGGATACAGTTTGTGGCCAAGGGACAGAGTGAAACTAACAGTTCAATGCATGGATTTAGACAACAACCATGACCTCAGCTAACCAATCAAGTTTATTAACAACAGATGAGCAAATAAATTTTGCCTAGCTTCAAGGAATGAGAATTTATAATGCCCTATGTAGTACTTAGAGTAGGAAAGCATGAGACCTACCTAGTTGCGTGTGTTTCCTGCTATTAATTTAGGTTATCCAAGCTCCAACTTCAAATCAAGGAGTTGGGCAGCCATTGGGCAAAGAGGGATAAACTAGCAAAATATAAGTAGCACATAATATTAAATAGCTCAGGCTTGGTTCTGAACTACGAACTAAGAAATGTTTCTGATTAAGAGTTATTTTTCTTGACCCAATTTTTTTATTTTTATTTTATTTTTTTTTTTTGAGAAATCAGTGGTCAGGTCAACTATGGCCACATCATTTCTAGTTTTCAAAGCTTATATTCAAATAGCTGCTTTTTGGTCTTCTTGCCTCCAAGATCTTCCATTCTGGCCTATTTTACATCATATTGAAACTAAGATTATAAACTTTCATTCTCTCCTCCCCAACCCCAAAACATTTGTTTGGCTTTGAAACTACAATAGTTTAGTGCTTGACAAACCTCTATTTCTGTATTGTTCCTCTGAAAAGAGGTTTGTCTGGTGGGGGCAGGGAGGAGCCCAGAAGCCAGTTTACTCTATGCCAGACTACTCTGTCAATGTACTAGACAGATTTTTTTTTTTTGTGGGAATTGGAATTAAAAGTACAAACTAAGGTTTTTGAGGAAGCCATACATATCTATGTCTTAGAGCCTAAAGACTGAAGCTGACTAGAGGACCGAGATTCTGGAAGAGGGGATATTAACACTAAGAATCCGTTATCTAGCAGTATCTTTAGTCTCCTTTAATAGACATTCACAATCAGCCTCTGCATCTGACCTAACATCCACTGGACTTGTAGATAAAAGCTGGAATGAGTGACTAAACTTCATGAGTTTCTAACCTCAAGCTGAGGATGTGTGACTCCAACGTGAGACATTTCCTCTGAGTATTGCAGCCCATGCATGTGATGTCCTTGCCGATGTAAACTAGTGTGCTGCTTTAGGTCCATGACTGTGGAAGTTCATGAAAGTGGATCATAGCATTGGTGGTGACCTGAATCCAGATTCCTGGGATATGGGCACTCATGCTTAGCTTAGAATATGCTATTCCCTTTAAGGCGGAGTTGTTGTTTTATGCTGATAGAAGCCAAAGCGCAGGTAGCTTCTGCTTTTTGTTTGAACTGAAGAAAGGGGTGTATGAATTGAGGGGTGGGTTGTTTTGTGGAATTACATACTCGATAAAATCTGTTGTACAGAGAGGCAAGGATGAGATGGGGGCAGAGAAGCTTCGATGAGAAAGCACATGGCTGGTCAGGAAGGGAGGGATCGAGACCAGGGAAGCTTTTCATTCCTTGGTCCAGGTCTTGAGATGACAATCCTTCCCTGCAGGGCCTCAGATCTCTGCGGTTTTTTTTTTTTTTTTTTTTTTTTTTTTTTTTTTTTTTGATTTTTCGAGACAGGGTTTCTCTGTGTAGCTTTGCGCCTTTCCTGGAACTCACTTTGGAGACCAGGCTGGCCTTGAACTCACAGAGATCCGCCTGCCTCTGCCTCCCGAGTGCTGGGCGGTGGTGGCGCACACCTTTGATCTCTGCGTTTTTAAGTGACCTCACTCCCTTTGGCTTATCAGAGTGTAATGGTTTTGAAACTTTGTCCAAAGTTGTCTAGGCAATGTAAAAGGACACATATGCCCTTGATGTAGCCTATAAGACAGACTCCAAAGAGGGTATCATAGATTGTTCATCCTCTTCCCTCTGTTGGCTTAGGGGGACATCACTACTCCAGCCTGCTTTCTGTTCTCCTTACCCTTTACACCTTTCCGACTCTTGCCTTATTAACATTTCTTTTACCTAAAATCCTCTTCCTTCTTGACTTAATAGGATGCCACATGCTTTTAAAGATCTATTTGAGTTTGTTCTGGGTCAGTGGTTCTCAACCTTCCTAATGCTATGACCCTCAGTACAGTTCCTCATGTTGTGGTAACTTCCCCCCCCCACACACACACCCATAAAATTATTTTCACTGCTACTTCATAACTGTAATTTTGCTACTGTTATGAATTGTAATATGAATATCTGTGTTTCTGATAGTCTTAGGCAACCATTGTGAAGGGGGTCGTTCAACCCTAAGGGGTCACAACCCACAATTTGAGAACCACTGTTCTAGGTAAAAGCTCCTACAGACTTTTCAACACAACACAACTTCACTTTTTTTTTTTTTTTTTTTTTTTTTTTTTTTTTTTTTTTTTTGAGACAGGGTTTCTCTGTGTAGCTTTGCGCCTTTCCTGAGACTCACTTTGGAGACCAGGCTGGCCTCGAACTCACAGAGATCCACCTGGCTCTGCCTCCCAAGTGCTGGGATTAAAGGCGTGTGCCACCACCTCCCGGCTACAACTTCACTTCTTTAAACTTCCATTGTTCTGTTTCTTTCACAATTCTCTAAAATGTAACAATTGCTATGGTTGTTGTGGGGTGGGGGAGAAGTTCCTTTCAGAATATCTAGAAGCTAAAAGCTCTCACACCCTGCAGTTCAGATATAATTTAGAAAAACCAAGATATATATCACAGGATGTCAACAAAGGAAGGTGGCTCCAAAATATATAGAAATATTAGCATGATTGAAACATAAAATCTATTAGAAAATACAACATGTGAATATTCATATGATATTACTATTCAGTTGAATCTACAACATCTCCATTGAATGTGATGACAATACCAAATAGAGAGGCAATCAGAATGAGAAAGTTGGAAAACAGAAAAGAGTCTGAAGATGGATACCATTGGAAAGGAAGTTGGTGAGAGAGAGTAGATGGGAAGGGGATGGCATGCTGGCCAGTCCTTCCAAAGAAACTGAGTATTAGCTTGGACTCTTACAGGATCTCTGTTCTTTGGAAGGAAAAGGAGAAACTGTACAGATGAAGTATGTTAAAAACAAAACAACAACAACAAAAACCCCACTGAGATGACATGGGCAAGTACCTCCCACAGCAACAGAGACTTGGTATCCATGGCCTCTGACACAGGGTGGAACACTCTAGTCTTTATGTGGAACACTCTAGTCTTTGAGAAGTATGAACCTATAGTAACAAATTAATATTTTTAAATTACAGACAAATGAATCATAATAGACATGTCCACTCACCAACACCCACTCAATAAATTTGTACAGCACTCCCTATTATCACGATTCATTAGCATATGAGGTAGCCACACCCACCTTGCATTGTAGATTATAGAAACCCAAGACTAAAGTCAGAGAATTCTAACACTAATCATCACTTGGCCATTAACTTGGTTGATGAGTCTGCCTTTGACTTGCCATTGACCTTTGGTTCATGAGAGCACCCCACCCTGTCTGTCTCTGGGATTTCCCAAGGCTATGCCCTGTGACCTGTGCTAGCTTGGGTCATTTTGTTCCCTCCTACCATCTATACCCCAAAGTTATGTTAAGCAAAGTCATGAGTTTGCTTATCCTCTGCCTACCCTGTAGACAGAACACTCTGAAGGATTTCAAGTGCAGAACATAGCACATTCTGTGTCTATTTCCTTTCCTCAAACCTTTTCAGTTTTATGAAAACATCAAAATCAACATGAATGGGAAGCTACATGTGGTGGCACACACCTTTAATCCCAGCACTTAGAAGGCTGAAGCAGGCAGATCTCTGTGAGTTCAAGGCCAGCCTGGTCTATATAGAGTAGGGTCTCAAAAACAAACAAAAGCAAGGTGAAGGAGAAAAGGCAGTGCCTATCAGTTTTAGCTCAGCTTGCTGGAACTTACAAAGATGACCCCATTTCCCTTGCTTTGGGTTCCAGCCTAAATTCCTAAGGAGTCCAACTCTGAGTCAAGTATTTGACCAAAAGCAGTTGGCCAAACCACCCTGGGGTCCTATAATCGACAAACACTAGCCTCTCGACTTTTACAACTATTTGTACAAATCGCTACCTTCACTACCTCCTTCTCTGCCTCCGTATCTGCCCTACTTTTCTTTCTTCACTGAGGCTTAGAAATATCTTAGTTTTCATAATGGTGAGCTTATTGGCTTCTCTTGTGTGTGTGTGTGTGTGTGTGTGTGTGTGTGTGTGTGTGTGTGTGTCTGTAAAGGTGAGTAAGAGAAGCCCCCTGATTTAATGATTCACACAAAGAAACTAGGCTCCTAAATTCGTCATCAAAGAAACTAGGCTCCTAAATTCTCCCTCAGTTACTCACATTTAATTTCAGAGAAACACAGGAGATTCCCGGGGGGATATGTACCTTTCCTCTCTCACTGAGAAACAAGGAGACATGGCTTGATGCTGTTCCTTCCTGCTGCCTGGGAGACACCTTATTACTAGTCTAAAATCAGGCTGTGAGGGAAGCAGTTCTGCCTTCCTTTATCCTTGGCCGACTCTTTTTTCTCCTTAAATGGCCAAATCTATGTAATCTGTGCTGTTTTCTCTCTTTCCACACGTTATGCTCAAAGCACCCCATGGGTGTAAGACTCCACTCGGAAGGGGTGGGTGCTTTGCATTTTCCAGAGTACAGACCTGGGGAGCTGGAAAACCGAAGCATTGCTCTTCAAACCAGATGAAAATTGGCGTGCTGTTCCTTGACTTTGAAATCCAAATTGGAGGATTTTCGTTGCTTGTTCCCCCAGTTGAATTTGTGTGATTCACCGTCCAAATCCAAGTCACAGTTCTGTGATGAAATATGAAACTCATTTTTTCCCCAAGACTCAGATACCACAGATTTGACTGAACAGTTCACAGCAAGGTCAACTCCAATCCTGTCACATGCTGATCAGCTCATCTGGGAGCTGCAAAGCAGGACATTTGGGTTCAAAGAGTTATTGGCACAGCTCCCCACACATAGGAGCCGTCACCAGATAATTGTTAGCTGAATAATAGAGTTGCAACGCTGCATGCTGTCTTTTAGCAGCCTCGTTGTCTTCACATAATGATGATGAATCTCAACGATATAAGAAGAAATGGTCTGTTTACAGAGCAGCATCAGTAATTTGGGAAATAAACTGAAGACTTGCTGCTGGACAGGCTCTATATATCATTTGTGGAGCTCAGTACAGACTGGACTGTCAGACTTCTGTGTTCAAAACTCTGAAAATTTTGAGATGGTTAACTAAAGAACATTAAACCCAGGGGTAGTGGTGGTTGTTAAGCATCATTAGTCTCCATGCGGCAGGCTGTGGCTCCTGTCAATGTAAAAATCACAGTTCTCACTTGAAAGTGACTAAGTGATAGTTTATTCTGCAGCCATGTTGAGTGACGGTGGCCCAGGAACACAGATTTAGGTTACCCTAAATTTCACATTTTGGAAACAGCTTTATTAAATTTCTGTAGTTTTACAGAACAAAGTAAATCATAAATCAAGGCAGTTTAAAATACCTTGGTGGGCACATGAGAGATGGGGTTACAGCAAGATGGGGGAAGATTTCCTCCAGGCCACAGATGTCTGATGACATTCGTAGCCTTTGGATTGGTGAAAGCTAAATTAATAGATTCTAAAAGGTTTTTTTTTTTTAATCTATTAGTCACAGGATGCTGGCTCTGGCACAGAGGTGGGCAGGGAATGGTTGCTCCAGAGGGCTAGAATTAGCCCAAGATAAGGAAACTAGCCTTTGGTACCGCAACATTCCAACATCTCCATAGAACTGCAGCCCTGACCAATCAGACATAACTTCTTTTTGGGAGTTTCCATTTACGGTCTCCATTTGAGTCACATGGGTGAGAGGCTGTCATGTGGTATGCGTTGACCCTGTCCTTGTAGTATGCAACATGCTCTGTCATTCTCACACTGACCATAGGAATGTCCAGCATCTGTTTGTTTTCCACACTGTCCTGACCCCTGTCCCTTGCCTGTCTACTTGCTTCATCTCATTTGGTAGGTGCTCAGCGTGCTTGTGGACAGCAGAGGACACCAAAAGGAAGAACTATCAGAGGTGGAGAGCACATCTTCACAGGGCAAAGAGGGGAAAAGCAAAGGAGCCCACCGCTCTCTGAGAAAGCCAAGTTCAGAACAGTAGAGGACGAAGCTGTTGCTCCAGCAAAGCGTTCTGGCATGCCCAGTGATGAGACTCTAGAACACAGTCCAGCAAGTACCAGAGTCAGTGCCACCCACCAGTCCTAGAGAAATGGCTGATGACCCTTCAAATGGCATTGCCTGGAAGGTACAGCTAGGAACAGGTAAGATCATGGGACTCGGGATGGCAATATTGTGCAAGATCTTATCCATCGCTATCCCATATTTTTTAATGGGGATGAGCTCACAAGAAAGGAGAGATGGAGATGAACTTGGAGCCCGTGTACATTTTCAGGTACTGAGGAGATATGGCAGGAAAGCTGCTCTCCATATACAAAGACAAAGTCAAATATCTCAAGTTGTCTGGGATCTTACAGAAAAGACTTCAGACAGTGCCAGTTTCTCAAAGCTCAAAGCAAATCATTTTCCATAGAGAGAAAGCCTGTCAATTCTGAGCAATGTTTTCACATATGTTAACATGCTGTCTTTTATAACTCTTCCCCACTGACTGACTTAATGTAGGTAATAATTAACAGGAGATGAGAGCTTATTAAGTCCCTGGGAGTATCCTATTTGCTTCCCATGTGTTCATCTGCTCAGTTTCCACTGTGCATGTATGCAACTTTGGGAACTCTTCCGTGCGTGGTGGAAAGCATGGGTGCCGAGGATTGACAGCCAGGGCTCCAAGGATTGACAGTCACAATTTTAGTGAGATAACTTTGAGAGGCTTGGAAAGGATCAGGAGAGTCTCCAAGGAACACAGTGTATCTGGAACTAGTTGGAACTGAAAACTCTTAGCACCTCAGGTCTGAAAGGGCCAGAGGAGAGAATGGGGTCATTAGAAGCAAGTGTCATTCTTAGCCATGACACTGAGGCTACTTAGACTGTAGCCACAAACAATGAAGGCCTTATAACACTCTTGGAGTACAGGAGTGGGTAAGGCCTAGCCACTTCTACCCTATTCCTTCTGCCTTTGGATCTCCCGCCAGGGTTTCCTGGTCCAAGGATCCAAGGCTCTGAGGTCTGAGTCAACTTCCAACACATGTAAGGTAACCAGAAAAGTAGGAAAAAAACTTGAATAATCACTATCTCTATTTTACAGGTGCTGAAATGGCAGCCTGGAGAGGCCAGATAACATGTCCCAAACCATACAACTAATGTTGCAAAGCCAGGATTCAAGCTTGGAACATCGCATTGCAGAATGGAAGACAACACTGTGTCCTAAAGCATGTCCTCCAGTGGATTAGCAGCATGGCATGTGACAGTGAACTCTCTGCTACCCAATGGCCATTGTCTGGAGCACCGTAATTAGACGCAGCCAGCCTGAAGAAGCAAAACTGAATTTTACGAACAAGACTTATTAGAAATGTGCTTTGTTGGATTACCTTCACGATGAAGGATAATTGGGACCAGGATTGCAGAACATTGCCTGGGGGAGTTCGTTTTTTAAGAAAGGAAATGGGGGGAGGGGTAGAATTAGCTGCATTCATTCCACAGCAATGAACTCTTCTGAGACAAGGTCAGGAGATGTGGAAGCTTGCTTTCTTAAACAGTGTCCACATTCTTCTCAAGTTTGTATCCCTTTCAGCTTGTTTAAGTCCTGTGTAGCAGCTACACACCGAGCCCCATCTGGGAGGTCGGTGTTGTGTTGGATGCTGGTGACCCAGCTGTGGCAGCTCTGCTCTCGGGCACTAGGACCCTTGTATCAGGAGGCAGACGAAAACAAATAATAAGTAAATCCACAAGAGTGCTATAATAGATGAGAAAGAAGTACTGAAGAGTGAGGGGACAGAAAGCCACAGGAGAGGGCCAGAGACACTATTTTATATAGAATTACCAAGAAAGCAGTCTCTGACAGAGAGACATTTTGAGCCCATAACTGAAGGAGATACCTGTTCTGTAGATAGCACAAAAATGAACTTGAACCCAGTTCATGGATGAGAATTTTAGACCTGGAAGGGTCTATAATGAAGGGAGGCCCAGGAAGTAGTCTTTTATTCAGAACCATATTATGAATATGTTATATATTATCAATACAGCTTGATTGAAAATGTTAAATAAGTACTCTCCTGTAATTCAACAAATACTGTGTCACTATTATGTGCCACCAGCCTAGGCTCATGCTTTCTGCATTGCGTCCTATGGTTTCATGATTCACAATATATTTCAAGCTAACAAGTTTCTACTGTGACTTTATATTTTGGTTAGCCTGAGGTATGGTTTCCCTTTCTGTGGTATGTTAATATGGTAAATGATGAACCAAATCTTAGTGGTTGTGGTTACAGTTGTTTGTGACATTACCAACCACTCTATCCCTATCTCTTCTTTTAACTGATGACTTCCTCCTCCTCCTTCTTGTTAGAAATTATTCTGCTGGTCCGTGTTTACTTGTTAAATTATACTCTGTTTGCTCTTTCATGTGACAGAAAAATTCTTGTTCTAGTGTTGGAGGTTGGGCAAGAGAAGAAGATTGGGCATGAAAGGAACCAGAATATTCAAATTCAAATCAGAGGGCAAAGTTGGCGTCTCCAGAGAGAACTGGCAACAGAAGGTGACACAAGAGATGTCCAGGCATCACACCAAGCACAGGGTGTATACATAAGAACAGAGTCTGCTACCAGAGTGAGGAGACGGCCATTTGAACAGAGACGCGGATACCGACTGAAGGCGAAGAGACAAGAGGTTTGCGAGGCTAGGTAGGGTGAGGGACCAGAACGGCAGCAAGGAGTGAGTGGGGTCTGGGATGGTTCACTTTGAGTGCAAGCCTGACTGGGCTAAGTGCTAGTCAGCTGGAAAGCACTGTTTCCGGATGTCTCTGCAAGAGTGTTTCCAAAAGAAGACGGTGCTGCATCCATCAGGCTTCATAAAGGAGATTGTCCTTGACCACGTGGGTGGGAATTGTCTTTGAATACAGAAACCCAAACAGAACACGGATATAAAGGAAGGGTCAGTCTGTCCTCCCTTCTTGAGCTAGATCAGCCATGTTTGTCTTCGTGGGACATCAGAGCCCCTGGTTTTGATCCTTGGGGCTCCAACATTTACACCCCACTCCCTGGTTCTCCCTAGTCTTTCTTCCAGTTTTGTGCTGAACTATATCACTGGCCCTCCAGTTGTAAATCCTGCAGAGGGAATTTTAATACTACTTTGTGTAAGTTTATAATTGTTACCCAGACACTAAGGTCCATGCCTATCAATATTAGTCACTCAGGAGACTGAAGTAGAAGGATCACTTGAGCCTAGGAGTTTACAACCAGTCTAAGCAATAGAAAAATATCACTTCAAAATTCAATCTAATTTAATTGAAAAACAAAAAATATTGTCAATCCTGTAAGAGTTGGAATGGAAGCCTTGGAATGTTGTCTTTAGAGAAGCATATCCATAGAGTTGTCTGTGGCAATATAAGAACTAGAGTTCTCTAAAGAAAGAAGTGTGTGAGTGTGTGTGTGTGTGTGTGTGTGTGTGTGTGTGTGTGTGTGTGTGTGAGAGAGAGAGAGAGAGAGGGGGGGGGTATAAAAGGAAATTGGTGATGAGAATCAGCTCACACAGCATGAGGCTAAGAAATCTCACAATATGTTGATCCCACCCATAATAACATTACACTGGATAGAATGTTTCCAACATGTGTTTTTTTGTTTGGTGGGGGCACATTTAGATTATACATGCTGTTTGAAACCTGGGACTTATACAGGGACACTTGGCTCAATCTGGGAGGAGGGGACTGGACCTGCCTGGACTGAGTCTATCAGATCGATCTCAGTCCTTGGGGGTGGCCTTGATCTGGAGGTGATGGGAATGGGGGGGTGGGCTGGGGGGAAGGGGAGAAGGGCAGGAAGAGGGAGAACAAGGGAATCTGTGGCTGTTATGTAGAACTGAATAGTATTGTAAAATAAAAGAAAAATAAAAAATTTTAAAAAAGAGTAAAAAAAGAGATTATACATGCCTTTTATAAATCTTTAATTTCTTTTGAAAAATCTGACTAGACAGGTTGAGGAAGTGATAAGACAGTTGTATGAGTGGACTGGAGTGTGAAAAGAGTGGACCGTAGTAGACAGTCCTTCCCATATCCTCGTGGCTCCCTCCGGTCTCATGCAGCCACCAGCCCTCTATTTCCTCATTGAGAGTCACTGAAGAACATTTGTGTACAGGGAGACAGCACTCAAATTCTAGAGAGTTCACAGGCAAGGGAGCAGCCCCCAGCCTAAGGAAGATGAAAGCTGGTAGATAAGCAGCAGCTTCCTCATCCCTTTGGTGGCAAGCTTTGGGTGCATGTATTCCATAGTTTTCCCACGGATGCTTCTCAGGGCACACCGTGTTGACTGGCTACCACTACCATAGCATGTCCTCATTTCCTTTCTGGTGCTTCCTACCACAGCCTCTCACATTAGCTGCTTTTACCCAAAGACTTTTCTCGGGATCAGCTCCTGGGAAAACCCAAGCCCAGAGAGTGACCGAACCAGAATAAATCCAGGTTATCTGGCTGCACAGCCCAGACCTTAAGGACTGCATATGAATTAAATAATTCTCTCATCAGAACAATGAATTCTGAAGGACTAAACGGGAAAGGATCCAAATGCCAGACTGAATGGAGGAACGTGCCTATAATCCCAGAACTCAAGGGGCCGAGGCAGGAGGATTGGAAGTTTGAGACAAGCTTGGGCTACGTATGGGGACTGTTTCTGTCTCAAACAAGAAAACAGAAAAAAAAAATTCATTCCAAGCTGATAAAGTCTTATGGTCAAGTGTTGGTTTTGTTCTCTTAGGGTTGGTTTTGTTTACAGCAAGTTCTGAATTGGGTATTAATCTCCGTGGGACTTTGTGAGTACTTATCCGGTTGTGACTTTTCCAGTAACTTTATCTTCTCGGATTGGAGGAGGAACAATGTGATGGTGTGAAGAGCCTCTTAGCCATCAAAAAGATATGGCAGGCATGTGAAGGACAATTGTGAGTACTCATTCGCTTTTTCTACCAATCAAGAAATGTTAGCCCAGACACGGAGCAAAACGCCCATTCCCCCACATCCTAAGTTCATGAGGAACTTTGTGATGTATCCTCATCCTTAGAAGGAGAAAAGAGAGACCACAAGAAACAGGAAACAACCACATGCCATGTCTCGGTGTCATAGGCCTAATGTGTCTGGCATGCTTCCTTTCCCCCTTGTTCTCCAGCATTTATGGTCCGATGGAGAATCTGAACTGAGGTGAGCACAAGTGATTCCAAGTGGACACCATGTGAAAGGTTTTGCACTTTCTTCTTTTTAAAAACAGGTTTTAAAAAGTAATGTTTTACATGTCTGGGCGTTTGCCTGCATGGATGTCTGTGCATTGCATGTGTGCCTGGTGCCCATGGAGGCCAGAGGAAGGAGCCCGTGGAACTGGAGTTAAAGATGGTGGTGAGCTCCCATGTGGGTTCTTGGAATTAGAACTAGGTCCTCCAGAAGAGCAGTCAGTGCTCTTAACTGCTGAGCCATCCTTCTAGCTCCTACAGTTTATTTTTTAAATTGTGTGTGTGTGTGTGTGTGTGTGTGTGTGTGTGTGTGTGTGTAGATCAGAGGACAACTGTCAGGAATTTGTTCTCTCCTTCCACTGTGGGAGCTGACTAGAACTTAGGTCATCGGGTTTGCACAGCAAGAATCCCCTCTTCTGAGACATCTCACTTTTTTTTTTCACAGAAGGAAGAGATTGGCAGAGTTACTAAATCTATATTCAGCCTGGGCCAGCAGTAATGAGCATTGGCCACAATGACCTGTGGAGGTCACCAGGCAGGTGTGAAAATATATTGTGACATTCCCAAAGGTCTCTGGATTCCCTCTCGGTTATCCCCATTATCTGCATTGGAGGAAAGAAGCAAATCTCAGCATCCCTAGGATGCTTGAAAATCTGGTTTGAGACCCAACTCCACTCCATTTTCTTGGTGGACTCTTCCAGAGTCCAGGGCTGTTGTCTGTAAAATCACAGCCATCAGGATCCCAGCACAATGCAGCTGTATCCTTAGAGAGGCTCTAATAAAAAAACTGTCACCACTGTGGGCAGGACAGGGCAAACCAGTGAGCAACAGCACACACCAGAACTGGTGACATAAAGCATCAGTGTTGCTCCTAGACTCAGGGGACATTTCTGGAATGGAGGATAAGGATGGATTTGTCTGTGAAGGGGCAGGTGTGCCAGTGATAGCCATCTGTGCCTTCTGCAGGGGTGGGGTGGGGTGGAGGTGGGGGGACACTACTACTGCTGTTGCTCAGCCCTGATGCTGTTCTGCCTGTTCTAGGAAGCTGGTGTTTCCTGCTAGCAGCTCTCCCTCGCCCGTGGCTTAATCCAACTGGAATCCAGTGTAAGGAAGGAGGGCTATGGCCACCCCAAACAGCCAGCTTCCCATGGTGCAGAGTAGACCACAGAAGGGCAGAGAATGGATCGGGAGGAGTAGGTAGAGACTAGACCGCCGAATAATGGCAGCTGCCGCCCCGTAGAGCTGTTACTCTGTGCAGCTTTCAGAACACAGCAATCGCACGGCCAGCACCACACATCTGTCAGTAATATGTCACCTAGAGTTCCCAGAGCCTCTTCATATCCTGGTTGCCACAGGATTGGCAGATCCATTCCTTATGCTTTTACTTGGAGAATCACCCTGAGAAAGACAAAAGCCTGATTCCCATCCCTGGGCCATTATTTGTGAGTGACAATGACCCCTATAACAGGGTATTGGTTGGACCCAGAGTCAAACCAGTATGTGCTGTTTCCGCCTAGACAGGCTTCCTTCCCCCTATAAAGTAAATCTCCTCCAGATAGCTCAATACCACACCACTCCAGCTGGGCAGATGGTAAGTCTGTTCTTCCTCTCTCTCTGCTCAGAGGCTCCTTTGGTAAGTACAAGTCGTTTACAGAATCGAGTTCATTAATAAGAAACATTGTTATAATCCATTGGCTCTAGTCATTGGTAAAACAGTATGTAAGAGGCTTTACTTTTTTTCTTTTGACATTTAACCTTTATAGCCACTCTGTCAAGCATTAGTCCCTCTATTTTGCAGAAAATTGAGACTCCAAAGTTTTACTGCACTGTGAGTAGGTAGCAGGAGGCTTACTATGCACCTACATTGCTTGGAGACTTTCATAAAATAACTGATTTAATCATCACAGTTCTATAAAGGGCTGCTCTGTCCCCAACTCATAGCCATGTCAACAAATACTACTTGAGTTATATATTCTCTCCTAAACCTTTTCTCTAGTCACAAAACACATGGACGCCAAAAATAAGCATCCTGTCTTTAGAAGGTTTATCTTACAGTGGAAGACATGAATCACACAAATGGACCCATCTGAAACTATTCAGAGCTGTACTGAGTCAGTTGCTAAATTGAGCGGCTCAGTTCACCATGTTGGGGGGACTTAGGAAACAGGAAGACTGGGAAGTCGCGAGAAGAGGCTGAATGAGAGGCTGGTTTTCAGCGAGAATAAGGTTGGACGAGAGAGGAATGTCAGTGGGGACACTGGGATATATGGATAGAGAAGGAAGACAGAAGCAAGTCCAGCCAGGGGAAGAGGAACATGAGCTTACTGCAGAAGGGTGTCCTAGCAGCTAGAACAAAGAGGACAGAGCAAGAATAAGGACGCCATAAAAGCCGCAAGAGGACAAGAATCAGCGAGGCAGGCAAAAACTCTCATCTTAGTTATGGGGACATGGGATCACATGGGAGCATGAGGCATGTTCTGCCTTAGGAGGAACAGGAGACACCGACGGGATGGCTATCAAGACACTAATGCTGAGGAGCAAGTGCTAAGTTACAGAAGAGAATCACAAGGTGACTCCACTAGTCACCAGCATGGTCATGCTCAGTCAAGGAAGCAGGAACAGATGGAAGAGCTGTCTATGCACTGGTTTTCTGAATTATACAGAAGCATCTCCAAAATGGAATGACTATGACTCTTCTGGTTAGAGAAACACAGTTTTTGTTTTGTTTGTTTGTTTTTTCCTGAGGCGTGGGATGCCTACCTTTACCAAAAGCTTCCAGAACTCCTTTCTGTTCTATCAGACAAACATTAGGCATCACTCAGTTAGCTGCGTGAGACTTCAGGGTTGATGGGCAGGAAAGTCAGGGGGAGTAAAGGGAGGCTCTTTACATCCCCAAGTGTGTGTGAGGAATGCCTGAAAATTGGTAGAGTGAAGAAAAAGTCTAAACAAGTCCAATTTATCATCGTGTTAAATCTTGAGGAATTTAAAATACGTGGGTATTAATCAACCAGTCAACCACTATTTACTCATTGAGCAGAAGTCCTGCTCTGTTTTGCCCCTGAGAAGTGTTTATACCCATGGGTTCTGTAGGCAATGAAATGGCATGTTTTCATTAAAATATGCACTTTAATTTCTGCTAAAAATGTCTAAGGAACAATTTCCAATAAGTGTTATATGTTTCCTGTTAAGACCTAGTAACTCTGACATCTAGACCACTTGAAAATTTAGGTGCTTCCCTGCAAAGCAAAGAAGCACACCAATGATCAAATAAATAAAATCCCTCTCCGGTCAGCAGGTCAGCTCTCATTTCCTTAGGGAGAGGCCACAGTCATGCTGTAAATATATTTAATCTGTCGATGTCTGCCCTTTTCTCTGGCCTTCTCCTGGTTACTGAGCACAGAGTGAGAGCTGGATTTATTTGTTCTTTTAAATCTTTTGAATTATCTTTACTGCCTATAAATTAAGAGAAACTCATTCTGCCTTGAAAATAAACAGCATATCTCAGTCGAAAGCATGCCTCATGCTGTGTGATGTTTGTTCCAAACAATTTATCTTATGTGTGTAAAAAGAGAGAGAGAGAGAGACAGAGACAGACAGAGACAGAGACAGAGAGATAGCAGAGGGAGATGAGGACATGAAACGTTTTCTCAGAACATAGTGGGAGTATGGACTGAGTCCTTGAAGCGATAATAAGTATTAACTTGAAAACATCTGCTCCAATCAAGTCTCCGTCAAACTTTTGAAGAGGCTTTACCAGACACAAAATGGCATTTCCTGATCAGCTGTCGGGAATGCTGTGTGTCTACAGACATGAATCACATCCCCTGTTTGTACATTCCATTTCACAACAGAAACATGAGCCTTTTCCTGCTGGTCCCTACCAGCTTTGCAGGGCAGGGAAAGGAACCAGCCTCTCTCCTGTGAGGCACCCAGCCTGAACATTCTGCTCCCCAGGGCTAAGAGGCAGTGCAGCACCAAGATGAGAGACGATTAGGTGACAATTCTACAAGCTGTAAGAAAAACCCAACAAATAAGGTCAGGGCAGGGTTCTGTTTGTTGTCTTTATAGGATAATAGAAATACCCATCTTTAGGAAATCAGAAGGCCTTGGACACCTAGACATCTACAGCAGAAAGAAAGGACCTATTGGTACCAGTAAACTCAACAGGGTAATACCTCACTGCCTAACATCAATATCTCTTTAGCTTTAGAAAAGTTGTGGTCCTGATTCAATTATTAATCAAGCTGGCTTTGGAGTTGGAATGTGGCTCTCACCTTCTCTAAGTCCAAGCATATTGCTAAAAGAAAAATTAGGAGATTCTGTCTCATATCAGAAGAGCCAACTGGTGTGGGACAGAAGAAAACCAATAACCTAGGGACCATTCTTGTCAAGATTCTATTTCTTTCCATGCTTAGCCTTGATTTCTGGGAATCCTTCCTTGACTGATGATGATGAGAATACTCATCGATTCTTATTTAGACAAAAGGAGATGTAGTGAATATCTGCTCTATGATGCAGAAGCACAGCCCTAAATCCAAACTTTCCATTTTGGTATTAATAATGTTCAAGTTTTCCACAGTGAAAAATAAGTCTTCCCAATAGCAATCTCTGAAGTTTCCAGGAGGAAGATGGGGCCCCACAGCAACAACTCTACCCAGTCTAGAATGATGTCATTGTACCCAAGAACTCAATGATCAGCTTTGGACTATAAACTCTTCAGGACAGTCCCAAGATGAGATGGTCCATCATATTCCACTTCTAGCCAGTACCTCAGATGACTTTACCCATTACTATGAGACTAGTTACAAACATTACAGCTAGTCTAATTGAGACTTAACCATTTAGCTTTCTTACAGGATCCCACAGAGATACCATCACCCCCTAAACATCAGGAAGCAATTTTAAGAAAATGACGCCCCCTCTCCCAAAAGTTTTTAATTTCTCAGGGTTTGTGGATAAGTTGTTATAGGGTTGTGGGTGGAACAATAAAATTTAGACTCGGGAGTCTTGTTTGGAAAAGAGAAAAAAGGGAAATAGATATAGGATATTAAAGTAGATTATTGTATCTACTAGTAAACTAATTTAGAAAACTATCAGCCTTAGATCAATTGCACTGATATGGATTCTTGTATATTGATACAAATGTAAACTATTGTTATATTCTATTTAAGATAATGTGTATGTTGATACAAATTCAAAACTATAATCATCATATTGTACACATGTCCCTACTTTCAAGATTTTGTATATTGATACAAGTGTAAAATTTTATTTGCCATACTGTATGTATGTTCTACCTCTGTTTAGGACATTTTGTATATTGATACATATTAAGGATATTATTATCATATTGCACTATGCATTTTTACCTCGGTTTAAGATAGTTTGTGTATTGCCTCAATTTTGAGGTTATTCTCCTTATACTGTCCATCTGTTTACAAGCTGTTTACCTTGTTAATGTGAAGCCTTAGTCCTTAGGTTATTTAGGTAGATAAGACTTGAAGATTAATACTCACCCATGCTTGTCATATCTATAGTTATGTTAGTTAGGTTTCCCATATTTACAGAAACATATGTCAGGTTTCTTCAAACACTTCATAGACCTAGAAAATAAAGCATTTAAATGTATTATTAACTTAAAATGCTGTTGACATGAGACATGATTGCTCCTAGTAGCACTGATCTACTCCCAAGAGAATATTGGGCTTCTAAGACACTCCATTTGGAAGTTTGTTTTCTTCTTGTCACAAAATGGCCTGCTGGGCAAAGAATTGCCCTTGCCTCAACTGCTAACAGTATGCACGCTGTCCTTTCTGATGAGGACATAAAGCTATTGAACCTTGCCAAGACAGCGTAAGATGGTCTCTCAAAATTCCTGCTTCTGAAAATGGTATGTCAGATATTTTAGGCCTGTAGCCAAAATGGATGCCCCAACGGTGCTGAGAAATTTTAGGTGACTGTCCAGGCTGCCAGCTGTCTCTGTCTATTCTCATAATTTTTGGAAATTGCTTGCTTGCATTTCCTGTTTTCTCAGGTATTTTGTTCCTTCTCAGGTCTTTGATAGGGTTGAAGACTAGATAGTTACAGTTATAATCCTCTTATATCATAAATAAGGATATTTCAGATACAAAAGTTAGATTTTTCATAGGACAGCTATTGGAGTAACCTCTGTACCATACCATTTACCTATGTTCTGGACATCTCTGGATTTTAGTATGTGTCTCTTGATTGATGCTGTTTTTGCAGGTTGTATTTCTATTTTGTTTAGGCTATTACCTTTCCCTTTTCCTGGACAATACTTGATAATTGTTCCTATTGCATATAGTTTTGTATTAGGTTAGAACTTTCTTATTTAGACAAAAGGGGGAGATGTAGTGGATATCTGCTCTATGATGCTGAAGCACAGCCCTAGAGATGTAGTAGGTAACTAACTGCTCTACTTGCCTCTGACCTTCAAATACATGGCCCTGAGGTGTAGCCTCTTGGCTACCCTTAAAATCTGAGATGCATGTAAGACACCCTCTTGGCTCCCTCATGGGACTTGGATGCAGGACTGACTGTGCTGTGGCATGTCTTTCTGTATGCTGTGAATATATGTTGTTCTGATTGGTTGATAAATAAAGCCATTTGGCTTATGGCAAGTTAGGTTATAGCTAGGTGGGAAATTGAAGAGAGAGAGAAGAAGAAGAAAGGCAGAGGGGAGAGAGACGCCAGCACCGCCAGGAGAATCAAGATGTGAAAATACCGGTAAGCCACGGCCATGTAGCAACTTATAAATTAATAGAAATGGGTCAAGTTATAAGAGCTAGCTAGCAAGAAGCCTGCCATAGGCCATGTAAGTGGTAATTAATATTAAGCCTCTGAATGATTATTTTATAAGTGGCTATGGGACCTTGGGGCTGGGCGAGACTGGAGAAACCTCTGGCTACATGACTGAGGTGGCCGGAACCATGTGAAACTGTGCCCCAGCATTCCAGAATCTGAGACAATTCTGTTCTGTGCAGTGCGTTTTTCTCCCTGAATAAATTCCTTTGCCCCTTAAGCAGACTCCATGATTTTCTCACAATAGTGGAATACTACTTTAACTGTGTAAAAGCGTGTTTACATTTGTTTCTGCTGCCTTTGTTAATGATGTAAGAATGTGTTCATTTGTTTGTGCTGCATTAGTTTAATTATGTAAAGATGTGTTGCACTTGTTTTACCTTGCCTGCCTAAAGTACCTGATTGGTCTAATAAAAAGCTGAACAGCCAATAGCTAGGCAGGAGAGGGATAGGTGGGGCTGACAGGCAGAGAGAATAAATCGGCAGAGGAATCTAGAGAGAAGCAAGAAGAGAACGAGGGAGAAAGAGAGGAACACACCCAGGGTCAGAAGCCAGGCAGCCAGCCAGGAAAGGCAGTGAAAGTAGGATAGAAAAAAAGAAAGAAAGAAAGAAAGAAAGAAAGAAAGAAAGAAAGAAAGAAAGAAAGAAGGAAAGGAAGAAAGAA
Source organism: Peromyscus maniculatus bairdii (assembly GCF_049852395.1). NCBI lineage: Eukaryota > Metazoa > Chordata > Mammalia > Rodentia > Cricetidae > Peromyscus > Peromyscus maniculatus. Next base: position 28,342,110 of record NC_134866.1, on the reverse strand, counting down.
AGGAGGAAGGAAGGAAGGAAGGAAGGAAGGAAGGAAGGAGGAAGGAAGGAAGGAAGGAAGGAGGGAAAGAAAGAAAGAAAGAAAGAAAGAAAGAAAGAAAGAAAGAAAGAAAGAAAGAAAGAAAGAAAGAAAGAAAGAAAGGAAAGAAAGGAAAGAAAGAAAGAAAGAAAAATAAAGGTTAAAAAGCCCTGAGGTGAAATGTAGCTAAAGAGAAACAGATTAAAATAAGAGCTAAGAAAAGGCTGAGCATTCATAACTAATAACAAGTCTCTGTGTCATGATTTGGGAGTTGATTGGTGCTCCAAAAGAAAAAGCCTGTTACAAGGGGCCAAGCCCTCCAGGGTTTTCTATGTATCAATTCTTATATAATCTCTTGGAGATCGCTATTATTTCTTTCTATGCTATTTGCTGGAGATAAGCATTATTCACTAGCTTCATTTTACAGGAAGAAAAAACTGAGGCTTAATTAATGTATCAGTCAACACCCAACTAAAACAAGATACCAACCATTCTAACTATTTAAACCCAAAGAAACATGATCAAAGAATTTGGTTATACTGATGATGGGGGCCATGAGACCCCAGACATCTATGGTGGGGGCAATTGACAGTCTGGCACAGCAGAGAAACACTGGGAGGAGCTGGCTACCGAAGCCCATGAGCCATGTTATCCAGTAGAAGGTAGAGCCACAGGAGATACGCACAGGGTATGTGTAGTAGCTAGTCCTTATGGGCTGAAACCATGTAGGAGCCAGAGGGCCTGGGGAGTGCACTGTCCTAAAATAAAAGACAAGCAAAGGACATTGTATTAGTGTAGTCCCCCGTGGATCAGGCAACACACTCAAGGTAAGAAAGTTTGATCAAGATTCAGATACTGAGCTTAATTATCAAACTATGTGAGGAGAACAGAATGGCTGTAAGGGACTGGGCAGTCATTAGAATAGCATGGTTGCCATGGTAACCAGAAGGATGGGGAAGGAAAGATTAATGGACTCCAGAGGGAGAGGGATTTTTGTAGAACATGCTACCTGAAGAAGAGTAATGAGTTTTTTGTCAAGGGATACACCTAAAAACCTCATAACAGTGTCAGGAGCTTGGAGAATACGGATTTATTTATTGCAATGATAGGAATTGGATAAAATTGTATCTTGATTATTCTGCCCGCCCCCCTTCATTTTTGGGTCATAGCTAGCCTTGACCTCACTATGTAGCTGAGGCTGGCTTTGAACCCCTGAACTTGCCTCCACTCCTCAAGTGCTGAGGTTACAGGTATCTGCCTTCACACCAGGCTCTCCTTTCCTTTTTCTTTCATCAGCTGGAGTTCTGCACTGGCCAAACACAAAAGAGACCCTGTCCAAGATGACATTCATCCTTTCTGTTTTTTGTGAGAAGACCAAAGCCTGGAGAATTTCAGTCACTTTTCCAAGGCCGTACACCTATTTATACAATTGGAAAAAAATCAATAATCTGATCCCAAATCCACATTTGTTAACCACTATCCTGGACTCTTTTGTTTGTGGGATAATTTCTTATATTACTTCTTCAAGTCAAGTATTTAGACTCTGCCCACCTCCTGGTTACAAAGTCAAATTCACACAGAGGCTCAGAGCCATCTACATCTGATGATTTACTTCCTGCTCTCTGGATCCTGCCCCTTCAACATCACCTTGGTTCTCCCTGTCTCATCAATTGACTGTCTACACATTACTAAGTACCACTCCCATTCGTAACATTTCCCATGAAGACAGGGTAGCTCTCTGTGAGAATTAAGACTGTGGTGCATACAGATCATGAGCTTCTCTGGTACCCAACCGAATCATGCAACAGAAATGTGTTATCCTGCCAGGGGCCAGGTGTAAGCTGGCCGAAACCAACAAGTAGAGACATTGGGCTTTAGAAGAAATTCCAGTGGTGAAAAGCTCCATATTTCAGATGTGTATTGTTGTGTTACTCATAATTACAGACCATTAGAAGCTGTATAAGGATCCAAGAACACACTACTCTCATATGACTGCCTCGCACCACATACGGATGAAAGCTTGAAGCTTTCCCCTACCTACTTCTGCTTCGAGTGTACCTTTGGACAAAGCTGTTAGGGGGTGCATTATGATGTAAGGGGGAAAAAAGAGTAAAAACCTCTTGCCCATATTTTTGGCTCCAGGTAGGTGGGAGAATTCTCTGCCCAGCCAGAAGCAAAGTTCAGTCCAAGAGAAGGAGGAAGTGGTTTGGGCAGCTCTGGCCAAGCCTGAAGGAGATCTTTTTCTGGGGTATTTTTATGTGCATCTTCTCGCTGCCAGATTAGCAAGACTTTGAAGCCCAGGAAAAGGCTGTGACCCAGGAAACAGTGGCCTAGGAGGATTACCAGAGAAATGGTTAGTAGATACAACAGTACAACCTCCTATGGCTCCTACCTGTCCAGCTCATCTCTCCACAGGTAGGAGTCTGAGGTCAAAGCCACAAGTCAAGTATCTGTCTCACAGCCAGTCTCCAGAGTCCTGGGTTTCACTGTTATCTGCAGACCCTTGGTGATTTCATTAGGAGGTTTTTCAAGGTCAAATTGTTTTAATATTATGATGATATTTGCATTTCTTACTCTATGTGAAAAGTAACTATGGACAAATCTGATACATTGACTTAACTAAGGCAGTGGTTTTTATGCTTTGATATAGTTTGGTGTTTAAACATGTTCATATGGCTTTTAAAAACTAGCTCATCTGATTATCAGTCCATGTAAGGAGATGGCAAGTGTCCTAGGCAGGGTTACTATCCGTGTGATGGAACACCATGACTAAAAGCAACTTGGGGATAAAAGGATTTATGTAGCTTACATATGCTGAATCACAGTCCTCTGAGGGAAGCCGAGGCAGGAACTCTAATAGTGCGTTAGTCTGGAGGCAGGAGCTGATGCAGAGGCCATGGAGGATGCTGCTCACTGGCTTGCTGATCATAGCTTGTTCAGCCTGCTTTGTTATAGCATCCAGGACCATAAGGTCAGGGGGGACACCACCCACAGTCACAACGTTCCTCTCACATGACTAATTAAGAAAATGCCCTCTAGGCTTGCCTACAGCCAGATCTTATGGAGCCAATTTCTCAACTGAGAGCCCCTCCCCTCAGATAACTGCAGCTTATGCCAAGTTCACATCGAAGCAGCCAGCATAGCAAGTATGCTTAAAGCATTTGTGTTTCAAACCAGGTGTATTGTCTATCACAAGGAACAAATTCATGCTCATTTGGGTAACAAGCTGAACCTAACACATTTTTCATAGAACCCATTTTGGTTTGACAGGTGACTTGACAGTCTGTGGTTATTCAGATTGAAATACTTGGCAGGGATCTTACAAAACCGGAGCAAAATCAGCCTGCCACTTCAAGTGTAGATAGAATAGAGTGCCGAGGATCCACTGAGTGAACATGTAAAGAGCCGATGAAGTACAGAGTGAATGTGTATTGGCGACATGGATACAGTCATGACAAGAACCAACGCCTCAGGCCCATAGGAAACTGGCAAAGCTTCTTGGGTCAGGTTTGGAATGAAGGCGGCTTCCTCTGACCATGTTTGCAAGTGATTGACCTGTTCGCCCAAAGACTCCAACGGCATCTTCTTCCTCCCTGGTGTTCACACCCGGAGACTGCTCAACCGCAGAGACCTCCCTCTGAGACTGGCTGACTCCTCACTTTGGTGTGGTGGTGGTCGGTAGGTGCCAGTTCAGTAACCACCTCAGCCCAGCTGTTCTGTGAACACCTGTCTGTCCTTTCTTTATTCTCCCATCTTGTCAGGTCTTTTTACAGTGCTGGGCATGGAATCCCAGCCTCACACTTGCTACGTAAGTGCTCTATTGTCGAACTAGAGACCAGCCTGAGGGTCAAGGATTTTTTAGCATAAAAATAATTTCTTGGAAAAGTCTAAGTTTTCATTATGAACCTATGAGTTTCCCAATACCTAAAAGACTTTGCTGATTAACTTGGCCAGGCTATAAATACAAGCATATTTTTGATACTGAACAAAAAAAAATTCGTAATCATCAACAGCACTTATAATTCAGTTGATAGACCAATGTACAACATGTCAAAAGCGTTCACAAGACAAGGATCTGTTTCAAGTTCAAGGTAGCAGCATTTAGTATAACAGTAAAGAAATTCATTGATGTCCTTTAAGAACTATAATTAATCAAAGGGATATTTTGATGCAGGGGAGTGACCTGAGGGCCCTGAGTATCCCAAGCACATGCCCTTCTGCAGAGCTGTGTTCTCATCAACTCCTCTTTAGCAGGGTCCCTCTTGTGAGATGTTTTAGAAAGTAATAAAGAAAGGGGTTGCCAATTATCTGAAAAATGTACACAGAAACACTCCTTCCCTCTTCAGTTTCAGCTACCTCCCCCACTCCGACCCTCCCTGCATCCACGGAGGATCCTCAGAGCATAGCAAAATATGCAGACACTTAAGTCCTCCATGGAGAATGCCATGCAATTTGCATATATTCTCTCGTGTACTTTAAAGCACCTGTGGATTATTTACAATACGTGACATGATGTAAGCATCATATAAATGTTTGTGATCATGTGCTGTTTAAGGAATAAAGACAGGGATTGGAGGAATGTCCTTGCGTGTTTAATAGCAGTGCATTTTTAAACAGTATTTTTACTCTTTGGTTGGGTGAATTTGCAGATGTGGAAGTTGGGGCTATGGAAGGCTGACTGCTATTATCATGTACGACTAGATTTCCTTCAAATGCTTCAACCAAAGCACCATATTACAGCAAATTAAATGCAGAAGCAGAGATGGGATTCCAGATGTCTTTTGTTAGGCTAAACTTTAAAGAACTTGCAAAAAATGCAAAATAATTTCAGTACTGTCATTTAATGTTCTTTCATTGTGAAAATATGTTCCTTCTTCATAAAACTATGTTATGATAACATATTACAGAGCCTCTTTCATTTCATCTATTTATTTATTTATATTTTTGTTTCATGTGTATGGGTGCTTTGCTTGCATGTGTGTCTGTGTACCACATGCATGCCTGAGAACGTGTCAGGTCCCCTGGAGTTACAGACAGTTATGAGCTGTTATAATAGTGCTGGGAATCAAAGCCAGGACCTCTGGAAGAGCAGTCAGTGCTCTTAACAGCTGAGCCATCTCTCCAGCCCTGGAGCCCTTTCATTTTAATGAATACATAAATATTTTTAAATTTTCAATTTTAATGTATGTCAATAAATACTAGTGCATATAACTCACCCAAACAAAAACTCTTAGATCCTCCAAAGATTTGAAGCATATGAAGAAGTCAAGACCGGCTGTTCAAAGACTGCTGACAACTTTTGATGTTTCAGGATCCTCTCTTTTATCCACTTAGTCTTCTAAAATGATAGTGAGGAAGTTTTAAAAAAACAGTCTTTTTAAAACAAAAAGTGATTTAAATATAGAATGCAAGCCCATGCATGGAAAATGCCAACAAACTCTGCGAGTATTATGTGTACTCACGCACAAGAGCTGGAAGGAGACTGTGATGATAATTGAAAAGTCAGGGCTTTTTTGATGTTTTTATATCAATGTTTCAATGGTTTAAGCAGTCAAATGAGAAACAGTCAAATACACAGCAATGGTATCATTTTTGTCAAATGGTTTAGAGTGTGATTTCTCTAGGTCCTCCCCTTTACTTCATAAAGTCCATTTGTCTGCTAATAGATCCTAGCCTCAACTGAGATCACAGATACTCTTGAGTTCTTTTAGCTAGGATCACAAATAATCTTGATTTCTTTTGCAATAAGGAAATTCCAGCTGCATCTGTCTCTAATGAGTCTATGTGGACTGCCTTTGCCTTCTAAGTCTGTTGACGGGGGTATAGAATTTGTGCAGTGGAAGCTTGGGGCCAAGGGGTAAGTTTCTGAATGTCAGCTACCAGACTGGAAGGAGCTAGCACCTGGCTTTCTTTACATGGCCCAAACCAGCTGTTCTGTGTGGCCAGGAGGACTGAACTGGACCATGTCCATAGATGGAGGTGAGCAGATGTAACATGAAGCTGGTTATGAATGAAATTCCAAAGAATGCAAACCTATGCACACACAGATAGGGAGAGCAGGTAGCAGTGCTGGGTGTTGGACTAAGGCTGTCTGCCCAATGGCAATCATCCTCTGGCATGGAGGACATGTCCTGAGATAGTAACCGGAAGGAACCTGGGACCCATAGCTGTGCCAGCCTCTGATCTGGACCTGTACCAAACGAAGAAGTGGCCTATGACGTACTACCTAAAAATTCAACGATTCATTCTTTTATTTGTTAATAGGGTCTAAGAATGTAGGAGTGAACAAAACAGATGAGAATCTCATCCCCACACTCTAGAGAGGTATCTTGGTCCTTTGTTTTGTTACAGCAACACTGGATGATGCCTTTTAGAGAAATGTAGCCCACGTTTGCCTTGAAGTAATGACTTGCCTGCTTCGACCTCACAGATGCAAGTATTACAGGCATGTTCCATCGTGCCTAGCTAGGCAGAGGACTTACAAAGAGGTTTATTTGGCTCATAATTCTGGTGACTAGAAGGCAGTGGAATTCTGGCCAGAGCTTTCTGGCTATGTCACAATATAGGAAGCAGAAGAGGACAATCTACTTGCCTGGCTCCCATCAGCCCACTCTCCAGAGGGCTAATCTAGCCACAGGAAACCTGACTCAACCCTTGAGACATTAATCCATTTATGAGGATGTACCTAATTATCTGTGCCCTAATTATCTCTCACTAGAACTCACTTCTTACTCATCCCCCACCTCAACATGGCCACACTAGAGACCAAACCTCCACCCCATGAATCTTTGGGGAGTGTTGAAACTAACTGAGGCACAGCCTCGGGAGGCAGCACATAATTAAGTAATGCACACGGAGCTATAATCCAGGATGATAATAAAGTGGGGATAGGGTGTGGGGATGAGTTTGTGGAGGTGGGAGTGAGGGGGTCTCACATAAAAGGTGACGTGTGAACAAGGAGCTATTTTGCTGCTATTGTATCTAAACTGTTTACACGTATACATGCAAGGGAAAGCAGGGCAGAAAGCACCCCCTTCTGTGTACAGAGGAGACTACTGTGACCCACTTGCTGGCTCGCTATTACACTGTTTTCTGTACCTGTATGAATTTATAACAGTTTTCAGTGGCGTGGCACAGGTCTGCATAAACATCTGATTTCCTATGCACAACACAGTGTGAGCAGCCTCCACATTTCTACCACAGAGAGATCTCTGCCAGAGAAAGAGAGATTATATATATTTATAATTATATATATATGTATGTATTACACACACACACACACACACACACACACACACACACATTTAGCTTCTCTCCCTTTTCTAATAAAGTTACCAACACTCAGGCGTGGTAACTTCACCATAATAACATTATCTGATCCATATTACCTCCCCAAAGTCCCATCTGTAAACATTAAATATGATTAAAGCTAAAAAATACGAGTAAAGTTTCCAAGTTCTTTTTTCTTTTTAATAAAAACATTGTATTTACTTAGAAGCATTCAGTATGTCAACAAAACAGCTGCAATTTCTTTTTGCAGTTATAGAATGGTATTCAGTTAACAGAACAGCAATTACCTTCCTATAAGCTGTATCAGAGACAACTGAAGATGAAAAAAAAAAAAACCCTAAAAAACAAAACCAAACTGCCATCCCCATATATAACTAATTTGTGCTGTGCACCAACAAGAACCTACTTTAAGTTTCCATGCCAATTTACAACCCCAGACTGGACCAGGCAAGGCTAGTGGCTCTTGAAAACACCACCAGGACAGGGCTATCTAAAGACACACTCGATAGTGTGTTAACCATACAAAAAGAGACACTGTACAGTTTAAAAACAGATCTTACACAGCCTTACATTTCGATTTTTTTTCTTTAAAAGGATTGAGTTGTGTACATGGTGGGTTAAATGCTTTATAGACAAAAACAAAACAAAACAAACAAACAAACAAAAAACCCCAAAACCCACTGTGTTCGAACCAACTTATTCACCATCATCTTGTTCTTCATCTTTGTCTTCCTCTTCATCCTCCTCCTCCTCATCTTCCTCTTTTCCTTGCTCTTTTCAGCCTTTTTCACCGCATCGGGTTTTCCCTTAGCTCTGCAGGCAGCAATATCCTTCTCGTACTTCTCCTTCAGCTCGGCAGCCTTCTTCTCGTAGGGCTGCCTGTCGTCCACAGCGGTGTTGTTCCACATCTCCCCCAGCTTCTTCGCCACATCCCCGATGGACAAGCCAGGGTGCTCTCCTTTGATTTTTGGCCGATACTCAGAACAGAACAAGAAGAAGGCCGAAGGAGGCCTCTTGGGTGCCTTGGAGTCCTTGAACTTCTTTTTTGGTCTCCCCTTTGGGGGGGGGGGAATGTAGGTTTTCATTTCTCTTTCATAACGAGTGTTGTCAGCCTTTGCCATGTCTTCAGATTCCCCTTTTCTTTAGCAGACATGGTCTTCCACCTTTCTGAGCACTTCTTCGAGAACTCTGAGAAGTTGACAGAAGCATCCGGATACTTCTTCCTGTGTTCCTCCCGGCAAGTTTGCACAAAGAATGCATATGAGGACATTTTGCCTCCTGGCTTCTTAGGATCTCCTTTGTCCATGTTTACTTGATTTTCCTCCACGAGGCACAGAGTCCCCCAGTGTCCATCTGGCTCTTGCTTGCCCCAACACTGCCTCTACAGAGCTCAATGTACTGCAATTTAAGGGTTTTTTTTTTTCCAATTTAATAAGAATTTCATACATGAATACTCTGTTTACATAATTTCTACTTCTCACTTTCTCCCCTCCAACTAACTCTTCCTGTGTCCTCTCCACTTGCTGTCATATACTAACTTCTTTAATTATTAATGTTGTGTGTGTGTGTGTGTGTGTGTGTGTGTGTGTGTGTGTGTGTGTGTGTGTGTTTAGGGTTGATCACTGAGGATTAGATAACTCATCAGGGAGACAAACTCATGGTAGATTATTCAACATCTTAATACTTTACATTAAAAATTAAATTCCAACACATGAGCTCTCGGGAGACACTCAAACTATATCTGAAACCTAGAGGTACAACATAATGGGGGAACCTGGGGCCCCATCTCGGTTCTGCCACTGATGTCAGCCTTCTTTGCCTCAGCTTCCTCCGCAAGGTAAGGGGGAAGCAAATAAGTTGTAGGGCTACTCACAGGGAGAATGAGATGACATTTGACAATAAAGTCCTTAGACTCCTGTTGATCGCTCTAGAGGTGATGGGACCTCCGAGAATGGTGGTGATAAATGAGGCGGACTAAAGTCTCGTGCAGCAGCCAGTTTTATTCAGAGCATCGGACAATTCATACTCTGAGGTTGTACAGGAGTAAAGTGTCCAATCACAAGGGCACGCCACCCGTGGTGGGCAAGGCACAGACAGCAAACCCATGTGTTTCTGTAGAGGTATATAAATAAATAACAATAGCCAGTTGTAATGACTAATCTGAAGTAAACTCACTCCTATCCACTGCACCTGGGAGGGTCGTGAGGGCTTAATCCAAGAACAATTCTGTGTGGGTGTTTGTTGTTTGTTTGTTTTTTAAGAAACTGAGGTCACAAGACTCATGTCTTGGTTTCTTGGAGTTTTCTCACAAGCATTCAGAAATCTCACACAACTCCATTCCTGGACCACATACCAATAGACTCCAGAGTGAGTGCTTTCCAGAAGGTAAGACAGGCAGCATTGTCTCAGTGTGAGGCTTCATTATCTCTAGAATGGCTTGAGATAGGGGGAAGGGCCGGGCCAGGTCAAGGAGGACACTTGGCTCTGGTCAAGGAGGAACTAAATGGATGCTGTGGAAAGCCTGGGAGGACTTTACACAGGGAAGTGAACGGCTTTGATTCACGCAGCTGTGTGCGGGATACCCTGCAGGAGACAAGAATGAGGAGGTGGGGCAGGCATGAGGTTGCTTTGGGACACAGAAGAGATAGACAGGGTCCTGCACTAGAGAGGCAGCGATGAAGGGCGTTCACTGGGACATGACTTGGGACGTGTGTTGAAACTGATGTGCTGTTGTACAGTGATGGGGCTCTAAGACAGAAAGGAGGGTGGCTCCAGGTCCAGGACAGTGGCGCCTACACTGACTGAGACTTGACTGAGACTTGACTGACTGAGACTTGACTGACTGAGACTTGACTGAGACTTGGCTGACTGACTTGACTGACTTGACTGAGACTTGACTGACTGACTTGACTGACTGACTTGACTGACTGAGACTTGACTGAGACTTGGCTGACTGACTTGACTGACTGAGACTTGACTGACTGAGACTTGACTGACTTGACTGACTTGACTGACTGACTGAGACTTGACTGACTTGACTGAGACTTGACTGACTGACTTGATTGAGAGGCTGGGAACACACTGAGGCAGATGGATATATCACTCTCTTCTGACCACATTAGCTGTATTACCGTCTTTGCTCTGTGTTCTTATTCTGGTCACCTTGGTTTAGACTTTGTCTCAAGGTCAAGGTCAGACTCCTGTGACATCAGAAGCCTCCCAGAGCTGCTCAGTTGCTGTGCAACTGGGCTTTCCCTCTGCTCTTCTCTCGACAAGCTTTCCTTTATTCCTTCTCAGATCCTCCCACATGCCATCCTTGCCTCCTTCATCTAACTGGCTCATCTTTCAGGGCCACGTATTGTCTCCTTTACAAAAGCTCCTTCTCTCTGAGTTGTTTGTTTTTTTATTTCCTTGTTATTACATACCAAAGCTCTCCCTCCCTCCCCTCTTCCCAGTCTACCCCCCATTTCCCCCCCACCATCCAGTTCTCCTCCACTGTTTGTCTTCAGATACAGGTGGGCATCCCATCATCCCGTGGATATCAGCCAGCCATGGCATATCAAGCTGCAGGGAGACCAGGCACCCCCTCCTCCACCAAGGTTGGATGAGGCAATCCGGCAGGAGGAATGGGTCTCAAAAGTAGGCAACAGAGTCGGAGACATCCCTGCTCTCGCTGCTAGGAGTCCTCCCCCCACCCCCAACACAAAGACCAAGTTACAGTACTGTAACATAAATGCAGAGGGCCTAGGTCACAAACTGTATGTATCACCCGTTGGTCTTTAGTATACTATGAGTTTTATTTTCAAATTTTTATTTACTTCCATTCACTAATATGATCTCAAAAATGAGCATCCAGCATGGGAAATTTGGGAGGAAGACTGGGGATTAGAAGGGCCCCTGAGGGGAGAGAAGGCTGTAGAGAATAACTCTATCCGCTTCACGGGAGCTTGGAGATGCCTGACACACCATCCCGTTTATGCTAAATTCCAACCAGAGTGCCAGGCCCGTTTCCAAGAGATGAAAATTGTCTGGACTTCTCTCCACAGAATGCCTGGAGGCTGTTCCTCTGGTCCAGGAACTGTGAGGAGGAGGAGGCAGCTGAGCGGGCAGCTCTGGGAGAGTGGAGCGTCTGTCCTTGTTTTCCTTCAGGCCTTGCTCGGCTTTTAGTCAGTTTCTCAGACTGAGAAGAAATCCAGTCTTTGTAGAGTGCACCCAGGGCCAGCTCTCTGGGTTTGTAGGAGCTACAAGCTGCTGTTTTTTAACATAGTGGCTAGTGGCTGCTCCTACCTCCTGGTAAACTGATAGTCAGAATCCACAGGGAGTTGGTGCCAGGACCCACTAGGAATAACAAAATCAAGACTCTCACATAAAATGGCATATTAATCACATACAACCTGTACAGTTCACATATACTTCAAGTCACCTTTCAGTTACTTATACTATGTCTAACATAATACAAATAATATACAAATAACTATACAGCATTGCTTAAGAGAAAATCCAAAGTCTGTTCACATCCTGTGTAGAGGTGTTTCCTCCCAAATATTTTTGATCACTGTTAGCTAAATGTCCAGATTCGAACCCATTCCTATAGAGAGATGATGTGGTTTCTGTCTTAGTGAGTAACTGAGGACCTCTTCTTCACGGACCTCTAAGTATCTAAAACAGTCTCTTAGGTCTCATCTGAATCAAACTAAGGATTAAGAAAAGCCATGATTAGATGTGACTGCCAATATTAACCTAGTTGACACAAAGCAAATTCCAGGTGGCCCTCCTTTCACGAATTCTCTTTCCTTTCCCTCTCTTCTCTCTCTCTCGTTTCTCTTCTCAAAATGTTGGTTCACAGGTACATGGCTGGAGGGGGAGGTGGTGATGTTGCTGGGTGTGGATCTGGGGCCATGGTTTTCTGGAGGCTTTGGAAGTAGTGGCAGCTACAGGGAGGGAAATTCTAGATAACCAGGGCAGCAGGAAGACACTAGTCCCCCATCCCCATGGATGATGACAATCTGCTTTACTCAGCCCACAGATTCAAGGGCTAATATCTTGAAAACACATCCCCTGCCCCCCTACACACACACACACACACACACACACACACACACACACACACACACACACCAGACTTTCTCAATTGCTCTTTTGGTGGCTTGAATAATGTCCTAAGAAGTTCCCTGGAACCTTTGAATGTTGCCTTATATGGCAAGAAACTTTGCGCATGTCACCAACCTCAGGATTACAAGATAGAAAGATTGTCCTGGGTGGACCCAATTATGACCCTAAATGTCCTCTGAGGGGGGAGGGGCGGAGCAAACTTTAGCGCAGAATAGGAGACAATGGGACCATAGAAGCACAATGAACACGATTAGCCCCAAGCTGTAGACTCTTTCTATCCCTAGTCATCCTGAGCTTAATTTTCATTTTCCTAATGACTGAGGTTGCCTGTTGCCAGGTATGGGTTACATCATTTGAAATTATTGGTCAGGGTGGTCCCTTGGACCCCTCCCCCTAAACATTATAGGCTATCGAACATTTCATATCTTTTGATTGCCCTCCAGGGCACGATAGTAATACCTTACTGCTGAAAACACATTTGTGCCAAAGAACAAGAAATCAAGCTGGTACCGATCTGGAAGCTTCATCCCTATTGGTTAGATTTCACAATGTTGGAAGGAGCTATACATGCTATGGGGTGTGGGTATGGAGAAATGATCATCAGTCTTACCCAGCTTTGAACTCTGAGCTGCAATCATGACTGGCCTGGTAAAATATGTCCACTCATGCAAGAGTAGCATGAATGTCATGGGAGTACCCAAGCACTTTCTGATTGGATTTAATGTTCAGCTCCACAAGATGGAACTCACTCTTGGTACCATTAATGAGGCTAAGAACCTATAGATAGGTATGTCATAGATCCTAGGGGAGAACCTACTATTATTCTGTAAAATGGGCACAGTATTAAACCAACTCCCAAAGATTTCTCTTTATACCTACAGATTAGTGCATCTCTCAAACCTCACCAGAGAAGCTGCTTTTTGCAGCACATAGTGATTAACACAGAGACCCCCAACTGCTTAATGTGCAGAGGATAAGTGAATCCTCAGTCCTAAATGGGACTTCTATATCATACCCTCTCCTCCCAAGGTTCAGGGATCGTTGTGGAGAAGATAGGCGGAAAAACTGAGAGGCAGAGAAAGAGATTGTAGTAACTGTTTTCCAGGTACCACAGGGCAGCTGCACATACGAATTTAGAGGGCTATGACTGCATGTAGAAGATCTGCACAAGATCAAATCAGATAAAATCCCAGCATGGAGTGGGGATATAGGCATGAAGTCCCACCCTCAACTGAGGAGCTATTGACTCTTCATGGCTGGTGGGAAAGAGAAAGTTTTCTCCAGGGGTATGGCTTCTGAGAGGCTGCCCATGTTCCAGGATAGATCCTCTATGTTAGCAGCACTAAGTAGACTCAGTGAGCTTACAGAAAACAAATACATGAAACTCAGAATGAATCGTGGGGGAGGTCAGAGGAGGATTTGGAGAAAAGGGAGTGGACTCAACCGAAACACATTACATGCCTGTATGAAATGCACAGAGAATGAAACAATAAGCAAAAAAGAAAACTTGTCTAAAAAACTAAGGCATAAAGGGATAGAGGAGAGATGGACATTGACCTCTGGCCTCCACATGCACAAAACACACACACACACACACACACACACACACACACACACACACACACCACTTACCAAACACCAAATAAGACCTTCTTATTTATTTATTTGTTTATTTTCTCAACTTTTACTGATTCTCTGTGGATTTCCCATCATGTATCCTGATTTCACTTATCTCTCCATCCCTCACATCCACCCTCTGCCAACGCAATCTCCCTGGGGGGGGGGGGGGACAAGAACAAAACCCAAAATTTAAAAGAAAAACCAAAACCAAAAACAACAACAAAAAGAAGAATCTCATCATGGAAGCTGTAGTGTGGCCCACTGAGTCACACAGTTTACCCTTTAGTCCAAGACCTTCTTGAAGAATGAAGTGGAACGCCTTCAGAATCCTAAAAAGAACTCTGTAACTTCAAAACAAACAGGGGTAGTGATAAAAAGTGGCTAATGGACTTATGATAATCTCCCAGTCATGGGAAAAGAAACTCTGGAATGAGCCACAGTGAACTTTTTCTCCCATGATGGCAAGCGGTGGGCTTCTTAGAGTAGAGATGAGTGGTACCTAGGGACTCCTTTAGGGAAAAAGAGAGTTAGGATGTTCCCTATGCAACATGGCTTTGAGAGGAGAGGAAAATTCTGCCCTGTCTGGCTCTGAGCCTGCATTCCTTACATTCTTCTCCAAACTCATGCTATTCACTGGAAGGTACAGAGAGAAAGGAAGACAGCCCCAGACTGAATTCTTCCTGAGAGAACTTTCCAGACCAGCCTGATTCATCTGTCTGGTCTTTGTTTTTTTTGGTACCTGAGCCCTCATGGGTCAAGGTTCCATTTAATGGTACCTACCTTTACATAGCGTGTTGCGTCTCCCACTCCCATCCCAAGGCTCTTACAGTACAAATTGCTGTGGGATGGTCTGTATGTCAAATTACTCTGATTGGTCAATAAATAAAACACTGATTGGCCAGTGGCTAGGCAGAAAGTATAGGTGGGACTAACAGAGAGGAGAAAAGAAAGAACAGGAAGGTGGAGGGAGTCACTGCCAGCCGCCACCATGACAAGCAGTATGTGAAGATGCCGGTAAGCCACGAGCCATGCGGAAAGGTATAGATTTATGGAAATGGATTTATTTAAGCTATAAGAACAGTTAGCAAGAAGCCTGCCATGGCCATACAGTTTGCAACCAATATAAGTCTCTAGGTCTACTTGGTTGGGTCTGAGCAGCCGTGGGACTTGTGGGTGACAAAGATTTGTCCTGACTGTGGGCAAGGCAAGAAAACTCTAGCTACAACAAATAGTCTGCAAATGTTTAGTAATGGCTTGTAAAGCTCCACCAATCAATAGAGGAACTACTCAGAAGCCTACAACCTGTTGACAGGATAATGGCTCAGGGAAGTAAGTGCCCAGAGGCCACAGCTTAACTGATGGTTTTACTGTTAGCTGTGATGAAAGATGAGCTGTGAAGATTCAGACACAGGGCTTAGTCACACAACCTTTAGAAAGCCAGGGGTTCCCAGGAAAGGCTTTCAAGAGGAAGAAAGGGTTCTTAAGGGCAATAAGGGGTTCGAGTCCTGGAGGGATATCTGGTCCTAACCCCCTCCCCCGTTCCTTTTCCCCTTGTAAGGTCCGCAGCTGACGCCTACCCCAGACAGAGGTGTACTACCCCCAAGTGCGCAGCCTCTCCCATGTCTTAGGCCATTCCTGCTTCACAGATCTGGTCCACCCCTCCAGCTAACTGAGCAGCATGGGAGAGGGAAGAAGCTTAGTCATGAAGATGAGGTCAGAAAAACACCCCCTGAGGGAAGCTACCCAGCAGGTTTCATGGATTGCAGACCCAACTGTGTGAACATGGACTGCTTTTAGGAACACAAGTCCTCTGGGAGTGAGTGACGTAGTCAGAGGCCAAGGGGTGGGTCTCATTTTGTCCATGTGAAGAGAGGCCTAAAGGAGATGGGGAGGCAACAGAAAGTCACGGATTCCTTCTGGTCTGAGGCCAGTGTGGATGGGTATTTTATTGAAAACCTCAGGATGCTATGATGAAGGGGTTAGAAACAGAAATATTCAGGCTGGCTCAGCTCTCAAGACAAGAACGAGAAAGCTCTTTGACTGTGTAAATATACTGGAGTCTATATAACCTCCATTCCTGCTGTTTCTGCTTCCTTCAGTCTAGCTGGTTCACCCACTGTTGCCAAGGCTCTTCTAAATGATACATTAAATTACTCCACTCTTTAAGAATGCACAATGGGCCCACATGACTTTATCATTCAGTTAGAAGCCTGGTTAAGTTTTAAAACAATCTGACTCTAATTGACCTCTACCAAAGAAGTCTTTTGGTTAGAATCTAAAAGTCACGGTAAATCCTGTCTATTTTTTTTTTTTTAGGATACCATGGCGGGGTGGTTAATATTGATTGCCAACTTCACAGGACTGAGAATCACCTAAGAAGACAAAATTTGGGCCTATTGGGAGGGAGTTTCTAGACTGGGTTCAGGGAGGTGGGAGCCACCATAACTGTAAGCAGTACCATTTCATGGGGTGAAGTTCCATACTGTTTTCTGAGTGCTGATACAATAAGACCAGTTGCTTCATAGTCCGCTATCACATCTTCTCCCATGAGGGACTCTCCTCTCAAACTGAGAGCCAAAGTACGCCCTTCCTCCCTTTAGTTGTTTTGGGGTTTTGTTTAATTATTTCTTTTATTTTCTGAGATTATTATATATTACATCATTTCTCCCTTCCTTTTCCTTTCTCCTAACCTCCCATATAACTCTCTCTTTGGTCTCATATGAAGTTAGAAGTCAACCTTTGGCATTGTTCTTCAGGTTCCTTCCACTTTGTTTCTTGAGACAAGGGGTCTCATTGGCCCAGAGTATAGGCTAGGCTGGCTGGTGAGCAAGTCCCAGGGATCTGTCTGTCTCCACCTCCCTAGCATGGGAATTGCAAGCATGCACCACACATCTGGCTTTTGAAAGTAGGTTCTGGGGATTGAACTCAGGTCTTCACAGCTACACAGCAAGCCCTCTACCAACTTGGCTAACTCCTTATCCTGTGATTTTTGTGTGCCTTACAAATCTAGTTATCAAAGATGAGTTGTTTGAGAAACCATGGAGAATGCTGCGTTTTTATAATGAGTTTGCCAAATACAAAGAATGTATTTGTCTTACACATCATAAAGATGCAGGAAATTCTACTTTTATAAACCATTTCCCCCCACTGCCATTGTTTTCTGATGCCTCATAACAACTACACGATGTACATGAACTGTGGATATTGTCCTTACCTTAATAAACATGTGAAGGTTCAGAAGGAACAGGACTCACCTTCCTCTTCTCCAAAGTCTGAGCTTTGCCCTCCCCACACAACCACACAGCAGCCTACAGCTCCTGACCAGCATTGCCTATCAGTTCACATCAGATCCCACTCTATAATAAAATGTGAGCTGGTACGTTGGATCTGCTCATCTTCAGGCAACAGGTCACTTCTGCCAAAGGCAGCACCACCCCAAGACACATAAGGGTTCAAGACACCAGGCCTCTCATCCTCATAATCAGAACAGAGTCCCGCCTCCAGTCCTAAGCAGTAGCAGATGCTACTCCAATTACCCGAAGCACATGGGCGTTTTAGTCATGTCTTATGTCCCTGGGCATGTGAGTTAATCTGTACCTGTTCTCTAGTCCACCAAGTCCGGTTCTAGACCTCCCTCAAAATTTCAAAGAGATTTCAAAGAGAGTCGGTGAAGGGTGTATAGAAAAGAGAGAAGAGGAAAAACAAAAGACAAACTAGGAAGCAAGATTTAAGAGCTTAAATTACAGCTCTGTGAGCCAAACATGCCCTCTCGAGGAGCCAGCTGCTCTTTGAACACAAGGGCCTTTTTTTTTTTTTTTTTGGTGCTGCATTAACTTTTTTGGTTTGATAAGGTGTCATTTAAAAACCCAATGGTCCAGTGAACTCATGCTGAAAGTTAATTGAAAAGCCTCCCACACGTGCTCAGCTCCAGGATGGTGCATTTATGCGGCAATTAAGGAATGAGATGAAGAAATTCTGTGGCCGGTTTAAGTGGACACAGGCCTCCCAGCCCGGCAGAGGGTAGCTCACAGGGTTTGGGGAGGAGGAGCTGACTGCTGCCCTCAAATGAACCCACTGCTCCTGCCCCTCCCTCAGAGCATCTTTCTTTTGTACTTAGCTGGTGTTTTGGGGACTGTGGACCCCCACGTTACCATTCAGACACCATTGTGAATGGCCCTATTTCCCAAGGACATCACAAAGCACATAGGCTTTTTAACTTGCATTTTAGGAACGTGTATTCATCACTTTTCTCACAAAATACCCACAGAAGAGACTCGAGGGAAGGATTTGCTTTTGATTTATAGTTTAAGAGGGAACAGTTCATCACAGTGCCCGAGGCATAGTGGAGCTCGCTGCTGTAGGAGCATATGCCTGAAGACTCCTCCCATCTTGGCAGAGAAGGCAGCAGAGGGCAGGGAATGCTGGCCTCTTTGGTTGCTTCTGCTTTCTCCTCTTTTAATCTTTCTATCCAGATCAAGTTCCCAGCTCATGGCATGGTGCTGCACCTACCCAGAGTGGAGCGGCTCTTAGTTACCGGAAGTGACCTTTCAGATGGGACCCAGGCTATGCCTTACACATCTCTGAATCCAATCGGGTTGATAAGGATTAGCCAGGAGAAGTCCACTACCTGTTAGCCTAACACCCCGCCCAGTAACTTTACATCGTAACAGAGGGGTTATCAGAAAAGGAAGCAAGACAAGGCTGTGGGGGTGATGAGAGAAGGACAAACAGGAGATTTAGATGCAGATGAGAACAGAGGACTACAGGGAGGGTGACCACAGATTTATCTCCTTGCTCTATGGTTCCTACCTTGATTTGTGTGATGAAGTCCTACCAGCCCAGTGACTCCAAAAGACTCTACCTCAGAATAATGTTGGGGCTTCATAAAGTAAATGCATGTGCTTACAAATCAGCCTACTATTATATCCTAGGATCATTATCAATTTGCTTACAAATGAATGTATGATGAAGCATGCATGTGATTCTTCACTAGTACAATTAAACAGTGAAATTCTAAAAACAGGTCTACTAATTACGTTAAAGTAGTGATATTAGGAAATGCTACTTCAAGATATCTGCAACTACCAGTTGTTAAAGAAATGCCTGCTTTTTGTTGTTTTATAAAATGTTTTGTGGGATCCAGGCAAGGTGGCATACACCTTTAATCTCAGCACTTAGGAGGCAGAGGCAAGCAGATCTCTATGAGTTTGAGGACAGCCTCTTCTACATGTTGAGTTCCAGGCTATGTAAAGAGATCATCTTGAAAAAAACAGTCGTATGGGCTGCTATAAGTACTGGTTTTGTGGGGTTCCCCCCCTTTTCTTTTTTGCCAGCAATTAGAATACAAGGAAATGGTAAAAATCCATTTGGTGTTAGTAAAATTCTGCTAATTGCCCCTTCCCCAAGCTCAAATTTAAGTGGACCAACTCAGTGAAAAAGAGAACATTTTCCTGACACCTTATAAGGGACATGAGCAATCTAGGAGAAATTTTTGCAAGTTTCTGTAGATACTGGGATTAGGCAGAAAGGTTCCATAGAGTTTCTTGTACACGTTTAGTAAAAATCATTATTTAAAGTTTATTAGTATGTTCCCATGGCTCATGAATTCACTAACCTACAGAAGCTCTCAAAGAGGACTGAAGAATCTATGCAATGTGTAGAAGAACCACTGAAGGGGTTCTTATTGGAGTCATGTCCAACCACAATGGATGTAGACAGGTCAGCCTTTTGCCAAAAAGGCTCATCAGGCTGTGCATCTTCCATGGCTGTAGAGGAGGGACGGAGCCAACCATTTGGAAGAGTGGAAGGCATCATTTTTTTCCTCATGTGTCCTGCTGGGATTATAGGCATGTTCTACTATGCCCGTCTTAAAAGATATTTATTATGATTGAATTCCTTATTTAATAAGTATATATAATTATTTATTATACATAAAGAAAAATGTACATATATCAATTAACTGAAGTAGCAGGAACTTGAATTGATGTAATCAGGGTTGGTGTGTATATCTTAACTTTGTATAGCAACCCTCTTTTAAATACACAGTGGAAGCTTTTTACCTTTAAAGCTGGCTTAAAGACCATAAAGATTAGGAAAAAAGGAGTGTAACGAAAGTTGGAGAAAGAGATATGATTGATGGGTAAAGAGGATCAAGAATTTGCCCACTTGCTTAGTGGGTAAGGGAGCAATGTTTTTAATTTGTTTCATAGAACTCCTGGCAGTCTGGGGAAGCCCATATATTATTTTAAAAAATGTTTTAAGCCTGCAGAAAGAGTTTCTTGAGAGAGTGATGAGGTTCAAAATCCTTTACATTTATTTTTCAAGGGAGCCTCCATGATATAAAATTGGGTAAAGTGATTGGCAATACCTCTTCTCTCTGCCAGCATGCACTTAGCATTTTATTTTTAAATGACAGCTACCTTTTACTCAGTAACAAGAGCAGCCAAATTTAGGTTAAAAGCTTCCTTCCTTCCCTTCTTTCTTTCCTTCCTTCTTTCCTTTTCTTCTTTCCTTCCTTCCTTTCTTTCTTTCCACTAAAACCAAGGTTAGTATTATTTTATCACTTAGAAATATACCAGATGGAATTAAATATCAGAAACAAATTTTAAAAGTCTAATTATAAAAGTATCTAATAAACATAAAACGTGAGAGAAATGTTTAGTTGCTCAGGGTCCTTGAATGCCAGGGGAACTGGAGATGAGTACCAGCCAGAATTTTCAGAGTCCACAGGAATGTGCTCTCCAATGATATGAGCAGCTTACTGCCCTGAGTTTTATAGGCCAGGAGTGAATGAGAAGTGTCTGGATATGGTCCTGAACTTTTAATCAAAATGGATTCTTTGATGTGATGTTGTTCCTGTCTAGTTGATTAAATCATCTGGTTTTCATTATCCCTTGAGGAAGACTCGGTAGCTAATTTAGAATTTTAGTTATCATAGTTAAACGTCCTTTAAATATTATGTATTACTATAGTACTTGGTTATAGACTAGATTTTATAAACATGTTTAAATATTTTTCCATTAAAACAAGTTTTTATAATCACTATGTAACTTAGTAGGAATATTCTAAGTAGGACTGACTCTCAAAACTGAATTTTTCCTATGGTTAAAACAATGACTGACTATTCAAACAGTAAAGGCTTTGTCCAGTGGGAAAACACACAAAACTAAAATCCAATTATAAGTTTTAAATGCCCATTTAGTAAAAGGATGATAAAACAAAGTTTTATTTTAAGTTACTACTTTTGGTAAGTATTACTAAGAATAGATCAATACTTAAGAACATATTGTAGAGAATCAAGCACTAATTCTATCTCAGAGTATTTTATTTTGACCTTAAAAATTTAATGTTTACATTATACTCAACCTAGTTACAACCATATTTACTTTGTACAATTTTTTACAACACACTTTCATCTTAAATTTTCATGTTATTATATAATTTTGAAGACAATTTTAAAGAGGTAATTTCAAATAAAAGCTCTGGAAGCTGTATTGTCTAAGCATATATCTAAGATACCATATATGCTTCCTGTGTTCTAGATATAACCTCCTGGAAGTTATTTTTCATAGATTTTCATAGATTCAGCAGTTTCAAAACTGCTGTGTGTGTGTGTGTGTGTGTGTGTGTGTGTGTGTGTGTGTGTGTGTGGTATGGTGTGGTGTGTGTATATGTGTTATGTGTATGGTACATGCACACATTCAGAGACCAGGAGATGTTGAATGTCTTCCTCTATGACTTGCCGCCTTATTTCTTTGAGACAAGGTCTCTCTTGAACCGGAAGCTTGCCATTTCAGCTAGGCTGGCTGGCCAACAAGCCCCCAGAATCTGCCTGTTTTCTCACTTGGGCTCAGGAGCTTCCAAGTCAAGTCTTCATGCATGCATAGCAAGCGCTCTTACCTCCTGAGCCATCCTCCAGTCCTCCAAAGTGCTTTTAAAAAGCTGAGAGAAGATGTAACCAGAGGCATAAAATCATATTCATCCATTTGCTGCCACCGACAAGAGGTACAACTCTCTTGGAAACCTATGACGGTTCTTCCCAGTGTTTTAGCACAAAATGAGGAGAGCTAGATTTGAGTCTGGGATCTGCTAGATGACCCAGGAGTAATCTCTTTTTATGATCTTTGGATCTCATTTCCCCACAGTTTTAAGAATGAGACTGGAGCTATTTGTTCCCTGAGAGCACCTGGAAAACTGAGACAATTTAAAATGTAAGTGTGTGTGTGTGTGTGTGTGTGTGTGTGTGTGTGTGTGTGTGTGTGTGTAGGGTGGGGGGTGGAAAGTCACTAAATTGTCACTTTCACACAAATGCCAAAATGATTGCTCCCTGTGGAAACACCTCACTGGCATCTATCCCTAGAAGGTGGATTGTTAATATATCAACTGTCATCCTTTTTAATTACCACCATGCAATTACCAGAAGAGTCACCACCCTGCAGCATTAACATCTACAGATTTGTATTGCCTCTTACCTTGTTAAAGTCTCCCTAGTTAGATCCCCAGTCAGAACTATGCATATGTCATTTTTGTCCCAAGTGCCTCCAATGGCTTCTGTAAGCAAAAAGTATTTAGGCCGGCAGTGGTGGCGCACGCCTTTAATCCCAGCACTCAGGAGGCAGAGCCAGGCGGATCTCTGTGAGTTCCAGGCCAGCCTGGGCTACCAAGTGAGCTCCAGGAAAGGCGCAAAGCTACGCAGAGAAACCCTGTCTCGAAAAACCAAAAAAAAAAAAAAAAAAAAAGTATTTAGAAAATACAAGCAGCTGGTAACATTTATTGGACACAAAACCATGTGCCAGAGCCAGGCGGTGGTGTCACACACCTTTAGTCCCAGCACCCAGGAGGCAGAGCCACATGGATCTCTGTGAGTTCAAGGCCAGCCTGGGCTACAGAGTGAGTTCCAAGAAAGGTGCAAAGCTACACAGAGAAACCCTGTCTCAAAAAACAAAACAAACAAAACAAAAGGTGCCAGGAATGACTCCAAGCACTCCAAATTGGTTAATGCCCATGATAGTCCTCAGTCTTTGAAGTAAGAGCTAGCATTATCTTCATTTTGTAAGTAGAAAAATGGAAGCCAGTCAGGAATAGAACCTCACAGAGAAGAGAAGCAGGGCTATGACATGCACACAGAAGTAGATACTGAGTCTGGGAGTCCACAGCCTAAACCATCACACTGTCTTGTACATTCAAGACAAGCACAGAAGATGAGGAAGAAGGAGGAGGCCTTTTGTGGTTCCTCAAACCTTACCTACACCCTTTTGCCTCTTGGGGACTGGACTGAACTGGACTATGCGCTCTTTGATTCATACCCACCTAGAATGTCAGAAAGAATAGACGGTCTACTGGGAAATGGTCCTGGCTGATGTGATTAGTTGAGATAAAGACATACTGGGTCCTACTGTATTCGGGTAAGGCCTAATAAGATGTGTGTCATTATGAGATGGAAATTCGGACATACAGGGAAGGCCATGTGGAGGTGGAGGCAGGGAGTGATGTTTGGGAATGCTGAGAGTTTGCGGCAAACCACAAGCAAAGAGAGCTGATTCTTCCTCAGACCCCCACAGGGAACCTGCTGACATCTTGGCTTTTGCCCTAGAAGTATAAGAGAGTCACTTTCTGTTTTTTTTAAGCCACCAGATCTGTGGTACTCAGCTATGGCAGGCCCAGGAACCCAAGGCTCCTTCTCTTTCTCTGTTTGCTGCCTTCCGGTGAGGTGGAGGAAAGTATTGTACAGATGACTCAGAAACCTAAGACTCTGAGGCTTTGGGTGACTGAGTGTTGCATTAGCTCATTTCCCTTTTTCCTGATTAGACCGCATAAAAAGCCGGCCCACTCAGATTAAGAGAACCGAGCATCTTAGGGCCCATTATCTCATGGTAAGTAAAACTAGTCCCAGAGGATTGCCAATTGAACATCTCATCTCCACCCGTCTTGCAGTCAGGCTGTGAGAGAGAGAGCGCCATGCACTTCCTCTGGCCTCTCTTTAACCG
Source organism: Peromyscus maniculatus bairdii (assembly GCF_049852395.1). NCBI lineage: Eukaryota > Metazoa > Chordata > Mammalia > Rodentia > Cricetidae > Peromyscus > Peromyscus maniculatus. Next base: position 28,318,084 of record NC_134866.1, on the reverse strand, counting down.
GTTGGGCAGCCCCACCTCAAGAATCTGACTTAATCTTCGAACAACAAATGAGTATAATTGCAAATTGTTTCACACTTAAGGGCTTAAGGGTAGAGTCTTGGATCAAATGGCCATTCAGGAAAGCATTTTTACTGACAGTGGTTAGGTCGCAGAAGAGCCTATGGGTTTCTGAATTTCTTAGCCTTACTGAAAATTTAAAAAAAAAAAATATAAAAGAGCCCAGAAGTCTGTTTTGGAGACATAGGACTGGAACCTCAGCTACTTTGGAGCATGTACAAGAATGTCAAGTTCAAGGCCTGCCTACCAAGTCAGTGAGACTGTCTCCAAACAAAAGAAAACAAAAACAAAAAACAAAACAGGAAGGAGAAAAGGCTGGGAATAGGTGCCTTAGCAGGGCCATTGCCTAACATGTGGCAGGCCCTGGGTTCAGTTATTAGTACAATGAGCAGGACAAAAAGAAACAAGGAAAATGTACCTTAGAGATGGTCAAGGGGCAGAGAGAGAGAGAGAGAGACAGAGACAGAGACAGAGACAGAGACAGAGAGACAGAGAGAGTGAACAGTGCAATGAGAGATGTTAACCAAAGGCTATCATGGAAATGGCTTCTGGAGGGCTCACCAATGGGTCTTCTAAGAAGAGGCACGGCTGGCATTCGACTTTAACTTTTGTTGTGAGAGATTATGGTGAATCAAAATTCCACCAAAAGTTCACTGGAGATACAACCCTACCTCAACAGTTCATTGACTGAAAAGGAGAACGTCTTCAGAGGCACAGTGGGAAACGTTAAGGAAGCGCTACACAGGAAAGCAACCCCGGAGAGAGAACAGAACTTCAGAGGCACCAAAGCCTTTTCAACCACCACCTGCCCCGGTGTTTCCCCCTCAATAAATTGATAAATAAAATTGTTCCCAAGCTTCATTTTGAGTCTCTTTTAAAATATAATGAGACTAAGAACTGAAAGTGACCTTGTTTTTCCCAGTAACAAGATGTCCTAGTTTCCTTACGAGTTGCAATGACAAAACACTCCGACAAAAGCAATTTAGGAGAACAATGATTGATTTTTTAGTCACAGTTTCAAGTTACGGTCTGATAGCAGGGAAATCAAGGCATCAGGGTCGCGAAGCAGCTAGTCGCAGCCACAGTCAATAGCAGAGGTGGATTCATGCAAGCTTGTGATCAACTCACTTTCTCCATTTCTCTGTAGCTCAAGAGCTCCCACCTAGGGAATGGCGGCAGCCACCTCAGTCAGCACAATCACCATAATTCTCCACAGACATGCCCACAGACCAACCTGATTTAGAGAGTCCCTTGGGTAATTTTAGATTGTATCAGTTTACAATCAAAGCTAACCGTGCAGAATATGTCCATCTCTGCCATTTGAGACAACACATGTCTCCCATCAAGAAATGAGCTTCTACCAAATATGGAGTTGATGACACTTTCCTTGGCTTGGATGCATCATCTTTCAGAAACATGAGTATAGTCAGAGTTTTCCTGTGCCAGCAGCCACTCTCGAATAACCACTCAGAGTCTTAATATTAATTGTAAATGATTGGCCAATAGCTCAGGGTTGTTACTAGCTAACTCTTACATTTAATTAATCCATATTCCTTATCTATGTTTTACCACATGGCATGGCTTGGTACCTTTTATCAGTATAGCATGCCCATCTTGCTTCTCTCTGTGTCTGCTGGCGACTACAGACTTCACCCTTCTTCCCAGAATTCTCAGTTTGGCTCTCCTGCTTAACCTTATCCTGTTCAGCTATTATCCAGTCAGCTTGTTTATTAAACCAATCATAGCAACATGTATTCACACAGTTTAGAGGAATATTCCACACATGAGAAATGACGATTTGTTGGTTAAGCTCCCAGTCTATGGCAACTTGTTATAGCCAACTAAAATGAATAAAACTCTCCCCAAAGAACTGAAAAACAAAAGCAAGATTGTTTGTCCTGTTAGGGAGCTTCATGGAAGAAAGAAAAGGAGCCCTGGTGGTCAGAGCAATCAAGAACACAATATGAAATACTTAAGATAATGCTCCAACTAGCAGATAGAAGCTGTGTGTATAAGCAGACACATGCATGCATTATCTTCTAAACAAATCACTGAGAGTACTCTTTACATAGAATATAATGTGAACAGTCCTCTTTGGAATTATACCAGTATAAAGGTTATCTTTCCGGAAGTAGCCAGAGTTCCCATCTGACAGGTAAAGGAGTAGCTACTAGAAGGAGTTGCCTGGCAATTCTCAATGAAAGCAGTAAAGTTATGAACAGTAGGCTGGCAGACTTTAGGAGTGTGGGGCATGCTAATAAAAAAGATATGGAGAAGACTAAGGTAAAAGCAAGAGTAAAGCTACCCAGAAATTTGGGGCATAGAAGAAACCCTGACAGCTTGCAACATAGATAAAAGCATTATAACAGGTGCCCAGAGGACAATTCTTTCTATACAAATATAAGTACCAGAGGTCAGAACCCCCACAACCATGCCTGCTGGGCATGGTAGCCCATCTCTAATACTAGGACCAGGGATTAGAGGAGCAAGCAACTAGCCAAATTGGTGAGCCCTGGATTCAAGTGAGAAACCCTGCCTCAATGAATAAGATAGAGAGCAATCAAGGAGATACCAACATGAACCTAGAGTCTCCACATAACCCTCCCCCACATCATATACAAGCATGCATACACACACACACACACACACACACACACACACACACACACACACACTGCAACAACAACAAAATTTAGCATATTCTAGAGCATTCTGTAGTGGGTAGCTGTTCCAGCTTTGACCTGGAAGTACTACCCCAGGAGGCTTCCGGTAACTGCCACGCCTACCTATGGCTTGCCCCTGAGGCGGGGCCAAGACCAGAGCCCTTAAGACCTGAGATCCGGATGTGCCGGCTCTCTTGGTTCCTGGTAATCTTGGATGTTGGATGGTAGACTGAGCAAAGTTCTCCAGAGAACACCATTGGACTGCACTTCACCTCTCCTGGACACGGTAACCTATCCCTTTACTTGTTGTAAGTAAAACCCTCAAATAACCCCCCCCCCTTTTAACTACGTGGAGTTGCCTTAATACTTCCATCAATATCTGGTGCCCAACATGGGGCATGAACCCACGACCCTGAGATTAATAGTCTCATGCTCTACCAACTGAGCTAGCTGGGATATGTTAGTTTTGCAATTCACCACGTTGGGGTAAGACTGCCTAAAACTGGAGTGAAAGATGTTAAATGTGTACGTTGCTATCTTACCTTGATTTTTTAAGTAGTTCGGCTTTGAGGACATAGAAGATATGCATAGACTCAAGGTGGACTGGGAACGAATATATTTGATGAAAGATAAGATCTTATATTTTCTTAACAAGCTCACTTGAATGATTAACATGTTTTTTTTTATAGTGTGCATATACACTTGTATAATGAGAAGGGCAACTTTGTCTAATTGAAACAAGAGAAACAAGAGTTGGATTCTATGCTATGGATCTTGTCATAGCAGAACCTTATACTTAATAGGCCATAGACATAAAAACTGGAAACAAGCCAGGCGGTAGTGGTGCACGCCTTTAATCCCAGCACTTGGGAGGCAGAGGCAGGTGGATCTCTGTGAGTTCCAGGCCAGCCTGGGCTACCAAGTGAGTTCTAGGAGAGGCGCAAAGCTACACAGAGAAACCCTGTCTCGAAAAACAAAACAAACAAACAAAAAAAAAAAAACAAAAAACAACAACAACAACAAAAAACTGGAAACAATAGTAAGAGAATAACTAATACTTCACAAGTTTCCAAAGCCAGATGATGAACCCTGGTACATGTGTTTTAACTTGGAAAATTCTTTCAATGATTAGAATGGCTATGTTTTAGTAAAGAAAATCCACTTATTCTGTATGACTCAAGCATTACCTTGGAATGAAAGTATAAAGAATATTTTTTTAATTTAATTTAATTTTATTTTACAGTACAATTCAGTTCTACATATCAGCCATGGATTCCCTTGTTCTCCCCCTCCCCTTCTCCCCAGCCCATCCCCTATTCCCACCTCTCCCAGGGCAAAGCCTCCTCCGAGGACTGAGATCAACCTGGTAGACTCAGTCTAGGCAGGTCCAGTCCTTTCCTCCCAGGCGGAGCCAAGTGACCCCGCATAAGGCCCAGGTTTTAAACAGCCAACTCATGCAATGAGCACAGGACTCAGTCCCACTGCCTGGATGCCTCCCAAACAGTTCAAACCAATTAACTGTCTCACCCATTCAAAGGGCCTGATCCAATTGGGAGCCCCTCAGCCATTGGTTCATAGTTCATGTGTTTCCATTCGTTTGGCTATTTGTCCCTGTTCTTTATCCAACCTTGGTCTCAACAATTCTCACTCATATAATAAAGAATAATTTAAAGAATTAATTTTCTGGGCCAGAGATATGGTTCAGTGGTTATGAGCACCAGCTGCTCTTCCAGAGAACCCAGGCTCAAATCTAGCACCCAAGTGGCAGTTAACAACTGGCTATATTTCAGTTCCAGGAGATCCAAATCCTCCATGGGCATTGCACTCATACCATACACAGATATACATGCAGGCAAAACACTCATATGCATAAAAGTAAATTTAAAAAAAGAATAAATTTTCTAATAGTTCATTGGAAACTGTTTAGGTTAAACATGGAGCTTTGATATTGGAAAGGCATGGAGTTTACATAAAACTGACTTTAAAAGTACCCATTGATGGTCACAGCCTCTTCTTGGGGGCACAAACAAAATGGAAGTCCAGGTTCCTGCTCAGATGGGAAGGGCTGGGGGAGAGTGGCCTTAGTCTAGCATGTCATTCTAATTCCCTTTACCAATGACTGCTTCATGTTAACCGTGTGGCTAGCTATGGCCAATCAGAAGTAGACAAGTCAGTTTGAAATAATTTGGGATGATTTTGCTTTCTGACAAACGAAAGGCAGAAAGGGAATCCTGTTTCTTAGTTGCATTTAAATGATGATGTGAAAAGAAATAAAACTAAGGCTACTTAAAAGTAAGACAGCCATCCCACCACTGTGTGGTCCACAGTCGGCATCTGTGATCAACACTGGGGCCCTCATCAAACCTGAGTATCAATGCCTAATTATATGTGTTAGATCACCCCATTAACCATGCCTGATTAGATGTGTTAGATTATCATTATAAATATCTGATTAGATGTGTTAGATCATCTCATTACCAATATCTGATTACATGTGTTAGAACACCTCATTACCAAAGCCTGATTAGATGTATTAGATTATCACTACCAATACCTGATTAGATGTGTTCTTTTTTGAAAAAAAGAATTTATTTTAATTTGTGTGTGTGTGTGTGTATGCACCCACATGAATGCAGGTGCCCACAGAGCCTGGAAGAGGACATGAGATTTTCTGATGATGGGTGTGTCATGCTGCTATATCTGATGCACTTATTTTGGCTAAGAATCACCAAATTTCCAAAACCTTGCATGACTCCTACCTAGACAAGCTTGGATACTGTGTGGGTGTTTCCTTCTAATAATGTCCTCTGTCCCACAGCCACGGCCCACTCTTCAGGTGCTCCTGTGGAGTCTAGTGTAGACGACCTTTTTACACAGTCTATGGATCTCCTTGTCCTGCAGAGACAGGCTTCAGAACCTGCAGGGCTGGGCGGAGTGCACAAGCCATATTCATCCTACCAGCTGCTCTCTGCAGGCTCCTCTTCCTTCCCTGGACAGAGTTTGTGCTTTAGAGTGTTTCACCTCAAGGACCTCATCAGAAGCCAGAAGGGGTCCCCCAGAGGAAATGGAAGTGTTTCTCATAATAATGAACTGCCCAAAGTGAGTTCTGGGAACCAAACTCAAGTCAGGAAGAACAGCATGTACACTCAACAGTGGTGCTCTCTCTCCAGACACCCCCCCCCTCTCAATGTATGTGGAAGTCAGAGGTTGACATTAGTGTCTTATTTTTGGAGACAGGGTCTCTCATTAACCTGCTGCTCACTGACTGGCTTACGGGGCTGACCATCAAACCCCTGGGATTCCCTTGTCTTTTCTCTAAGTGTTGGGACTATAAGCATGTGTCAACACAACCAGCTAGACCCAAACTCATGTTCTCGTGTGTGTACAACATGTACATTGCCCACTGAAATATCACCTTGGTCCCAACAGCTTTTTTTCTTTTTTTTTTTTTTTTTGATTTTTTGAGACAGGGTTTCTCTGTGTAGCTTTGTGCCTTTCCTGGGACTCACTTGGTAGCCCAGGCTGGCCTCGAACTCACAGAGATCCGCCTCTGCCTCCCGAGTGCTTTGTTTCTTAAGTCACTGGTCGTTGGACGTGGCAATTGTCACTGTAACCAGACGCATGCAAACGCCACCAAACTCTGAGTCTAGCCTTTTTTTTTTTTTAGCTGCCACCAAGATGCTATCCATCTGAGACCTCATTGGGGAGTGAAAAATCCTTCTGGTGTAGTAAGTAGAATGGATCTCATTCTACTTATGTCTGGCCTGACTCCACTGGCATAGGCTACAGATGAAGAAGTAGACACAGAGGGCAAACTCTGCACACCAGGTCACTGGGAAGGGCTTTGCAAACAAATCTTGGGAGACTGCTTGGGCAATAGGAGAAGGTAACAAATGAAGTAGCTGCAGCAGGCTCTCAGCCGGTCTCCCAGGAGCTCTAGAGCTGGGGAGGCTCTGCAGAGTTGACCCAGTTGAGGTAAAGCTGATGAAGCTTTGTGCCCTACATGGGTTGCTCTTTGTAGACAAGACATCAGAGGAAAGGGTGTGGCCTTTGGCAGAAGGCAATTCCTGAAGAGGGACTCATCTATAAGCAGTCAGCAGCCAACACCCCCCCGCAGCTGGGAAATGAGAGCATGGGTCCTGAAGGGAACAGTTGGGCGGTCACCATGGTGTTGCCAGAGGGAACCACTCCCTTTTCCTACTGTACACTGTGGCAGGCAGCCATGAGAAACACTTCCATTTCCTCTGGGGGACCCCTTCTGGCTTCTGATGAGGTCCTTGAGGCGAAACACTCTAAAGCACAAACTCTATCCAGGGAAGGAAGAGGAGCCTGCAGAGAGCAGCTGGTAGGATGAATATGGCTTGTGCACTCCGCCCAGCCCTGCAGGTTCTGAAGCCTGTCTCTGCAGGACAAGGAGATCCATAGACTGTGTAAAAAGGTCCATCTACCCTAGGCTCCACAGGAGCACCTGAAGAGTGGGCCGTGGCTGTGGGACAGCGGACATTACTAGAAGGAAACACCCACATAGTATCCAACCTTGTCTAGGTAAGAGTCATGCAAGGTTTTGGAAATTTGGTGATTCTTAGCCAAAATAAGTGCGTCAGATACAGCGGCACGACACACCCGGCATCAACATCCTCTTGGAAAGAAGAAAATTGAGTCAAGTTCTGTTTGGACTAGATGGGATGCTTTGTGGCCAGGATGTGGCCTCCAGGCTGGCTTTGTTGCCTAGGGTCAGCCCTCATGCAGCCATCCCCCAGCCATCTCCTCTTGGCTGAATGCAGGTGTTATATAGTCCTGTATTGTTCCTTCTCCATATTGTTGAATTCTCTCCCCTTCTCAACTGTGAATTCCATGCTCCTGGAGTGGTGGCATCTGTACTTAATCTCCCATCGCTTAGAAGGTTGGTTTGTCTTAGGGAGCTGTCTATTTGCACATCCTCTCCCTCCTTCACGGGAGGGACAAGCAGATAGGTTTTATTTTATTTCAGCAGAGCAATGGAAAAAAAAACACAGTGTCACCACCATGTTTTTCCAAGAATGAGCTACTAGATTGGAGTAAAAAGAGAGGGCTGCTGCTATCCAGGTTTGAAATTGATTGGAGTAGATAGAGTCTCACAAGCTCTCATCGATGGTACAGTCTCTCTGTGGAGAAGGTTGGCCAGGGTTTCTTCTCCCCAGGTCTTGTGGGCTTGAGCAGAGTCCAGTTAAGTCCAGTTCCATGGTGTGGATAATATACCACACACACACAACTCTGTGAGGTCGGGTGCTGTTCGGCTTTGCTTTCTATTGCTGTGATAAACACTACATTCAAAAACAACTTGGATGCTGGGCGGTGGTGGTGCATGCCTTTAATCCCAGCACTCGGAAGCAGAGGTAGGCGGATCTCTAAGAGTTTGAGGCCAGCCTGGTCTACAAAGTGAGTTCCAGGAAAGGTACAAAGCTACACAGAGAAACCCTATCTCGGGGGAAAAAAAAAAAAAAACAACTTGGAGAGGAAAGGGCCTATTTTATTTTATAGCTTATAGTCCATCATGAAAGGATGTCAGGACAGGAACCTGAAGGAAGGCACTGAAGCAGCGGCCCTGGAGACATGCTGCTTGCTGCTTGCTGGTTTGTTCTCCATGGTTCACTCAGCTTGCTTTATAATACAACCCAGGGCTACCTTCCCAAGGCTGACCCTGCCCATAGTGGGCTGGGCCTTCCCACATCAATCATCAATTAAGAAGATGCTATACTGATTTGCCTACAAGCCAGTCTTATGAAGGCATTTTCTTAATTGAGGTTCCCTCCTCCCATGTGACTATAACGTGTGTCAAGTTGACAAAAACCAACCAACCAACCAACAAACAAACAAACAAACAACTATCCAGCACAAGCTGCAAGGATGCAGAAAGTAATGCACAGAGAACTTAAAGGCATTCCTGGTGAAAGGGGAGCCTGGATTTGCACGAGACCATCCAGCCCAGGACCTATGCTCACAGCTGCTACACTTACCATGGGGCAGGACTACGTGACAGTGACCTGATGGAGTGATGGGTAGCGATGGCCTAAATGGCAGAGGGAGAGCGAGGTGGTGACAAGCGGTGGTGCAGGCACCGCGGGGACCTGTTCATTGGAGTACGTGAAAGCAGTTTATTAACTGAGCCCAACTTGACAGGGTAGGAGAAAAAGACAAAACCAAACACAATGCAATTCTTTCCTACCCTCCGCCGCCGAAAATATGGATGGTGTGTTCCCCACTCCAGGAGGAGATCTCGGACTGTGCTCATAACTGCTCCAGCAAAGTTTAGATGATAAAAAGTAAAACCCAGCAATGGGATCCAAGCTTTAAATTTCACCAAGTGTAGAATAGTGTCACCTTACCCATGATATTAGTACCTTGCGGCTGCCATGACGGCTTACCATAGATTTGCTGGCTCAGAATTAATTCTCGTACAATTCCGAAGATGTGTCGAGATCGTCAGTCTCCAGCTTTCAAGTAGGTTCTTATCTTGCCATCCCCTAAGAATGGAGTGAATAAGCCTATAAAGACCAGGTCATTGATGAGAGAAGCTGGGGTGGTGGGTCTCCTGTCTCTAACAGGTTTCAAAAGCCAAGGCAGGAATGGCAGGTCTTGATGCAGGAGCAGTGCTCCTTTGAGCAGGGCAGTGGGAACCAGTCTTTTACCAGTGTGGGGTCTATCTCTGGCTAGTTCCAAGAGCAATCTTTGTTCTCCAACATGCATCTGGGGGCCAAGCCCACGGCCAGAGCCCAAAGAGCACTGAGAACCAGAATCTGGCCAGGACACAGATCCTGAAATCTATACATTTCTTCCTCTCAAGAGAGTGTGAGCATCTGGGGTCCAGGCCCTGTTGAGACCCAGGAGCCTGTTGTAGGCTGGACCCCCTTTGGCAGAGAGCCAGACTGACAAACAAAGCATTTGTAGCCTGAAAAAGTTCTTGGTGGAACATGATTGGTTGGGCATATGTGCAAACAAATGAGGTGTAGAATGGGACCAATCAGAAAAGAGCTTTCAAATCTGGCAGGAGAGGGATGCCCAAGCCTGCCAAAAAGGCTCACATTTGGGTCCATGTCATGTTTCCCTTCCCACCCTGGCAGTGCCAGGAAAGGAGACACTCAACCAGGGGGTGGCTTCCACAAGCTCTCCTGAGTCCAGATGTTTGAGGCACTTTCCGATCGCCTTCTTTTCCTGGGTTGTTGCTGTAATCAAGACTTGGAACTGTCCCACTGTGGACTTGGTTGTCTCCTAAATAGACCCAGTATTTGTGGTTCTATCCCAGGCTCTGACTGTTTTCAGAGTCTTTGTTTTGTTTGTTTGTTTTAGATTTCGTTGTTTTTTTATTTTAGCTGTTTACCTGCATGCATGTCTATGCACCCCATACATGCAGTGCCCATGGAGGCCAGAAGAAGGTACCAGAGCCCTTGGTGTGACAGATGCTTGTGAACCATCATGTGGGTACTGGGAATGGAATCCAGGTTCTCTGAAAGAGCAGCCGGTGCTTTTAACCACGAAACCATCTTCTTTTGGAGTCTTATCAGCCTCCCCCTTTCCTCTAGAAGGGAATGTTTCACCAAGTGAGAATTCAGAAGTCAAGACACCGCCAGGGCTTTCATCCCTTAAAAGGCATTAGGGGAGAATCCGCCTCTGCCTTTTCCAGCTTCCCTTGGCTCCAGGCTTAGCTCATGGCTGCATCTACTTTAGTCTGTCTGTGTTTCCGTCTGCACATGGCTTCCCTTCTTCCTGTGTCTGCCCTGTGTGTCTCCTGTAAGCATGATCATAGAGTTATGGCCACCCCGATAATTTACCATGCTTAATTAACTTCACTATCTCTGCAAACACCATTTGCTTCAAATAAGGTCACATTCAGGGCTTGTGAGGGTCATGGCTTTAAAATGTCTTTTATGGATTACATGCATTCCATTACACCCAGCTGAGGCCTGGTATTAACTTGGAAAGTCTAACCACAGTAGGAATGTGTGTGTGTGTGTGTGTGTGTGTGTGTGTGTGTGTGTGTGTGTGCCTTTCCGACTGTCTGTTTGTCTGTCTGTCTGTATGTATGTATGTATGTAAGTATCAGGTGTTTCTTCCTTGGGTACTCTGCCACTTTGCCTGTCCCTGGTCCTGACCCCTGCAGGGACTGGCCCAAGGGCAGGTTGGAGAGAAAGGGAGCAGGTAGACTGAGGTTGCTGGCTGCTGCTGCCCACCCTTTCTTGATGCTCAGGCATGTAGAGTTGTTGGAGGCTGACTTCTCACAAGAGGGATTTTCACAGATCATGGCCCTTCTGTGATATGCCCCGGGAAGCATGTGTTCATCTTTGGCCTACATTTTTTTTAAAAAGTGGTATTGATCTTACCAGAAGGAGAAACAATAGCTATAACCCATGAATTCTTGAATCACAATTTAGTACTGATGTTCCTTGACTTACAAGAGACCAGGATGCTATAACCACCTGGAGACAGATTTCAAGGCTTTATAAAGAATCTCTCTCTCTCTTTTCCCTTTCTTCCCCCTAAGTCCCCCCTCCTGTCCTCCCTCCCCCTTCTCTCTCTCTCTCTCTCTCTCTCCTCCTTTCCCCCCTCTGTTTATAAGGGTATATAGGAAGAACCTCCTGGCCCCTATTTTTCTCCATGAGGCAGGAAAATGTAAACTATATTAACATTTCTCATCAAAAGAATCCCTCCACTGGTTCTTCAGCTCGCAAAGGAAGTCTTTAGTTTCCAGCTGATGATCTGGAAATGGTGGTTTGTAGCTCAAATTCTAATTGGTCTCAATAATAAAAACCCAGAGTCAGGTATCAGGGTGAAAACTGAAAGATCAGAGAAGCAGAGCAGCCAGTCACTAGAAAGACTTCTTACCTCTAGGAATCACCAGACTGCCTTATCTCTTCCACTCTTTGCCCATCAGTTCCTGTTTCCTCCTCCCAAGTGTGGGATTAAAGGCATGTGCCTCCCAAGCACTGGAATCAAAGGCACGAGATCCCAGGTGCTGGGATTAAAGGTGTGTGCCACCACTGCTTGGCCTCTAGTGGTTGGCTCTGCACCCTGATCTCCAGGCAAGACAAAATATCACCACAGTGGCTGGATGCCATGCTGTTGGCCGGTGTGGCCTCACACTTTCTCCTGTCCTGCCCAGAGTGCACCACAAGTAGATCTGGCACCCACTAGTTTATGGTTCGACCACTTTATTTATTTCAGGATATCAGAGAAGGCCTAATGTTCAATTATGTCTAGGAAGGGAATGAGGGCAGGATGGTTCCCATTCCTCCAAGTTGGCTTTATATAAAAGCCAAAGATAGGCTGGAGGGGTAGCTCAGCAGTTAAGAGCATTTTCTGCTTTTTCAGGGGATCTGAGTTCAGTTCCCAGTGTCCACTTCAGGCAGCTCACTACAGCCTGGAACCCTGGCAGATCCAATATCCTCTTCTGGCTGCTTACAGATACACATACACATAATTTTAAAATTAAATGAATCTGAAAAAAAGAAAAAGAAAACGGCAAACTTTGTAGGTATTACAAAGTCGTGTTTTGGTTGCTGCTCCTGTGACTTATACAGTATTACCTATCAATTGTAGCATCACAGCAATACTGGCAATGGAGATTTATTCAGCAAACATGTGATATCTGTTTACATTTGCAGAGGACAAGAGACTGGCGATTGGGATGTGAGGAAAAAAAATGACCCAAGGATGAACATGGCACTGGTCCATCCCCACAGTCCTTCTTCTCCTGTGGCCACTGAGAATGCACGGTCAGAGTAGATGAGATTTAGGGGTGTGGCGTGAGGTTTTTTGGAAGCTCATGTTGGATGTATATCCAATGGAGACCTTGTGTTAAGGATTGGTAAGTATGGTGTGGTGTCTCTAACAGGGCTCTGTGAGCGAGTACACTTAAATGCCCACTCATGTCTGCCTCAGGCGAATGTCGTGCCTTCATCATCTTACCAGCCATCACTGAGACAGCCGCACAACCCCGCAAGCTTATTTTGCAGCCAGAACCGTCAATATCCATCAAGGTCACAGCTTGGAAATAGAATCCCATCTACTTGGTTGGGTTGGAGAAGCTTTGGTGAAGGAATTCTTGGTAGAGGTCAAGGGCTCTCTCCTTGGCCAGAGCCAAGGGCTCCCACAGGGACTGTGGGCAGAGACCAGCAGAAAGGGAAATGCCTAAGCCTACGGGGCAAAGTGTGAAGGGAGACCCAGAGGCTGAAGGAGGGAGAGGAGCCTAGTGAGAGCCATGGCTCGTCATGCTCAGTGAATGCTTCTGCGTCTCTGTCACATCTCCTCATGCCCCCACAAGTTCCATCTGCAGCCTCACCCTGACAGCTCTCCACCTACAGGGAGACAAGTGTCTTTCTGATTTATTTCTTCAGCCTCTCAGAAGCCGCACCTGCTCTGCTCGGCTTAGAAAAGCAGCCAGGGATGCTGGGAAAGTCAGTGCCCCCAAGGCAGCCAGGCAGCCAGGGCTAGGTGTCAGGGTGGGTGGAAAAAATGCTGTCTTCCATCTTTTATGTGGAAACTCCAAGAGACATTCTGTAATTCCTTAGAGATTCCCCCATAGGCAAATGCTAGTTGCTCTCAGCTGGGATCTCAATGACATTTTTGTTTGCTTCAATTGAGAGAGAATTTTGATATGTCGTGCAGACTGGCCTGACCTTGGGACAATTTTCTTGCCTTAGCCTCCCAAGTCCTAGGATTCAGCTGTGAACCACTATGACAGCTCAATTATGTTATTTTTTAATTAAAGTTAATTTTAATTATTTTAAATTATGTGTATGTGTACACATCAGTGTGTGGGTATATGCACTGAGTGCAGATGCCTGAAGAGGCCAGAGACACTAGATCCCCTGGAGCTGGAGTTACAGACCACTGTGAGTTGACTAGTGGGGATGCTGGGAACTGAACTCATGACCTCTGGAAGAACAGCCGGTGCACTTAACCTCTGAGTCACTTCTCCAACCTCTCAAAAACATTTCCATCTCTCCCGTCGGACCATCCTGATTCTCCTCACCTTGGGATCACCTTCCAAATACATTATTAGAATCTGGGTTTGTTTCAGGTTCTGCTCCCTAGGGAGCCCATCTAAGATGTGGATAATCACAGGCACAGGCAGAATAAAACCTTGACACAGGGAAAGCTGTGGTGTGTGTGTGTATGTGTGTGTGTGTGTGTGTGTGTGTGTGTGTGTCCTATACCTCTCTATTACTCTGCAAACTCTCCCTGGGGCCCCTTATTAGCTCAATCAACACAAAGCCACTAGGCAAGGAAGCTTAAGAGATAGAATCTTCGAGAGGAAGGCAGCTCAAGGCAGAGCAGGATTAATAAAGAAAGAAAATAGGTATATGCCCTAATTTGTTGCCGTGATTAACACCATAAGTAAAAGCAGTTTGGGGAAGAAAAGGATTATTTGGCTTCCATATCCAGCCCCTCAGTTTGCATCAGTAACATCATCCACTATGTGTGATTATTCTGCAAAAATACTCTGCACTATCCCCACTTAGGAAGCGATGCAGAGGGAGTTACTCAACCCAGGACAAACACAGCGGGCCTGCCCGATCTCTCGGTTAAATCTTCAGTGTAGAGCTCGGGACTCTTCCCTTACTCTACCCCTTTTCTTCTCTCATGCGTCCACATTTAGACCAATCTTTGGTCACCCCCCAATGACCCAAGGTTCCCTAACAGATCTTGGACCTCTTGTTAAGAGACTTCACTGACCTCCTGTAGGATGCTTGCATCCCAGACTGTACTCTCACCTCTCTGTCCACGCCCATCACCCTTCCTTGTGCTGCCCTTGCTCCCAGTAGACTACTCAGAACTGAGCAGGGATTTGACTGGTTAGCTGATTCTCTGTCTCCATGCGCTCCTTGAGATGATTATATCTGGTCTCTCTGTGTGGCTGCTGCATGCTCTCCAGTGGTCATCACATTACCTGACACATCCCAAGTTTCCAAGAACGCTGGTAAAGGAGGCAGAGAAGACATAGGTCTGGAGCATGGAGGCTGGCCAGCAAAATGGCTATTAAGGACACTAAGCTGTGTGCAATTGGAAGCAGCCCCATAGATGTACTAAAATTCATGTCAAAGTTTTCTTTTCTTTCTTGCTTTTTTTTTTTGAGCTGAGGCTTGAACCCAGGGCCTTGTGCTTGCTAGGCAAGGGCTCTGCCACTGAGCTAAATCCCCAGCCAAAGTTTTAATTCATATACAATGATCCCATAGTGGGATTGTGTCCCACAAGGCAATGAGATTATAATGGAGACACAGGGCTGGGTTTAGTTTCCAGGTCTGCTAAGCAAGTGCGGGGACCCAAGTTCAGATCTCCAATACCGCATAAAGATCAGAGTGTGGCAGAGCAGAGTCAGCAAACCTCAGGGGTTTGCAGGCTAGTCAATCAAACTGAAGTGATGATCTCCAAATTCACTGAGAAACTCCATCTCAAAATATAGAATGAACAGTAATAGAGGACAGCATGGACTTTGGCCTCTGGCTTTCATAGCACGTCCCCCCCCCCATATACATACACACATACACCCTCACAAACATACAAATCCTTAAAGCATTCCATGTTGTCAGTCTTGACTTTGTTGGCTATTTTTGGGTGTTTGCACAGTAGTACAGTGGACAAGCATTTGAAGAAACTGGGAGTGGTCCCCAGTTCCGTAGAGAAGGAACTGTGTCCCCTAACACCAAGAAATCAGCTGGGTGCATGATTGCTTCTGCCTTTCCTTGTATTACTCTCCAGCCTTGACAAATGGGCATATTTACCTTGTGCCTTAGAACAGAAATCATTTGGTTCCTTTTCTCTGTCTTCATTTGTTTTTGAGAGATCAGACACATAGACAGGAAAAGAGAGCTGATCAAGGTCATATTACCAGTAAAAATACACTGTGCCAGAAGCCAGTTCCTGTTTTTTTTTTTTTTAACCTGTCGTTCAGCCATTCATTAATTAACTTACAGTGCCATTCACAAGGCCTTCAACAAGCATTTAGTATGGGGTGAATTGTGCCCCTCCTTCCGTATGTTGAAGTTCTTACCTCAATACTGCAGAAGGTGACTGTATTTAGAGACTGGATCACAATGGTCATTAAGTAAAAGATAATTCGTTGTGGTGGGCTATAATTCATCTACCAAGAAGATGAGATGAGCTTAGAGCACAGATGTGCACAGAGGGATGTCCATGTGAGGTCTCCAGGAGATGTCGTCTATCAACAAACACAGGACAGAAGCCTCAGTGGAAACCCGTCCTGCCAACGCTTTACCCTGGGCTTTCTAGCTTCCGGAACTGTAAGGAAGAAACACTTTAATTCAAGACAACCACTCTGTGTTGGTTTGTTATGGTGGGCCTTGCAAATTAATCTAGTCACTTACCAAAACTGATTGAGAATAAAAGGAAAACCAAACCAAAACAGACCTCAGTTCTCTGTGTCTCATGGATTGGCCTAGTTGTCATTGAGCTAATACATTTTAAATGGTACTTCTCTTTCATGAAATATTTGCTAGATTTCAAATCTGGGGCAAATGGCTGAGGTGCCTATTTAATGTATGGAAGCAGACCTGGCCACCAGGTCTCCCTGCCTCCCTCAGTCCCTACCTGTTACAGGACCCTCTCTCCTGCCTGACATAGCCTGAACTCTCCAGCCCAGGGGCTGGGCTGTTCTTCCCTATATAATCCAACCATTTTGGTTACCCACCCTCTTTGTACCATTAGCCTCCTGGCTGCTGCACCTGGCTCCTCTCTCTCCCCTCTTCTCTCTCTTCATATGGCACAGCTCAGGGTCATGTCCAGTCTAGACTCTCCCAGACCTCCCTGCCTCAGGATAGTGTTGAGACTCTCACAGATTATCGGGACTTTAAAGTTGGACTAAACTTCAGTTTGCACTATGTAATAAAAATGAGACTTTGAGGGGCATGAGGAGAATGTTTGATTCGAAGTGGTGTGTTTGGGTGGCAAGCCAACACGGAGTAGAATGGTGATGATGAATCGTCACTGACAGTTTGACTGGATTTAAATCCCTACAGAAGGGAATAGTCTGGTGTGTCTGTTGAGGGGATGCTCATGACGGTGTTTCTAGAAAGGAGAACCCCCCTTGACTGTTTTCAACAGTCCTGCATGGGCTGGGTCCTGGAACTGAATGAGAGGGAGAAGCAAGCTCAACACCAGCCTCCATCTCTTTCTGCTTCCGGACTTTGACACAGCCTGAGTAGCTGCTTCATACCCTGCCACTGTGCCTCCCCCTCCACGACGGAACACACCGCCAACTTATGGGGCACGGCAATCCCTCTGTCCTTAACTTGCTTTTGACAAATGGTTTGTCACAGCCATGGGAAAAGGAACTAATACAGTTAAGAATATGGGGAGGCGACAGAAATTCCACATAGTAGATGTCTCCAGTTCTAGTGGGAAAGGAGGAACTCACACCTAATCATTTTTCCTCATTGTTAACTCTGGATATATTTTGACTAATGTAGACATCCATTTACCTCTCTTGTGAGAGATACCACTTTATTAATTATCAGGTAGGAAACTGCCTCGTTAAGCCAGACAAAGAAAGAATTGTTCCCCGTGTCCTAAATATATAATCCGCAGCCGTGCTAATAACAACCTACGAACTTTTCCAGCTGCCCTAAACAATCCCAACTTCTTGGAAAGAAATTCAGTTTCTTGTTTTAAAAGAAGCGAGAAAATAAAAGTATTCAGCATTCCCATCAAGAGAAAGAAGACATTTATTGGGAAATCTCTTCTCTCCGAGACGGAAAGTTTCTAGGCAAGCCCCCAAGAACAGCTATGCAAATAACACTATTTTATTTTCAGAGACACAACATTCGTCACCATTTCCATGTAGGTAATGCATTTTATCTTCGTCGAGTTCCTTGTCGCTTACTCTAGCAGGTGAGAGTTCTCCAGAGATGCGAGGCAGGAAAGGCAACTTCAGATTTATGACTCCTGCCTGTCAGAGCCCCAGTTACTCAAAGCTCTTGAAGAAGATGACATCACTGAGCTGTGAATATGAGGAGTTTAAATAAATCCTGAAAATGTCCTTGAGCCTGAAAGGGAAAAATAATTCCAGCTCACAAGAAACCAGTGCTTCTTCTTTTCTTTCCATTTTGGTTTTTTGAGACAAGGTTTCTCTGTGTAGCCCTGGCTGTCCTGGAACTCAACTCTATAGGCCAGGCTGTTCTTGAACTCAGAGATCCACCTGGCTCTGCCTCCAGAGTGCTGGGATTAAAGGTGTGATCCACCATCGCCCAGCAAAATCAGCATTTCTTGTTGGCTACCATCTCTTTCTTTTTCCTCCTCTTCTCTTGGCATTTAGGAAGAGGCAGGAAGGACCTGTAACGTTTCTTTTTTTAAAATTTACATGTGTATGTATGTGTGTGTGTGTGTTTGATGTGTATGTGTGTGTATGAGAGAGAGAGATGTGTGTGTGTGTGTGTGTGTGTGTGTGTATGTATGTGTGCATGTTTTCATGCATGATCATGAATGCACAGGTGCCATGGTACATGTGTGGAGGTCAGAGGACAGCCTCCAGTTTGGGTTCATACTTTTCACCAAATTTGAAACAGGGTTTCCTCTTTTTTTTTTTTTTTTTAACTGCTGCTTAATGACCGGCTTTCATGTTCCCAGGGATTCTCCAGTCTCTACCTCCCATCTTTCTCCTGGAGTGCTGGGATTTTAGATGAGCATGCTACCATGCTGGACTTTTATGTGAGCTGTGGGGATTGGAATACAGATCCCCATAAGTGCATGACAAGTGTTTTACAAACCGAGCCATGGCCCAGCCTGAGAACATTTAATTTTGACACTAGGTCTTGAACCTTGGGTTCACAGTGTCTTGGCTGAGAGTGCATGTACCTTTGGTGTCCACTGGCACAGGCTGAAAGGAGCCAGGGGTAATGGCTGTAAGGGGAGGGAGAGAGGGGGTTTGGATTGTTTGGCATTAGTTATGGATTAGAAGCCATTTCTCTATCAAATGTTAATAGCTATACAGATAGGACCCCTGTGCTCAAGGACCCCAGAAACTACCTCTGGACCTCACATGTGGTGGGAACTTAGTGGCCTCTGAGTTCTGAAGTCCTTTGCTTCCTGGTGCTGTTGGTCTCTTTGGAGGGAAGTGGTGTCCTCTATAAGACACAGTCCCTACAGTAGACAGATGTGTGGACAGAAAACACCTTAGTAAATGGCCAGCCTATCACAGAATGGCCAGCCTTTCCTTTTCCTATCTCCCTTACTGACTGTCCTTCTTCCCACCCTGGCTCTGTTTCTTGCTTAGGGCTCTCAAGTTCAACATTCTCCAGTCTTCACTGAGTCTCAGCTCTGGAAGTCCTGACTGAGGGACCCTATAACACAAATTGCTAGATGATCTTTTAATAAAAAACCCAAAGCCAGATATTGGGGTAAATGCTGAAAGATCAGAGACAAATGAACAAGCTATAGTCACCTCTTACTTCTAGAACTCCTCAGCCTGAAAAGGCTGTAGTTCCTGTCTCCTTATGACTTATATACCTTTCTCTGCCCAGTCACCACTTCCTTCCTAGTGCTGGGATTAATGGTGCATGTGCTTCCCAAATACTGGGATTAAAGGTGTGAGATCTCAAGTGCTGGGATTAAAGGCATGTGACTCCCAAGTATTGGGATTAAAAGTGTGTGCCATGACTGACGGCTCTGTTTCTCTCCTATACTGAGTCAATCTCATGTAGTCCAGGGTGGCTATGAACTCACAGAGATCCAGACAGATCTCTGACTCTCCAGTGCTAGGATTAAAGGTGTGTGTGCCACCACTGCCAGGCATCTATGTTTAATCTAGTGGCTTGTTCTGTTCTCTGATCTTCAGGCAGATTTTATTGGGGTACACAACATATCACCACAGAACCCAAAGAAGATAGTCATTTCTCTGAGTCCAATGCTCATCTATAAAAGGAGTCTGTGGCTTGGTGGCTACCTAAGCATGTTGTTTGTTTTGTTTTGAAGCTCAAGGACAGTTTTAGTAGAGTTTAAAGGAAATAGTCCAGGGAAGGCAACTATAACTCTCCTCAGCTGGTGGAAGGAAGAGAATGAACGAGAGAAGAGCCGTGCTGTCAGTCAGAGTTATCTGCAGGGTGGCGGGCCGCAGAGGAAACGTGAGGACATCCAAAAGATCAGAAAAAGTATACTTGGGTTCTGGCCAACATCTGAGAGAAAGGGACAGCAAAAAGAAAAAGGAGAAGTTGCATTCTGAGTCAGGGCTCAGAAAGGGGAAAAACTGAGATAATGTTTGAATGAAATGCTATACAGTTGGCTCTCTGTCCATCACCATAAACAGGTGGAGTCAACTAACTGGAGGTCAAAAATATTTAGGAGAGGCAGCATCCAGAAAGGGAATCAGGAGGACATGAGGATGGCATGGAGAGAGAGAAGTGATTCAGCGGAAGGGGAGGAGCCAACAGTAATATGAAGTTGCCGCCAGCCAGGGTCTTCCATCTGGATTTTTTTGGCCTGGCATAAATAACACATCCCAGGCCTATCCTGCCTGGGTCTGATAGTTGCCTTGGAAACAGTGAATCTGAACTTGCTCTAGTGCCTGATGGAGGGAAGGATGAAGGAACCTGAAGACCCAAAGCATGCCTGCTGGCAGTTTCCTGATGCAGGAGTCTTCCAGTTTAACAAATTGCCCACTGCATTGACTAGGACTAAGTTATGAACACTTCTTTCCTAGAATCCAAAGGACTGAACTGCGAGATCAAAGGTGATTTCTGCCCCATTTGTACAAACCGTTCATTCCTGCAAGGACTTTAGAAGAAACCTAATGAGTCCTGGAGTCAAAACACAAATAAGAATTAATCTATTCCCTTCTCTAAAACTGCATAACTGAGATGCCTTAAGGCTATCATTAACAAAGTAATTATTATAGTTCAAAAATTACTTAGGAAAAATTATCAGTATTGAAAATGTGCAGACTATTTTTCTTGCTGTTATAGTTCAGCTGTATGCATCCCAAGATAGCCATGAATGCAGCCCAAGACAAAATTGTAAGCTTATTTAAAACGGTAGTAGGCTTTATTGCCTGTTATTTGATTGTGTGGCTTTTGAGTGTGACCTTTACAGATGTCCCATCATGATGTCAAAAGGTTGATGATGCCTGTATGTGCATTCATTTTTTATACCATATGGATAATAGATATTACAAAAGTAATATGAAGGTGATTTGAAGTGTACTGGAGGATTGCATGTGTTATATGCAAAATTTTCTCCATGTTGTGTTCATCAGGTCATGAAGAAAAACAAGGGATTTGGGACTTGGCTACAGGAAAGTCATCAAGATGGCAACACTTTGAGTAGGAAGGTATCTTACTGTTTTTATAGAGGACTTGAACATCTACAGACATTGGAATCCTATGGAGTCCTGGACCAAACTCCCCTTTGCAAATGGCTGTGTTTCAAGATGCCCTGCCAGCTGAAAAATGCTACAGATGTTCAGATATTTGACTTGATGTATTTTTCTGTTACTCTAAATGAACAACTCTGACTGGTTAATATATAAAGAAGTTTCTTTAGTTCATGGTTCTGGGGACTAGGAAGTCCAAAAGCGTGGTGCTGATATTTGCTAAGGCCTGTCCTGATAAATCAAAAGAAGGCAGAGGACCTCACATGGTGAGATAGAACCAAGTCATAGGGTAGGACTTTTTCTTATAATGCCACCATAGGTCCCAGTCCTTATCACCTCATGTAACCCCACTTACCAACGCTGCCAAGTACCAGTAGCATATGAATTTGGGCACAACATTTCTAATATACAGAACTTAAAAAAAACACATTCAAAATATGGTAGTACTGGATTCAGTTTCTCTGTAAGTCAGTATAATTTTCAGCCTGTACCAGCCTTAGACTCCACAGAATCACTGAGAGGGGCCCACTGTGTATTAGGCTGTGTGGAGACTGTGCAAAGAGGTCTTCATTTGAGAGTAAGACTTTTGGGAATGAGATAATGCTTCTCAAAATAGTCTGAAGGGAACATTTTTTCATGAAGCAGAATCCAGGAGAACAAAAGTTTGTCTGGAAGGTTTATTAAACTGGTTTCTTTCTCTTGGACATATCTCCAGCTGAACTGTGCTACTTAAGGAGGATTTCTTCAGTAGCGTTTCTCGAAATTAAATTAACTAGGGATCCATCACAGCTTTTAGCAATTTGTCCTTTTCGGAATTTCTGCTGAGGTAAAGCACCAGGCTTTATCTATAAGATGTCACATCTTCTGCTTTCATTTGCTTATTCTAAAGCAATGGCAAGCTGAGGACTAACCCAGGGTAGGAGGTATATAGACAGTGTCTGAGCACAAGGGCAGTGTGGGTAGTGGAATCACAAGAAGGAACACTGGGGGCTGTGACTTCAACAGCTCCTTTACTTACCCTTGGTATCTCCCCAGATACTGTCACCACCATGTTTTTTTAATGGGGAACTGGAGGCTGAGGTTACATTCATTCCTTACAGTTGTATGTATAGTTCATCAGTAGAAGAACTAGAATTTGAATTCAAGCCAGCCTGTTCCTTCCAGCCTTTCTCCTTTCCAGAATAAGATCCAGCCCTTCCAAGAGGTGGGAAGGTGAAGACAAGCTTTGGGTATCTTACAAATATGTGGTGATGGTTGTGCACAGAGACCTGTGTGGTCACCGAAGAACATGGTCACATTTGGAAAGTATGAGCATCTCTGTTTCTTTTGGAGTTGAAAAGTCCTCTTCCTGTACCAAAAGGAGTCTAGGTAGAACTGGGCTCTGTAGAAATCACTACCTTTATGGTTAAAGATTTATTATGTGACTACAATCTACTGGCATATAAATAGACCCAACCTTTGCCCTCAGGAACCCAGAATAAACACAAAAGATTTATGATCAGAGCATTTGATGTCAGTGGCTGTTTTAGGAGCATATGCATTCCAGGATTCTAGCAAGTAGGGCTGGCTGAAAATTGTGGCCCTCAAGGAAGTCTTTTTCATTCTGTTTTTAAAAATAGTGTTTTTTTTAA
This sequence comes from Peromyscus maniculatus bairdii, assembly GCF_049852395.1. Classification (NCBI taxonomy): domain Eukaryota; kingdom Metazoa; phylum Chordata; class Mammalia; order Rodentia; family Cricetidae; genus Peromyscus; species Peromyscus maniculatus. The sequence goes on along the minus strand of NC_134866.1, from coordinate 28,295,378 downwards.
ATGTGTTGTATGTGTATGTAATTGGGCATATTTTGTTTCTTTTTAATTATTTAATTAACAAATATTCCTAAAATTTCTACTTCTTAAAATTAGTTACCCGTCATCTATCATCTATCTATCTACATTTATTTACCTTCCACATAAAAATTGACTTTTTAGGCTTGCATAATTCTCAACAAAGCTAGATATGGTGGCTCATACCTATGATCTCAGTGCTCAGAAAGCTGAGGCAAGAGGATTAAGGTACAGAGATATACAATGAGGCTCAAAAACATCACCCACCCACCCCAAATAGAAGAAAAGAAGAAAAATTGTTTAAAGCAGTTTTGATAGAGGCCATTTGGATTGGGAGGCTGTCTTATTACTTTGGGATGGAGATGTGATGTTGGTCTGCAATACACACCTCTGCCTAGAATAACATGGAGCTTCCTAGTTTAATAGTTCCATTGTTTGAATATTCCATGGCCAATGTGTCATTTATCAATACTATGGGTGTAGAAGTCCAACTTACTGAAAATCAGAATTATAAATGTATTTGTATATATTTTAATTAACAATTATATATTTTCTATCAATATATTTACATTTTTTTTCTTAAGGGAAAGTAGCATCCAATTGCTATAAGGAAATATGTAAATTACAAAATTACAATATATATATATATATTGCAGTAAATAGTATCTAGTTTTAAAGCATTTAAAAACTAAAGGACTTACAATCTCATAATGTAGAGATAACACTGTTGGTAGTGTGATGGATTGCATATTTGGCCATATACCATTCAGATAAAGCAAGAATTTTATATAATAGTTAGACCTTACTTTGTAGATTCTTTTTGACTTGCAATAGAGTTATGTTCTCACACACCTATCCAAGTTGAAAATACCACAAGACAAATATTATTTAACTCATCTGCTTTACTCAGCATCAAAGCTTAGCAGTGCAGCATACTGTAGAGTATTCCTTGATTCCCTTCATAAATGCATGGGACAGGTAGAAGCTGTGACTAACCACCACTCCCCAGGAACATGAATGAGCAGTTGGCCATATCACAAGGCTAGGAAACAATCATGATTAGAAAACATTTTCTACTGAATGTACATTATTCACACATCTCCATAAAGTCAAAAGATCACAGTCGGAGCCATCACAAATTGAGGACTGCCTATACAAAACTTTATATGGCCTGTTGTGGAATATTGTTTTCAGATGTGTTACATTTGTTTATGCTGTGGAATATTTGCTTAATGATGCAAAGATGTGTTGCATTCTTTTACGTTGCATTTGTTTAACTCTGTGAAGCTGTGTGACTTTTCCTGTCCAAAACATCTGATTGGTCTAATAAAGAGCTGAATAGTCAGTAGCAAGGTAGGAGAAAGGACAGGTGGGCCTGGCAGGCAGAGAAATTTGGGAGAAGAAGATCAAGGAGCAAGAAAAGAAGGAACCAGCCACCCAGTCACACAGCAAGCCACAGAGTAAGAGGTAAAGAAAGTTATACAGAAATAGAGAAAGACAAAAGCCCAGAGGCCAAAAGTAGCTTTTAAGAAAAGCTGGCTAGAAACAAGCCAAGCAAAGGCCGGATATTCATAGAAAGAACAAACCTTCGTGTGTATTTATTTGGGAGCTGGATGGCGCCCCCCCCCAAAAAAAAGAGCAAAAGAGTAAAAGAGTTTAAAAAAATGCATCAACTATGATCTTACAGTTTAATTGGAATTTGAAAACAATAGCTTTAGTAACTCTGCTATGTTTCAACGGTGCATATTTTGGCTGTTTACGATTTGTTGATTTTAACAATGCTATAATGCTGTAATGAACATTGTGATAGTTGGCATTACATATTAACTTGACTGGGCTGAGGGTTGTCCTGATAGTGGGTTAAACTTTCCTTCTGGACTTGTTTGTTGGGGTGAATTTGAAGAGGACTGGCCTTTGCCTAATGAATAAAGAAGATGTATTCTCACCATGTAAAGCATGTGTTTCAGTATGTCAAGGAGGACCAGACAGTATAGAAGGCAGGGGGTGTATGAGTTTTCTTTCTTCTGGAGCTAAAACACCTGTCTTCTGTCCTGGAACATCAACTCTATGGGTTTTTTGGTCTTTAGACCCAGACTGAATATAACACCATTGCTTCACCACCAGCTTGCCCGGGTCTCTGGCTTTGGAGATGACACGTGGTGGGACTTACAAGTCTCCATAGTTGCACGAACAAATTACTGGTCTCAAATCTCTTCCTAAGTATCTATTTATATCCCATTGGTTCTGTTTCTCTGGAAAAGCTTGACTAAAATAAGCTTCCTCAAAGTGAAACAATAGAAGATTTATTCAAAGTAGATTCTTAGAAATGGGATGACTGGATCAACAGGAATTAATAAATACAGTTGAATCATTCAAATTTATGTAACCTGAAGACTGATGTGTTCACATTATAACCAACAAAAAGTGACAGAATAGAAAATTGGAGGCCAGATAGAGATAGATTTCCATTATATAAAAGCTATTCTGACACATTTGGAAAAAAAAATAAAAAGATTGTATCTTTCTAACTGCACCTCTCCCATATCTCTCTTACTATTCTATCCACTTAATGGCTAGCCCTTGGCTACTAAGAGGTAGTTGTGTAAACTTGGATCTAACAGGATATGTATACCACAAGCCACAGAAATCAAGCCTGGCTAATTTACACAGAAATAAACATAGTAAAAGGTTTGATCACTTACTGAGTTTCCAAGTGCTCCAAAGAGCTGGACTGAAAGCCATGTGACTAGGCCAAGCCTCCAAGACCATAGCAAAACTGTTCCTCAAAGCCCCTGCTGCTTATGTTACTGCCTCTGGCATTTGCTGTTACTGCTGTCTCCAGGTGCTCTAGGAAGGATGCCAGCTGACCCCCTAGCTCGTGAGTCACGGCCCAACCAGGTGCTCTGCAATTGTCCTCATTCAAGCTTCAGGAGAAGCCAGGGAAGAGAAGCTCCAGCTGTGAAAGGGATTCTTACTGCCAACAAAATGTACCAAAGGGAGAGCATATGATGCTGAAGAAGGATGTGGGTGCTGATCTGCCAAGGATGAATGATGTATGCTTACCATCGGTTTTTCGAGACAGGGTTTCTCTGTGTAGCTTTGCGCCTTTCCTGGAACTCACTCTGTAGCCTAGGCTGGCCTTGAACTCACAGAGATCCACCTGGCTCTGCCTCCTGAGTGCTGGGATTAAAGGTTTGTACCACCACCACCTGGCTCATATATATATATATATATATATATTTAATGAGTGGATGGATGAGCACTGAGTGTTGAGGTCTGCACTGTGTCCATCACAAGTACTGACACTGTCTTCTCTTCCATCATATGGATGGCGTCAGAGGGAATGGAAAGAAGACTATCAGGCTGAGGACACCTATTAACCTGGGGTCTTTGCCTTCTTTCCCATCCACATTTTTAGGAAAATGCTTCAGACCACATGGATTATCTTCACCATTCCTTGGCAAGAGAGATAGTAGTGTTTTTAGGAATGTTCTCTCATAAGGGAAGAAGGCAGTAACTTACATATTAGAAAATAATGACCAATAGGACTGAAAATCTAGGGTGCCTGACTGGACAAGTGAAGCTTTAGACAAAGGTTGTTAGTTAGTATATGAAAGCAAACACATTCAGGGTTTATTATTCCTTCTTCCTTCCTACTACCTCAGTATTCTGTACTCTTTCAAAAGCCAGTTTTTAAAGTTGAAGAATTTATTGTGTAGGTGTATAGGTGGAGAGAAAGGTTTGGCTACAAAGCCATATGACCATTTTTGATTTCCCAAGGCTGATTTCCATTGTTCACCAAGGGAATCGCGCACACACAGATGACGTCATTTGTCGACGTCACAGAAGGACAAGGAAGGTCAGGACTGCCTCTTTCCACAACCCATCTCATTACCAAGCCTTTAAGAGTATGTGTGCAGAGAGGCGGCTTGGGATGATGGCTGAACGTCAGAGCTCATGACCCAGGACCCCGTGGGCCATTCTTTTTAGGGTGCCATGTCTCTACCCTATTCTATATTCATTTTCTCTTTCCTAAATAGATGCTTTCTGGCTATCGACATCATGAACACAAATTACAGTTCATTCACACATTTAAGTGCCATATGCTAACTCACAGCAGTCTTGGGAGTGAAAAAAGCAGGAAGTGAAAAACACAGGCTCTCTTGGCTCCCCATTCCGCCCACGAGGTCTCACTCGGCAGCACTGTTTAGGACTGAGAACAGCTTGCATCATACTGACACAGTTCCCACCCCATATGGAGTCTGTTCTTACAGAGCCCTGCTCTCTCTCTGTTCCATGGAAGTGTTATCTGATATTCCTTCTCCACGTTTTTCAATCACCCACTTGCTTGCTTTCGGGGATCCCAGACACTCCCGGGGCACAACACCAGTGCCCTCATCCAGTGCTGTACTTTTTGACTCACGGCCAATGTCACTACTCCTGGGAGCCGACAGATGGGTCATATTCCTTTTGCCTGATGAAGATGTAGATGCTCAAGGACCAGGGTTAAAAGTCTAACAAGTAACAAAGTTGGATAAGGTCTTCCAGGGCCCTTCCAATCCCAATTTTCTTGTCTTCCCCAGAGGTTAGAGTACATCATCCCAGCCATAGAAAGCACGTAATAAGTATCACTAACTGCATGTGTTGACAGGGCTGAATATATTTAAACCCAGGAAAACAATGGCAAGCTTTTGCTGAATCCCAGAATGTGATAGGTTCCATTCTAATTAGTGCCTTAAATGTGTGATCTCGGGCAGTCCTCACGACAGTGCTGTAGGGAAGCTTCTATTAGCGCTCCTACTTCAGGGGGTGGGGAAACCGAGGCATGAGATAGATTAGACAGCATGTCTAACAAGAGGCAGGGTTGTGAAATTAATAGTGGGTGTTGCTGGGAAACTCGTGTTCTTCAGAATAACAATGACAGCAGAAGTAAAATACAAACGCACTGAGCTGCCCTAGGTTAGGCTAAGGATTCTGGATAAAACAAATACCTGTAGTTTTTACAGTCTAGACATTTGGGGGGAAAGTCCACCTTTGCAAGTGAGGAAACAGAAACTCAAATAAATTAAGGAACTTTCTCAGTGTCTCACAGCTTATCAGTGGCAGAGATTCAAATCCCTGCTGCAGACTGTGCTGTTCCCATGTGCTCCACATGTTCCCATATGTGGGACAAAGCCATGTCCCTGGACCTAGTGACAGAGGACGGTAAAAGTACGTCTCCCCACCCTTGACCAGGGAGGAGAGTTTACCATCCCGTCAGAAGTTTCTAGAAGATTCTGTACTCCGTGGTTTAGGGCCACACCATCAGCAACTGTGCAGTGAACTTCTCTCCCAACATGGTGTGCAGACAGCATTCATGGGTGGTGTTAATATTAGGCTGGTGTCACTTCTTCTACGGTCTAAGAAACTAAGAAACCAGTGTGGTTTGTTTCAAAGTGGAGGTTCCTGTCTGAAAGTCCTAGGGTACCATCCTAAATGTATGTCCTACTTGGTGACATAACTAAATATGTGCCATTGCCTGTGGATCATTTTGAGCTAAAAGCCTTTGGGAATCAGCTGACCCGAGAATCATTCTAAAGACAGGCCGGAAGTTTCCTTGGAGTAAAGGGAATTTACCCTTTGAAGGAAATGTCTATGTAAATATGGCATCCATCCGCTCCCCTCTCCCAGCAGGAAGAGCAGAATTCTTTTTTTTTTTTTTTTTTTTTTTTTTTTTGTGTGTGTGTGTGTGTGTGTGTGTGTGTGTGTAGAGATGGCACCAGCTTCTATACAATGGACCACGCACGCCAAGCAAAATGACTGTTCAGGGCCTCACGGAGCCCCGCCCTTTAGTTCTTTCCCACGCCCATTCTCCCTGGCTTGGCTTAAGATAGTGCAGATACCAACCGAGTTCGAACCACTCATCGCTGGGGCTCCTGTGTTGGTGTTCAGTGCCCTGCTCTTTGTCGTTCCCTGCGACTTGTCTTTTGCGGGTTGAATTTAGAGGACCCCAGCCAGAGAACCAATGATGATTTTAAAAAAAACCTTCCTCTCAGCTACAGCCGAAAGAGACTCCAGAGCGCCCCAGAGTCGGGATAATAAAGGTTCTCTAGGAATCACAGGGGTGGTGGTGATGGCCTTTCCCAGTCTCAACTCTCCTTAATACTGACAGGACGTGATTTGCCTGGGCCAAGCAGAGCTCTCTCTGGGGATTTTTGCTGGCTAGTATGGTTACACAGAGACTCGTTTTTGTCTCTTGGTACCCAGAGCTGTTAGCAATGGCCCGGAGCTTTGTTCTTTGTCCTCTGAGTAGAAAAAAAAATGTTGCTGGCGGGAGAAAAAGAGCAATAGAGAGAGCAGCGGTGAGGTGGGGGGTCAGGCCCCAGCTCCTCTTAGTCACTTCTTGTCTTTGTTGGCACGTGAAACAGTATGTTGCTTTTTTTTTTTTTCTCTGAGTTCTTTGGGGTTGAATTTGCCACTTACAGCTGTCTGGAAACCATCTAAGAGAACTTAATTATTCAATCTCTGGCATTTTTCTGGGGCCGTGGATTCTGGGGTTCTTTCCATCATTCACCCAGTCACTCTGAGAACAGCTTTGTAGGGGCATTTTATAGTCACTCTGGTGTCCCACCGATTTGACGATCACCAGCCTTATTTATATGCTTAAATCGTATATGGGTCTGTTTTTCATTACTATAAGCAAATGCATGTGGCAGATTACATTTTAAAAAAGCTTGTTTAGTTCACGTGTTAGGTGACTGGGTGTCCAAATAGTGTGATGTAAGCCCTAGTGGTAGTCTCTTAGTTAAATTACGTCACATCATGGACACAGGCATATCTCTGCTGGTCTCAGTCCTTACAAAGCCACTATTATTTTCCATGGGGGCTCTATCCTAATGATTTCAAAAGTAATCAGTTTTCAAAAGTCCCACCTCTCACATATTCAGATTATGTTTCCACTATATAGACCATTAACCTATGACTTTGGGGATAGATCCCACATTGGGGGTTAAAATCAGGGCCAAGAGTCAATATTCAAGCCATAGCAGGTTACAACAGTTAAGTTGCACAATATATCTTCTTAAACATCAGAATCTTAATGTCTGTCAGTCTGGGGACAAGTATGTCTGAGGTCAAGGTGTGCCAGGCCAGGACTGGCTCTTTGCTGAAGGCTCTGAAGGCGATCCTGTGCTCCATATCTCCCTCAGCCTCTTGTGTTGTAGGTGATCATTGGTATTTCTTGCTTGTAGGTACATCTTCCCGCCCCCCACTCTTGTCTTGACATCTTTCCCTGTGAGCACCAGAACACTCATCATGTTGAAGACAGCCCATCCTAGTCATCCTAATAACTTACACCATAGTGCCCTTGGTTCCAATGAGGCGACATTCTGAGATACTGAGAACTAGGAAGTCAATGTATATGTGCACGGTTTAGATGACGCACAGTTCAACACACCACACCAGGAACCAAGCAGAAAGACTGAGGGGCAAGGAGTCATCTCATAGATGGCAGCTTTGGGAGGAGAAGCCAATGGCTCTCTGGATCCTGACTTCATTTGTTGGGTTTCTTTACCTTGGCAGTATCTGACAAATAATTTGAGCTTTCTGTGTTTGAAAAATAAATACACATTGATAGCTTTCATGCTAGACAAGCCCACATCCCTTTATATTGTTCACTAATGGGGACTGAGCCCAGGATCATGTGCACATGGTAGACAAGTGTTCTAACACTGAGCTGTATCCAGTGAGGACTCCCAGGAATAGACTGCATAGAGGTTTACTAACTTTAATTTTTTAAAAACACTAATGGAACAGAGACAACAGCCACTAAAACACATTGGCTTGTGAAAAGGACTGCTGAGTCAGCCCATTGTATTATAAATGTTTTAACATCTTTATGGAGTCTAGGAAAAGCTATGATGGGGCTGAGGGTATACTTATGTTTCTACAGGAGATGAGAAATTATGGACACCATCAAGACTGATAAAAATCTGGCATGAGCTGAGCTGGGCAGTGGCAGCACATGCCTTTAATCCCAGGACAAGGGAGGCAGACGAAGGTGGATCTCTGTGAGTTTGAGGCCAGCCTGGTCTACAGAGTGAATTACAGAATAGTCTCCAAAGCTACACTGAGAACCCCTGTCTTGAAAACAACAACAACAACAACAAAAATCTGGCATGAACAAGAGGATCTCTTGGATGCTTCAGCTGCTGAGATGTGTCTGGGAAAGGAAAGATACAGAAGACTTTTGAAGCAGACAGCTAATCCTCCCACCTGGAGACAGTGTAAGAATTTGTGTGACAGAGGGGAGGTGATAATTCGAATGACTCAGAAACCTCTCAATGCTATAACTTTGTTCCTCGCTATGCTCTCTGTGGTATCTGTACAGGTAATGGGGACTGGTCACCTATACTGGGCCTTTATTTCTAATCCTCCAGTTAATTTAGCAGTTAAGTTGGGGAGATGCAGATATTCCTGTGGTGGTTAATGAATCTTCTTGACTACCTGGTCCTTATGACAACCGAGGTCCAGCTCAGTCAATGGAAGAGGCTAAAAAGATTAGAAATTGTGCTGTTGGAGTATAAGGAATTCCTATTTGTATGGGGAATGGAATTCAGTGTCTAAATATAACCTTTCAAGTATGACTATCTATGGTTAATACTACCCAAAATTATCATAATAAGTTTTATATGCTTCATGCATCTGGTTTTAAAGGATAAGAGATTAATGATACTAGTTCCATAAATCTACCATTCTATGAGGTGAGGATTACCAACAAGGAATCTGACTGGGTGCATTGGCAATAATGTAAGAATGAGAAACCTCGAGGGCTAATTTATATCTCCCAGGGAGACATCATTGAAGGAGCCCTTATGGCTTCCCTCAAGGAAAATATTCCCACTCTTACATTGGTTTCCAAAACATGTTCCAGGAAGCTTGAGAGTGCATATTGGCTGTTGTTTGGAGGGTTAATTTGGTTTGATCAGAAGCCATACTCACCTAACTCCACCTTGGCTTCATCCAGTGGCATATCACGTGGTCTACACTGTGGAGGGCAGTGTTCTGTTTCTGCAATAGTGTTTTAATGTTTTGGTAATTTCCACTGTCTATCTTCTGGAAACTTAGTTGGATTATTCTGGAAACATTACAGCGTATATTGTTTAAGATGAACAGTTCCAGTTTTCAATGGGAGTGGTGAAAACAGAAGGCACATGGCCTGCAGGGTAGGTGCAGGAGACTGGCTCTGTCTTCTAGCTCCATGAGACCAACAGCCTGCAATTTGAGATTTGCCGTCTTTTTTTTTTTTTTCTTTCATGGAATATGTTACCTATGTATTTCTGCAGGGGATAGGTCTTTGGGTGTGGTAGTTTGAAAGAAAGTCACCCCCTATTAGTAAGTGTGGCCTTGATGGAGTAGGTATGGAGGTATGGAGTAGGTATGGAGTGACATACTTGGAGGAAGTATGTCACTGTGGGGGCAAGCTTTGAGGTCTCATATATGCTCAAGATACCACTCAGTGTCTTAGACCACTTCCTGTTGCCTGCTCAAGATGTAAGAACTCTGAGCTCCTTCTCCAGCACCACATCTGCGTGCGTGCTGCCATGTCCCACCATGATGATAATGGACTAAACCTCTGAAAACATAAGCCACCTCAATTAGATGGTTTTCCTTTTTAAGTGTTGCAGTGGTCATGGCGTCTCTTCACAGCAGTAGAAACCTTAACTAAGACATTGGTAATGCCTATATCTGGAGCATTGGCTTTGTCTCTAGTGTGAACACAGATCTGTAGTTACACACCACTCCACTCTGCCCAGCTGTACCACCAGTTGCTTCTGTTGAAGGCTCCCTGCTGCGAGACAATGAGGACTATCATTGAGTGTGGAAGCATTCTCTCCTTACCTGCCAAGAGCACGAGACTACTCTGCCTACTGCTGTGACTTACACCCTGCTAAGATTTCCTCTTTTTATTCTAGGAAAGATAAATGAATGGATGTGCTAACACTCACTAATGCCCACTAAGCACTGATGCTGTTCCAGACACTGTCAAATGCTCTCCATCTACAGGTGGATGGCCATGGTCCAACATGCTTGGGATAAGAAATCGTTTGGATCCTAGAACTTTGCAGATATTTGGAATATTTGTATTTACATTAAAAGGTATCTTGGGGTTGGAGCCCAAGTCTAAATACAAAATTTATTCATACTTGATATATTCTTCAAACTTGAGCCTTGAAAATAATCTTAGACATTTCTAAGGCAGCCATTTTTCCCTTGGACTGATTGTACAAGGTCACATGTGAAATCTTCCACTTGTGCTGACACTTCAAAAAGTTTTAGATTCTGAATCACTTCAGATTTCTTATTTGGGGGTTAGGGATGCTTAATCTTATTAACCTGTCTGGCTAGATCCCTTCCTACCCTTAGGCAGATGGCAACAACAACCATCACCCCCATTTATCATTGAGGGATTAGGCAGGGAGGTTAATAATTGACTCAAGTGAGGAAAGGACAAAGCTAGGATCTGAACCCAGAAAGCCTGTGCTGACCATCACTGTTCAGTATATGGGAACATTTAGATGATCCTTTGGAAAACCACTGTTTGAACCATAAACCTTTTCTCAATGAAGCAGTATCAACGGAACTAGAAAGTCACATAATAAAACACAAAAGGCAAGAATTTGTCTATAACTAGACATCCATAAACAAGCTAATATGCATCACATTGTTTCTTTGAGAGGACAAAAGGACAGGAGAGGAGCCAGCAGGCTTCAAGTTAAATTCAGGGTGCCAGCTGGATGTGGGGTTACAAGTGCAATTCCAGGCACTGAACAGGAGGATCACAAGTTCAAGGTCTGACCGGACAACTTAGTCCAAGCCTGTCTGAAAGTAAAATGTGAAAGAGGCTGCGATTGCTCAGTGGCACAGCAAGGTCCCAGATTCAACCCCCAGTGCAACGGAGGAAATTTACCATGCCAGTGACAGCGTTCCATCACAACCTGGGAGCAATGTGGCATTTCCACTCTACCTGTCCTATGAGGATTATTGCTGGTTTCTTCCCCATGCACTACCATGTAGCAGGTCATAAAACAGGAGAGGGTGTCCTTAGTGGGGATGGTGGCAGCAACTCCGTAACCGTGCTGATTCAGAATAATTACTGAATGTAGAAAACGCGCTTATTCCTATTCAGGAGTCCGCTGCATCATCCAGTGAGGTCAGTGTATATGAATTTTACTTTGTCTCACCCCCCCCCCCGCCCTTGTTTTAATTAATGAAGCCAAATTTTTGCTTAGCTTCCACGATGATTAGTGTTAATTGCCAATTTGCAGACTCTAGTCTCATCTTGGAGGTTCACCTCTGGTCATGCCTGTGGGGAGTTGGCTTGATTCTTAATTAAGGTAGGAAGGCCGGCCCACTGTGGCAGCACCGTTTGATGGGCTGAGTCCTGGACTGCATGAGAAGGAGAGCGGGAGATGAGATCCATTCTCTGCTTCCTCACTGTGGATGTAGCATGGCCTGGTGCCTTGACCTCCTGCTGCTCTGAGTCTCCCCAGTGACGGACTGTAACCTGGAACTGAAATAGACAGTTCCCCTCTTAAGTTGCCTTTTTTTGAGTTGATTTTTTTTTTCCTTTTTTTTTTCCCCCAGAGCTGAGGACCGAACCCAGGGCCTTGTGCTTGCTAGGCAAGCACTCTACCACTGAGTTAAATCCCCAATCCTTTTCAGTTGATTTTATCATAGCAACAGGAGAAGAAGCTAAGATGGGGTCAGAGATCCAGTGTGTATCATGAAAGGACTCCAGAAGACATGAGCTGTGCCATCTGCCTTTCTAGTTCTTTGATTCCTACCACACAGGACTCAGCACCTCCACCCCTCAACCTAAGTACCCATTTTCTCGCTTACAACAATCATCTGGGTTGATTGTCACCTACGCTATCTGATCTGATTACTTCCCCTAGTGCTTAAAACCCGGTGATTTTTTTTTTTTTCCTGTTCCAGGGCAGCACCTGGGAATCCAACCTGCCTTTCCAGTTGGACAGTCGTGTCTTGCATAGCTTCCTCCCTTCCTTGACACTCAAAACCCATCTGATTCTCTAGACCGGCCATCACCTCCAACCGCCACTTCAAGTTCTCCTGCCTCTGTGCAAGTGAAATGAACTTCCTGCTCCCAGCTCCTTCCCCATCTCGACGTGGCTCCGTATCTGGCAACAGCAGTGCCCAACAGGCTTTAGGGAATGCCCAGGATGCTTTAGGGAAGATATCAAATTCTGGTTACAAGCTCAGGTTCAGGATTTTGTAGTTCATAAGTGCCTGGACCCAGATCTATGATGAAAAGGAAAGACTCTACTTCCCAAATGCTTTCTATGTGATGCTCATGCAATATTTCCTTTCTTTCAGCCGGGGATACTGCTTTGAAAATGCCAGTGGCCACACCGCTACATTCTGCTGTGTCGCTGGACTTGTTGTGCTGTGTTCCGCTGGCTCTCAGATGACTTTAAGTCCTTCTGAAGCATTTAATTGGAACCACATGGATTCAGGTTCAAAATGAGGGTACGATGTTTTGGTGTTGGTGGTGGTGATTGTGTGTGTGTGTGTGTGTGTGTGTGTGTGTGTGTGTGTGTGTGTATTCTGGCACTGAGAGCTAAAATCAAATTTCTTTTGAAACAATGGCAAAAACTTTACCAATTTGTAAAAACAAACAAACCTCCAAATAAACAAAGAATAAAACAAAACACTACAATTGTTGAACCTTGTTCTTCTTCTTCTTTTTTTTTTTCTTTAGGGAAGCCAAGACACACATATGCCATTGAGTTTTCTTTTCTTTGTTTTGTTTTGCTGGGGCCAATTGACCAGTGGCTTCTCTGGAGTCCAGTAACAATTACTGGACAATTCCCATGCTAAACCCCCAAAGCTTTACTTTTGGTTTGCACAATACCTGTAATTAGATCTCATAGTTCCTTCTTGTAACTGTTGCTTTTTATAATTGATTCCTTAAAGGGATGAGGGACATAGATAGTATATTGTTGTTCGTAGAAAATGATTGATGAAGCCAGGCACAGTGGAACACATCTGTAATTCCCAGAATTGAGAAGTCACAGACTGAAGGATGCCACAAGTCTTGGGCCAAACTGGGCTACATTGTGGGTATGAGGGCAACCAGGGGTATGTGGCAAGGTTCTGCCCCAGGCTGCCATCTAAATATTTCTATTTCTATTCATTGACCAGTGCTGCTCTCAATGCTGGACAGAGAAACTTCTTTTGGGGTAGGCAATGGTTAATGTAGAGATTCATAACTTGTAAAAGTGCCAAGAGTAAGTGAATGTTGATTGAGTGCTCAGCTCTAAATGGGGCACCCACATTCCCCTACCTTCCAAAGCCCACAGGCATTATGGAGTAGTGGGCATAAAGATTGCAAGAGCTTTTTGGATATGACATGGCCTGTGTGTCATGAGGACACACAGCTGTGGCTTTCTGTACAAGACTTAAACAAGGCCCAGCAATATTACATCATGGCTGGGAATGGTGATCCCTAAGTGTGGAACTATTGGAAATCAATGGCTGACAGAGGAGGAAAAGTCATTTTTCTTGGGTGCTTTAGCCATGGATAGATTGCCCCATGCTGTAGTAAATAACCTGTTACCCATGCTCATACAAGCAGTCCTAATTAAACTCAGTGAGACACATTAAAAACAACAACAGCAGCAGCAACAATAACAACATGAGAGTAGGAGGAGGGTTGGTTGGGAAGAACGAGCAGAAGGGAGAAGGATAAGGGATGGTGTTGGGGTGTGACTATGATTGCACTACATTGTACATATGTATGAGATTGTCAAAATACAATGAGCAAAAGGAAGGAAGGAAACTGAGTAAGGGAAGATAAATATCTGGCTCCAACTATTTCTGATTATGTGGCCAATATAAAGACAACGAAATGGTGTCACTTGAAGTGTGTGTGTGTGTGTGTGTGTGTGTGTGTGTGTGTGTGTGTGTGTGTAGTCAGAAGTTTTCCTGTGTTGTGCCCATCCCACAGCTGCTCGGACAAGTAAACACACAGAGGCTAATATTACTTACACACTGTATGGTCTAATGGCTCAGGCTTCTTGCTAGCTAGCTCTTATAACTTGACCCATTTCTATTAATCTATAAGTTGCCACATGGCTGTGGCTTACCAGTACTTTCACATCTTGCTACCCCTGGTGGTGCTGGCATCTGTCTCCCCTCTGCCTTTCTTTTCCTATCTCTGCCTTGGATTTCTTGCCTGGCTATATCCTGATTTGCCATCAGCCAGAGCAGCTTCTTTATTAACCAATCATAGCAACACATATTCACAGCATACAGAAAGACATTCCACAGTGCGTGTACGTGTGTGCTTGCATTGCTGGGGATCAGTCTTAGCACCCTGTAGACAGCAGACAAACACTCTTCCAGTGAGCTACAGCCCCAGCTTTCATCTACATCTTTACTTTTTAAAAATATGAGTCGTCGCCGGGCAGTGGTGGCGCACGCCTTTAATCCCAGCACTCGGGAGGCAGAGCCAGGCGGATCTCTGTGAGTTCGAGGCCAGCCTGGGCTACCAAGTGAGCTCCAGGAAAGGCGCAAAGCTACGCAGAGAAACCCTGTCTCGAAAAAACCAAAAAAAAAAAAAAAAAAAAAAAAAAAAAAAAAAAAAATATGAGTCGTCTATATGACTTTTCTAAAAAGTTACTCTTATCACAGAAAAACGGAAAAAACAACTCTTACTTTTCTAAACAAAAAAAAAAAAATGGAAAGATAAACAAAAGCGGTACAGTTAACGCTGCTGTTGCTTTTGTCCTGCCAAGAGCAAAAGCAGCAGGAATCCCTTTCCACAACGTGAGTTTGGACGGCGGGGCTGTAGCTAAGCTGCCCATCAGTATTGATGTGGGATGAGTTATATCTGGGGATAACTCTGCACCGATGATGTCGGACCCACTGGATACATCAAATTACACATCCAACTTTCATTTTGATCAAGAAAAGTGATTGTAAACCTACTAGGTTATCGCCAGCTGCTAAAAGGTGCTTAAAGACATTTTTCAATAGAGAAAAAAAAGCAGTTTCATTTTAGGAGCAAAAGTAAGAGTTTGTAGTTTTTCTTCAAATTTCTCTTTCTCTTTTCATCTTGAGCATCAGCTCTAATAATGGGTGCTGTCCATGATATTAGACTTTGTGACTTAACTAAGAAACATGTGAGGTTTTCCTTTTTAATACACTATACCTCTTGGACATGCTTAAAACCTCCTCTCATGTGTCCTCAAGGATGCTTCTATAGGTCCTTCTTTTTCTCATCTACCAGCAAAGATAATTCCTTCCTCCCACAGCACTTTCTGGAATCCACTCTCAGAGGACCCCTCCCATTAATTGAGATTTCTTGCTAGTGTATTCACATAAAGTCCAGTCTGTAAGGGATCCAGGGTTGTATTTGTATCTGTCTCTGTTATTAGACAGCTACTCTCGAGAACAGAATGATCTGTTGATCTCTCCCTCTACCACCCCAGGTACATAGGAAACTTCTTTAAAGGTTTAATGAGTGAGTAAGTGATGAAGCGATGAAGCGAATGGGAAAAATCCTCTAACCACCTGTACCCAGCATCCACACCTGCACCCTCAGTAACCATCTTTCTACTTTCTGTTCCTGACAATTTTAGCTACTTTCTATGAGTGGAATCATACAGTATTTGCCCTTTCCATGACTCTGTATTTTGCTTAGCTTAATAGTTTCGAAGTTCATCTACACTATGTGTGTGTCACAATATCTTTCTTTTTAAGGCTCAAAAATATCCCCGAGCATGTAACTGCTGCACTTTTTATCTAGTCATCAAATGTCAGCAAACATCTGAGTTGCCTCCATCTTGTGGCTATTGTAAACAAAGCTGCCATAAATCTGGATATGGAACTCATTGACATTCTGCTTTGAAGGAAGTCATCAGGGGAATATTGAGAAGTGAGATTTGCCCAGACATATGGCAAATATATACCTAATCTATAAAGGAAACTCCGTGCTGTTTTCTATAATGCCTATTGCAGTTTTTTTGATCAGCTAATGTGAATGTGTTAGACTTCTAAGGCTGCCATCTGAAAGACCAAAACGAGGAAGTTTAATGTCTTGGTCTCTATTTTATAAATAATAGAAGTATATTTTTCATGATTCTGGGGTTGTGAATCTAAGGTCAAGTGCTGGCAATTCTGTATTGGATAAAGGTTATGTCTCTTCACTTGGTGCAGGAGATGTCTGAGCAGACTTGACCCTATTTGAGCCCTTTGTAATGCACTCACCCTGCCCATGAGAGTGGAACTCTTACAGTCCAATCACCTCCTAGGTGCCCATATCTCACTATTGTTGCATTGGGTGTTCCAACATGAACTTAGAAGAGACACAAACCTTGGAAGCACAGCACTGAAGCCGCTGTGTATCTGCCCATGGTCCTGGAGCCCAGATGTTCAAGATCAAACTGTCAGCAGGTTTGGTTTCTTCCATGGCCTCTCTCTGCTGGCCTCTGGCCACCTTCAGTGTGTCCTCACCTGGATTTTTGTCTTAGTGGGCACATCTCTGTGGTCCTTTTATCATCTTACATGAATATTACTCTAAAGTCCTCATTTCAATTCAGTGACTTCTTTAGATGTCCCATTGTCAAATAGAGCTATCAGATCATGACCTTCCCCCATAACATCATCTATCATTACTACCTCTTCAATGGCTCTGTTTCCAAATATAGCTACATTTTGAGGTACTGGAGGCTGGCATGTGAATATATTACTGTTCAATATTTGCATTATAAAGGTCCCATTGCTGAAGTAAACAGGACAGCTACTTGACTTTGGAATCAGCCTGAGATGCATTTGACAGATAATTCTGGTGGTTTGTCCTCTCCATGTTGAAACTCAGAACCTAGGTTGGCTGCAGGGACAGGTGGAGAGTATGTGAGGGAAGTTACCTATTGGGATGAAGAATGCGTAGACCAAAACACATCCTTCACTGGAAAACGAGGCACTGTCATCTCCAGCACATATTAGCATCTTTTTTATCTGAAATGAACTAGACAGTAAATATTTTCATCTTTGCTAGATATATAGTCTTGGTTGCTACTACTCCACAAGGCTTTGTGATTGGGAAGTAGCTATTGGTGATGTCAAAACAAATAGGGGTGGCTGTGTGATAATAAAACTTTATTTACAGAAACAGGCTGCATTTGACCTGGTCTAGAATGCACTTTCCTGAGAGACTTGGATTCTGATACTGTCATTTGAATACTTTTTACCTGTCAATAATATAAACAAGGGGCAGTAAAGAAATAGTTTTTAACTCTATGGATGAAAATTGGAAATTCGAATTCAATAAACTCCCTTCTTCCTTATATACATTTGCATATATTTTTCATTTTTTCTTATTTCTTAGTGGTTTTCTTGAGTGCTAGTTTCATTCTTTTACTAATAATTGGTTAAATTCAATCTTTAATATGAATTTATTTTGTATTTATACAATAGTTATCATTTTTTTAAAATTACCAACTCAAATGTTTTTGTATACTGTATTTGAGCTACTGTAATAAAATATCTGAGACAATCAATTTTTAAAAGGAAAAGTTTATTTTGGCTCACAAGGAGGTTCCAGACAATGGCTGGTGGGAACCGTTGCTTTGGATCTGAGAGGATGCTGTGGAATAATCTTTTTGTGCACTATGAAGATGTATCTTTGCCAAAGCACCTTTTGATTGGTTTAATAAAAGAGCTGGCTGGCCAGTAACTAGGCAAGAGGTATAGGTGGGACAGCCAGACACAAAGAATGCTGGGAAGAAGAAGAAGGATGGAAGAGTCTGGGGAGGTCATCAGGAGATGCAGGGGAGGAAGACATGCTGGGGAACAGGTAAAGCCATGAGCCACATAGAAATACATAGATTCATAGAAATGGGCTAAGTTAAGTTGTGAGCCTGAGCTACAAGTCAAGCATTTATAATTAACATTGAATCTCCATGTTGGTGGGAACTGGTGGGCGGGAAAGAAAAGTTCACCTACAAGACAAGACAGTACCTCAGGATGGAGAACACATGACACACACACAAAAAAAATGCTTATCTGATATCTAACAGTGGCTGGGGGTAGGGAAGTGGAGAAGAGAAATGTACACAAAGAGAAACAGAGAGAAGCAGACAGACAGGAGACTGATGTCCTACCATCTCTTCTGGAGGCATGTTCCCAATGACTTAAAGCCTCCTTTCCATGGCTTTACCTCTTTAAAAGATCCACTGTTTTCCAGTAATGCCAAACTAGATACCAAGACTTTATCACATATATCTTTGGGGAACAATAGAAAGCTTCTCTAGCTGCATTATGATGATATTGGAGAAGATGGAATGCCTGTGTACAGCTGTATAGAAAACACACTATTGCAAACTAACTTGTTTCCTGAAGATCCACCCACTCTTCTTAACGGAACCGACGTGTTCTTCCTACAGGAGATGTGGTCACTCCCTTTCCCTTCTACATCAGACATGTAGGACCTACATTCTAACCACCCTTTGTGTTCACATACTGGAGCACGCCTGTGCATGTGTTCACTGCATGCATGAATTAACCCTTTCTCCTGTTAACCTGTCTTTTGCCATTTCATTTGTAGTTTCCAGACACTGAATATAAAAGACAGCAGATGAAAATGTTTGCCTTTTCCTTTACAATAAAAAGGGTGAAAATTTCCTCCTGAGTGTCTAGTATTAAAAAATTTGGCATGACTGTGGGAGCGGGAGATCCCAGCTGGATCAAGAACAGAGAGGGAGAACAAGAGGAGGGCATGGTAAATGAAGACCACATGAGAAAAAGAAGAAACAAAATGCTAGAGAGGCCCACAGAAATCCACAAAGATACCCCCACAAAAAGACTGCTGGCAATGGTCGAGAGACAGCCGGGACTGACCTACTCTGGTGATGGGATGGCCAAACACCCTAATAGTTGTGCCAGAAACCCCATCCAAGGACTGAGGAATCTGGATGCAGAGATCCATGGCTAGACCCCGGGTGGAGCTCCAGGAGTCTAATTAGCGAGAAAGAGGAGGGTTTATATGAGCGAGAATTGTAGAAACCAAGGTTGGATAAAGCACAGGGACAAATAGCCAAACGAATGGAAACACATGAACTATGAACCAAAGGCTGAGGGGCCCCCAACTGGATCAGGCCCTCTGAATAGGTGAGACAGTTGATTGGCTTGATCTGTTTGGGAGGCAACTAGGCAGTGGGACCGGGTCCTGTGCTCACTGCATGAGTTGGCTGTTTGAAACCTGGGGCTTATGCAGGGACGCTTGGCTCAGTCTGGGAGGAGGGGACTGGACCTGCCTGGACTGAGTCTACCAGGTCAATCTCAGTCCTCGGGGAGGCTTTACCCTGGAGGAGGTGGGAAAGGGGTGGGGTGGGCTGGAGGGAAGGGGAGTGGGCAGGAGGGGAGAGAACAAGGGAATCTGTGGCTGATATGTAGAACTGAATGGTATTATAAAATAAAATAAAAGGAAAAAATGGCATGAACAAAATGAACAACACAGAAAAATGAGCAGGCTTGTAAGAAAATGGTGGTGATCCAGGTGTGGTGGTGCATGCCTTTAATCCAAGCACTCAGGAGGCAGAGGCAGGTAGATCTCTGTGAGTTCAAGGCAGTCTGGTCTACAAAGGGAGTTTTAGGACAGCCAGAACTGTTACACAGAGAAACCCTGTCTTAGTTAGGGTTTCTATTGCTGCAACAAAACACTGTGACCAAAGAGTAAGTTAGGGAGGAAAGGGTTTATTAGGCTTACTCTTCAGCATTGCTGTTCATCACTGAAGGAAGTCAGGACAGGAACTCAAACAGGACAGGATCCTGGAAGCAGGCGCTAATGCAGATGCCATGGGAGGGGAGCTGCTTACTGGCTTACTTCCCATGGCTTGCTCAGACCACCTTCTTATAGAACTCAGGACCAGCAGCCCAGGGATGGGACCACCTACCATGGACTGGGCCCTCCCCCATTGATCACTAAATGAGAAAATGCCTTACAGCTGGATCTCAAGGGGCATTTCCTCAGCTGAGGCTCCTTCCTCTTCTCTGATGACTCAAGCTTGTGTCAAGTGGACACACAAAACCACCAGTACAAACCCTGTCTCTGAGAAAAAAGAAAGAAAAGAAAATGGTGGTGAGACTTGGTTTAATGTTAGACTTCATAAAGTATATAAGTGTCTTCTCAAAGAGCTACTTTATGTTGGGTTCCTATCAGTCCAGTCCCTCACATTGTTCATCTCTCACTGTTAGTCTTTCCTTAGTCCTCCTTTTAGATTCTTTCTGACCGTGTCTCCTCCAAACAATAAGAAAGTAGGAATACAAACTGGGCTAGAAGGCTCATGCCAATAATTCCAGCCTTCGAGAGGCTGAAGCAGGGCTGAGTTCATAGCCAACATGGGTTATATAGTGAGACTGTGTCTTGCGGGTCATGGGGGCAGGTCTAGAGAAGGAAACAAAGGAAAAGAAAGAAGGATAAGAACAGGAGCCTGTCATTTTTTCCTCTAGTTAGCTTGGTGACCTCTTCTCTAGCTATCCTCAAGGCTTTACAGACTCCTCTTGGGGCTTTCCGGGTCCTGGAACAGCAACATTCTACCCTGAAGGTCCGAATGAGTGTCTTATGCCTGCACATGTGGCCATTCCCCAAGTGCTCCCTTGGTACTAGATCACAAAGCTGCAACCCCTATTCAAGCAATGTTGGCTTCAAGGACTTTGGCTTGCTCTGCTATCTGCCTTCCTTCTGTGTCCTTTCTCCTGACCTCCTGAGGTATTCGATAGCAATCCATGGTGCCAATGACTTTTCTACAGTTGCCAATTACCTCACAGATTCCATATTTTAATCCTGAAAGAAGGCATTTAGTATAATTCTATTACATTCCTTAGAAGTTAGCCCAGCACTGGGAACTGAGTGGATACTCAATAATACATGTTTGAATAAAATTAGTTGGAGTTACAAGGATTTTAATATATGATCAAAAATTTTTTAATGAGAAACATAAATTGAAGTAGTCTTCATGCTGAATATCTTGTTTTATGAATTCTTTCCTTGTCTTTGCTTAGATACAACACACACACACAAGAATGGAGTATCTAACATTACAATGTGATTTTTGTTGCCTGTGACTTTGGAAATCAGCAATGTTCAGTGAATCCACATTCCAGAATTCCAGGCCTACACATTTTGGCTGGGTTTCAGAAAGCTAACTCTATTAATGGATACTTCAAACATACACCACTTTCTGATCTTCATGCAATTCATGGGGTCTTTGTTTCTTGCTGCGCTGGACGGTCTTCACTGCCTCAGTTCCTACGTGGGATCACATGACTCTCAATAGAGTTCACTAGTACTTCCCAAGCTTTGAGCCCTGCCTCCTGCAGGCCAGAGCTCCTTCTAGACCCTTCTGTCCTCTGGGAAAGAAGGTGGAAAGGCAAGAGCAGGGAGCAGCTGCATGAAAGTCTTAGCGATTTCAAAGAGAGAGATCTGAAGCGCAGTATATTAACATCCACGCACAAGAGCACCTGGGACGAACTCCGCGTTTTGGGTTTCAGTGTAGGCTGTGGGGGCTTACTTCTGGTCTCCTCCAAGATCCAGAGGGTTTAAAGTCTGTCCACAAAGCTGGAGTTCTGCTGATGACTTCATACTGAAATCATGCGAAACCTATGAGCTCACGTGCTAGGAACTGAAACTGGAGGAGACAAAAATGGCTTTAGGTGTATTGCAGTAAATCCACGCAGCATCATTCCAACCTGAGGAGGAGAAAGCAGGCAAATCCAGGCTCCTGGAATGTGAGAACTTTCTTGCAGGGACTTGTAGCTAAGCGAAACTGTTAGGTTTTATCCAAGCCCTTGGAGGACTCTCGGAGACTGTAGAATTATTGGAAATCTAAAGAAATGCATTAAATCATTTCTGGATTCCAGGTGATGCCAATGTCAGTGCTTACCATGGCTAACAAAGCCATCTCATCTCTGTAGTCCTTCTTGTCCTCATCACAGCCTCGATGCGCTGCCACCCAAAGCACATTCCAAGTCATACATCACAGTCTAACCCACGCTCATCTGCTCTTCATTCCTGCAGTAGATTCTGAGGAGCTGATGAGCAGACTCTGGTTTCCATAAACTCAGGCTGTGCTGTGCTGGTGATGGGATCAGCTCTTGGGCTTTGAAGACACCAAGGAGGACACGAGTGATAATGTTCAGCAACCCTGTGCATCCAAGTCAAGCAGACAGAGAGAAGCAGAGCTGAGGCGATGAAGGAAGGGTCAGAGCATGCCTTGGCATGGTTGTGCAACTATAACAAGGTGCACAGATGAGATGCCTTAGACAGCCGAGGTGCCTTTCTCACAGTCCGAGTCAGGGAAGGTCTCTGCCTGTCTCTTCCTGTCTTGTAAACAGAAGTCTTTATGTCTTCACATCGGGGAGGGGGACTCTCCTATATCTTCTTTTGAAGACCACTGGTCTCCTCTTGAGGTTTCCAGTCACATGACCTCATCACCTTACCATAATAACCTTTCAAATGTTTTGCCTCTAAACATTACCATATTGTATGTTACAATTTCTACGTTTTGGATTTTAATGGGGACACAATTCGGCCCCTAGCAAAGAGGGTGAGATCAGGGACAGAGCAGAAGCTGAGAAAAACTTAGGGAAAGTAAACATGTTCAATAAAGCAGGAAGGCTCTAGGATTCAGCCTAGGTTGCTTTTCTTGTGCTATCAGAATGGATAAGGGGAGAATAAGCCAGTCAGTAACAGAATGGAGTCCACCCCAGTTGTTTTCTGTAGAAGGGATTTATTTGGCTTTTAGAATTGTTGAGAGGGCTACAGAAGCAGATGCAGGCTTAAGCTTTCAGGGACAATTCCCTAAGCAGCACTAAAGGACTTGGCCACCAAGGGAGTCACTGCTTCTTCTACATTAAGGCAGCTAGCTGCCCTCTAAACTAGGGTGCTGACCCAGGAGGCCCCTGCCAAGCCCACGGTCTGGAGGCAGCTCTACTGCCATTGTGCCTGCGTGCTTTGGAACCTTCTGCATCAGCACAGGCTCTGATGTTCAACAAACAGCATCGGCAGGGAAGCCTGGATCTCACAGTTCTGTGCCTGTCAAGAGCAGAGCATTGGACACAACTAAAAACAGAGGCTGCTTCTCATATAGTTCAAGAATGGAAGGCCACAAGTCAAGCTGTAACTGCTCGGTAACGGGTGTTCTACCCATGACAATATGGCTCCACAACAGCGCGGATGTTCGAGTCTAATTCAGCTTCTCAGACTCCTTGTAGGTCTGTGCCAGAATGTGCAAGTGGAAGCAAGTAGGGAGTGCGGGCCCCTGGACCAGTTTCTTCCCACCACTCTCTGGTCTTGCTTACCCCTGGGATTTGTGTCCACAAGTCAGCCACTGTTATTGTTGTGCCTACAAATTAATTGGAAAGACTCACTGTCTTGGAATAGCTGTGAGGATTTTCTGAGGTCTTGAACCAGGTTTCTAATTAGAAGGATTTTTGCCCTTAGTCTGTTTTTGAGTCTGCTTTGAGTATTGCTTCTGCTTGGACATAGTCATCCTGGTTACCAGCTAATAACTGCTGCCTGGGAAATGATGCTGAGGAGCCTAGGTCAAACTTAGTAACAATGCCATGGTCAACTAGCAATGTCTGCCCTGGATGTGGGGGAAAATATAGGACTGTATGTGTGCCAAATATTTGCCATTCCTGGTCCAGTCCTACTTCCCAGAAATATGGAAATATGGACTTGAAAGGAAACACTGGATCAGGGTTCCACTTTTCAACACCCCAGACCTGTGAGCTCATGCCAGACATTTAACAAAGCTTTGTCTAGTTGTTTCATTTATAAAAAAAACAAAGATTAGCATATTCAGTCTGTATTCCACATAGATTAATTGTGAGAATCACTTGAAAATGCTTACAAGAAGGCCAGCAATTGTGAAATGTTATATAAATGCAAGGTGTTTTTGTTATTAGTGTGTGGTACTGGGCCAGTTTGTACTTGACAAGAAAGGAGAGCCAAGTCAGTGACTGTTTCGGTCTGTCTCTGCCTACGTCACTTTGACCCAGACTCTGCACATTCCTTTCTGAGAGCTGAGCTATAGGAGGAGAGCCTTGAAAGGTACAAACAACTTGTATTTGAAAACAGATGTCAAGGTTGGTGGAGCAGGGTCAGGAGGAGAATGCTTGCCTAGTAGACGCAAGGCTCTAGATTGGATGTTCAGCACTACTAAACCAAATACTGAAACAGATAAACGAAAGCCAGAAAGGGTCTTTCACGTTACTGTGTGATTTAGATCACGTTTTTTATAAACTCTGGGAGCCTCAGTTTCTTTAGCTGTAACATGAAGATGTTAAAAAACAAACAGTAGAACAAAGTCCCTCACCCAGTATTATCTGCCTTAACAGTCATCTCCTAGGAGGATGCAGTATTTAAAGGGGTTATATACAAGAGTGTGTAACATAGGAAACCTGAGGTATGAATAGTTGTGCCCCTTATTTTGATTTGAGCCAAATAATATTTCTATAAACGATTTCTTCTGCTCTCTTCTGTGATTCCCAATCAGCTCCTAACACCCCTGTACTGTCATCATTGGTTACATTAGGGTAAGGCTGGGCCTGGGGGAGGTGGCTCAGTGGATGAAGCATGGGATTCAGGTCCCCAGAATCCACATAAAATCCAAGCTGCACTGGTTGCTGCCTGTTATCCCAGTGCTTGGGAGGCAGAGAATGGGGGTCTTGGGAGCAAGCTAGCTAGACTAGTTAGAAGTAGAGAGCTCCATCTTCAGCAAGAGATCCTGCCTCAGTAAAGTCCCAGGAGGACATCTAAAGGTTTAGTCAGGCCTTTATACCTGTACATGTTTGCGCACACACACACATGCACTTATACTCTGAACACATACATGGGCAAAGAGAAAGAAATTAGGGCAAGGTCTCCATGAGGTCTCGGTGTCAACACTGGAGTGCTAACAGCAAAACCAGGGCTGAGTCAGAATTTAGAGACCGGCAACAACATGGAACAGAAGCCAGAAGCCTTTAAACCAGAGATGAAATAGGATTGGGTTGCATGTCAGAGGTGCTAGAGAGGCCAAAGGCATGTCCACCCCCATCTCCCCCATCGAAGAGAAACAAGGGGAAAATGGCAAAGAAAGTCCCTGGGCTATGTGGGAAGTCAGAGCCAGCCAGTGCTGATGGATGGGTTGGTTCCAAAGCGCTAGTCCTTGGCAACCCCACACCCTTCTTCACTTTTGGAAATTTTTCTTAAGTTCTGGGCTCTGGCCCAGCAGCGTTAGAAGCCTGGAGTTCTGAGGTTGCTGTGAGACACCCACACCCACTTTCCCTCCTCTGTTTTGCCTCTCCGCCCTCCACAGATTTGTTCTTTATGCCCCTATGAACGGCAAGCAAAGAGAAGAGCAATTTGATCAAGGCTGGGTGTATTCGATTCCTGGGCTACTAGAACAAAGTACCACGCACTAGGAGGCTAAAAGAAAAGAAATGCATTGTGTTAAACTCTGGAGGCCTGACGCGCAAGGGTTGCCAACAGGACTCTTCTAGCTTCTAGTGTTCTTCTGGGATTCACTGGTGTTCGCTCTCCGGAAAATGTATTACTTCCGATTCTCGCCTTCGTTGCCACATGGTGGTCTCCCTCTGCAGGTCGGTCTCTGTGTCTAACTCTCTAACTTTTATAAAGATTCAGCCATGCAGATGTATTTGATTAAGATCCACACTAATGACTTCATCTTAACTCAATAAGCTACAGCAGCCTATATCCAACTGAGGTCACCTTCTGAGGTATGAGGGAATTTGAGAATGATGTAATTCAACCCATAATGTTCTCCTTGCTTCTCTGAAGGTGATTCAAGCCAAGGTGGTTGAGTGGAGATGCAGAATGAGGGGGAACACACATCAGAACAGCACAGTGTCTGCTTCTGCACAGTGACTAGAGATACTGCTATGCTGACTTTATTTTTTTTTCCTCTGTGTTTTGCCAATATGCTTGTGCAACACAGGCATGCAGTACCAGTGGTGGACAGAAGAGGGCATCCGAGTTTCCCCAGGACTGGAGTTAGAGATGGTTATTAGCTGCCTGCCATGTGGGTGCTGGGAAGCAAACCCGGGTCCTCTGGAGGAGCAGCCAGAGCTCTCAACTGCTGAACCATCTCTCCAGACTTAGGAGGAAAACTATTCCCCCCCTAGTCTGCTGGAGAAGAGAAAAAGCTGTCAGGTTTTTGTTGTTGTTGTTTGTCTGTCATCAGAAACGACAACTTCCACGACACTTGCTGAATTAGTTACCCATTGAGGAAATGGGGTGAATGTGATGGTCCAGATCTGGCTTGTACCCCAAACATGCATGCACTGGAAGCTTGGTCTCCAGTGTGGCTCTGTCAAGATGGTGGAGGTGGGAGAGGTGAAGCCTGGCAGAAGGTGCTTAGGTCGTGGGGTACCACGCTCATGAATGGAGTATGCTGTGTCTTGGGAGAAGTCGAGTGTGATGGCGGTAAAGGAGCTCTCTCAGGAACAGGCTACTGTAAGAGCCCAGTCTCCTCCAGGTCTCTTGCTCTCTGTCTCTCCAGGTGATTGCCTGTGCACGTGCTTCCATGAGGATGCCACCAAAGCTAAGCAGAGTCTGACACCCTTCTCCTGTGTCTTCAGACCTGTGAACTAAATAAGCTTTGGAAAGCTTTGAAAGTCAAGTGTCGGCATCGGGTATTTTGTTACAGCAGCACAGGATGAATTAAGATGCTACATTTCAAGTGTTTATCATGTGTACTCTGGCTCTCAAAACTTTGACAGGCCTGGAGAAAGGACACAATAAATAGCTGTTGCGTGTACATTTTTTCACACATATGCATACAGCCACATATTTAAGAACTGGGCCTTGCCACAAGTAGGGTGAAGAACATCAGTGACAGAACTCAGAGATGCTGGAACTTTGCCTGTCCCAATGCTCCCTCCTACTCCTGGGTGATCTCAGCATATACCCTGGGACCTTAGGTCCCCATCCTAAAGCAAACATTTGAGTCCTGCTCTGAGCCTTATATTTCTAAGCCCTCATGAAATCCTTCTTTCCCAAGTTCTAATCCTGCATCACACTCATGAGCATCTTGAGACAGGTATAAGCTCAACGATCATCAGGGCCAACCTCCTGCCTTAGTAATCAGGGAATCTGTAATGCAGCCTGTGTTAGTTAGGATTTGAGTTGCTGTGAGGAAACATTATGACCAAAAAGCAAGTTGGGGAGGAAAGAGTTTATTTGACTTACACATCCATATTGCTGTTCATCATTGATGGAACTCAAACAGGGAAGGATCTTGGGGGGCAGGAGCTGATACAGAAGCCTTGGAGGCATGCTGCTTACTTGCTTGCTTCTCCTGGCTTAGTTGGCCTGCTTTCTTATAGAGCCCAGGACCACCAGCCCAGGGATGGCATCACCCACTATAGGCTAATCCCTCCCCCATTGATCACTAGTTGAGAAAATGCCTTACAGCTGGATCTTAAGGAGGCATTTCCTTAACTGGGGCTCCTTCCTCTCTGATGACTCTAGCTTGTGTCAAGTTGACACAGAAAACCAGCCAGTCAAGAGTCCTACCACCAGGACTCCTGATTCACTACTATGGCCCTTCCTAGAAAGAAAGGACCCTGTCTTCTCTTGGCTGACTGGTTGAAAGAAAGTGTCAGGTAAAGAATTCTTTTGTATGCAGTTTTTTAGAAGAACCTAGTTCAAAAGGCCCCATGTCTCCCTGGTGTAAGGGCCAACATGGGGATCTGGAGAGTTTGCAGGTTGTGGGGAGATGCTGGGTTAGATTCTTTAAACTCTCAGTCTTCGAACTCTGCCAGCTGGCTAGCTGTTTACTTCACCTGCAGCGACAGATGGTTCTCAGTCCCAGACTGCCTTACATCAATTCTTCCAGCATCCCGAGAGACAAGAGATGCCTTGTGGGAAGCAAGGCCATGGCCCAGGCTTGACCTCACATGGTGCTGCATTCTCATTGCCCAATTCTTTCACCCCCAAGACAGTTTCACACGCAGATGAACAACAGCTCCGGTTTAGCAGGGCAGTGAGCTCACCACGGACTGCTACCACCACTGCCTCCTTTGTACCACAACCGGGCCAGCTAATGGTCAGGGAGTAGCCCTGTCAATCATCCCTAGAGCTCGTTACTGCTCACAGTGTCCTGTGAGAATGCTGGAGGATGTCTCTCCCACAGCCAGCCCCACCCAAGTTACTGGATTAGGCTCCTCTTGTTTATTACATGCCAGGCTTACTTGGAGCAGACAACTGATCAGAACGGGTCCTGTGCATGTATTTATAAAACTTAAATGGTCACCAGGGAGCTGTGTTTAATAAGTAAAGCCAACCTGCCATCCAATCAGAGAAGAACAGCGAAGGTTCTCAGTTTTCCCATATTCAGCAATTAAAAGTACAGTTGGAAAGCTCATTTAAATTTGAACTTCACAAAAATAACAAATAGTCATTTATTTAGTATAAGTGAATCCCGGGCAATGTTTGGGTCATACACTAAGAATTATTTGTTAGGTATCTTTATCTGCAACACAAGTTTAACTGCACATGTTGTATTTTATCTCTCCTATGGCATTTCATGGTCAGGATATCCGATGCCTTGACTCTTGACTGTTGGAAGCAAGTCTGGGACTTTTTCCAGTCCTGACATTAGCAGCCCTTCACAAGTGCTACGCCAGAGCCTCTGAGTGGCTGCCCAGGAAGGCTCACAATGCCTGTGCCGAGGAATTCCTGGAAACAGGAGGTGGAGTTGATTAGTGTTTGCAGATAATCTCATTTGATTCCTCCGTGTCTGATAGTATTTGTCAAGGATGCCCTGCTCTATTTCATATGAGAAACTAACACTTTGGTGACATCCATCATGCTAGAGTCCGTTAGGTGAAAAGTCAGGCAAGGGTTATTCCAGCTACTGGTTCGAAGACCAACAGCACTTCCCTTTTTCTTAGAATATAATACTTTACTACTATCATCCAAAAAATCACACACTATGGTTCTCTATGGCTGTAAAATGAGTACTTGATTATTACTGAAAAACTGGGAAGCAGACAAAAAGAAAGGAAGAAAGATCATAAGAGAAATAATTCTAAATATTGGGATATCCTTCAACACATGGATGCATGGTTTTCCACTCTGTGTCTTTCAAAATATATATAAATATGTATTATTAGTTTTTAATTTTTAAAAAGCTAAATATTCTTAGATGCATATATAGATGATTTGAACATTACTCAAGTTTAGGTAATATTCATGTGACAATCTAGAGATGATTAAAGTGTATGGGAAGATGTACATAAGTTACATACAAATATGACATGATTTTATGTAAGCACTTGTATATCTACAGATTTTAATGTCTGTGATAAGCAAATTGTATACATAATATAAATTCACATTAGTTTGAAATTAGATGATTTGTGTGCTCATATTAACTGGGATTTAAGACTATGCATAGAATGACAATACAGTATCAAACAAGTTCCTGATAAAGAAGAGAGGACATTAGAGTAAAGGACACCAGATAAGGTGTTAACTATGATGAGTACATGCCCTCTGTCCTGAATGGTTCCTAGTCCAGGTGAATGTTTGGTGGACGAAGAGGGCCCACCTAAAAAAGATCAAATCCTAATGCTTTCCCATGGAAATACTGACAAACAGCTGCAAGCCACTCCACAATTGTCCTCCCCTTTAGGCAAAGGCATCTCTGTTGTGGGATAATGCTCGTGTACACTATACAGATTTGTCACCTCTATTGATTTAATATAACGCTGATTGGCCAGTAGCCAGGTAGGAAGTATAGGCGGGGCCACCAGACTAGGAGAATGCTGGGAAGAGGAAAGGCGGAGTCGGGGTCGCCAGTCAGATGCAGAGGAAGTAAGATGAGGATGTTGGACTGAGAAAAGGTACCAAGCCACATGGCTAAACATAGACAGGAATTATGGGTTAATTTAAGCATAAGAGCTAGTTAGTTATAAGCCTGAGCAATAGGCCAGACAATTTATAGTTAGTACAAGCCTCTGTGGGTTTATTTGGGACAGAACTGCTTCAGGACCTGGTGGGACAGAAACTTCCACCAACCCATGTTGGTCAGAATTGCTGCTGCTGTCACAGGTACTCAGGAGTCAGCTAGAGCATATCTCTAATCAGTACATTTGTAAATTATCAATGCTCACATGTAGCCTTGGGACAACTCTTTGTTTGAAGGTGTTGGGGTCGTTACTCATTTCAGGATGCTGTAATATGAAATGGAAAGTCTCTCAGCATCATGTGGCACCTAAGACGGTTCGTCTCTGCAGCCAGTTGCTAAGCATGGCAACTCGGGACAGTGCAGTCTGAAAATGGGTTGTGGCCAGTATCAAAGATATCTGTGGAGAGACATCATCCTGGGAGTCTTCAGGCTACGGGTGACCTGGACCATCATTCTGTTCACTGGCCTCCATGTAGGTGCACACACACAAGATCTACTACTGTGAACCAGAAAAGCTTCTCTACTGTCCCAAAATGTTCCTCAAGACACTCAGTTCCCTAAGTAAACAAATCATAGCTTTGTAATCCCCTCCTTAGCATGGCAGCAGGTCCTGTGGAAAGTTACATGAGAGACCCTGGGGACCGAAGATGAGCTCATTCAGAGAGCTGGATGACTAGATGACTCTCTGGGTCTCCGCTACAAGTTCTTTCTTAGTAAGAAACATGGACACAAACCACTCAGGAAGCACGTGACTATGAAAGTCCAAGACTATTTGATTAGTTTTCATTGTGTGCATATATGCATGCTGTTACCTTAAGAATTGCTTCTATAATGTGGTCAAATGGGTATTTCTTATATTTCCTGCTGAATAGAACAAGTCAACCTTACCAACATATTCAACACAAGGAAGAGCGCCTGCTCAAGAACAGCTATGAAAACAGGGTCCTCTAGACCACTGTGATCTGTCTTGGTTTGCTCAGTGTTCTTGCACAGAAAGGAAAATGAGACCAAACAAGATATTCCTCTACCCCACTCCTACTCCTACCCATCCCTATGCTGACCCTCACCCCCACCCCCTCCCTATGCCGACCCTCACCCCCACCCCATCCCTATGCTGACCCTCACTCCCACCCCATCCCTATGCCTGCCCTCACCCCCACCCCATCCCTATGCCGACCCTCACCCCCACCCCATCCCTATGCTGACCCTCACTCCCACCCCATCCCTATGCCTGCCCTCACCCCCACCCCATCCCTATGCCGACCCTCACTCCCACCCCATCCCTATGCCGACCCTCACTCCCACCCCATCCCTATTACTCCCACCCCATCCCTATGCCGACCCTCACTCCCACCCCATCCCTATGCCTGCCCTCACTCCCACCCCATCCCTATGCCTGCCCTCACTCCCACCCCATCCCTATGCCTGCCCTCACTCCCACCCCATCCCTATGCCTGCCCTCACTCCCACCCCATCCCTATGCCGACCCTCATTCCCACCCCATCCCTATGCCGACCCTCACTCCCACCCCATCCCTATGCCGACCCTCACTCCCACCCCCTCCCTATGCCTGCCCTCACTCCCACCCCATCCCTATGCCTGCCCTCACTCCCACCCCATCCCTATGCCTGCCCTCACTCCCACCCCATCCCTATGCCTGCCCTCACTCCCACCCCATCCCTATGCCGACCCTCACTCCCACCCCATCCCTATGCCGACCCTCATTCCCACCCCATCCCTATGCCGACCCTCACTCCCACCCCCTCCCTATGCCTGCCCTCACTCCCACCCCATCCCTATGCCTGCCCTCACTCCCACCCCATCCCTAAGCCTGCCCTCACTCCCACCCCATCCCTATGCCTGCCCTCACTCCCACCCCATCCCTAAGCCGACCCTCACTCCCACCCCATCCCTATGCCTGCCCTCACTCCCACCCCATCCCTATGCCGACCCTCACTCCCACCCCATCCCTATGCCGACCCTCACTCCCACCCCATCCCTATGCCGACCCTCACTCCCACCCCCTCCCTATGCCTGCCCTCACTCCCACCCCATCCCTATGCCTGCCCTCATTCCCACCCCATCCCTATGCCGACCCTCACTCCCACCCCCTCCCTATGCCTGCCCTCACTCCCACCCCATCCCTATGCCTGCCCTCACTCCCACCCCATCCCTAAGCCGACCCTCACTCCCACCCCCTCCCTATGCCTGCCCTCACTCCCACCCCATCCCTAAGCCGACCCTCACTCCCACCCTACTCCTATCCCCAACCCCACTCTCATCTCCACCTCTATCACTGTCCCCCCAACCCTCCCACCACACAAACTCCGAACCCCAACTGGCATTGTTTCAGACACAAGAAGTTCTCTCCTCATTTTGAGGGGATAAGAAATATTTGTCTGGAATGAAATTCCCAAGACTGAAGTCGTGTCAAGTGCCTAAGGAGCAAAAATGAATGAATGAATGAAGAAAGAAAGAAAGAAAGAAAGAAAGAAAGAAAGAAAGAAAGAAAGAAAGAAAGAAAGAAAGGCACCAATTCCAAGTGTAAAGTCTTAAAACAATGGGAGGAAAACCACAGGTCAGTGATGTCTACAACAGTCATTGCTTTGGGCCATAATTTTGAACAATTATAATGGGCACTGACAAATTGCATTTAATATTAAAATGCATTCAAGTGGAATGTAGAGACTGGAATCTTTCATGGTGGCCGAACCGAGCACAGGAGGAGAGCCAGCTAATCCACTGCCAGAGCGTCAGCTATTCTAGACCTGTGACTGCCACCTAGTGGCACACACTGTTGAGGAATTGGACAGTTTGCCACAGCCAACCACTAGAAAACAGCACCATTCTCTGCTGTTGCTGACATTCAGATTCCCTTCTCTCTTTTTATTTTCTTGTATCTCATCTTAAATCTTTTAAAATAAGTCCAAAGACATTCATATGCTTTCTCTAATATGAAATACTTTCCTTTGTTTCTCTTACCACATCCCATTCTTCTTCCTTCTTTTATCACACCGGCTTCATAGATGAGTTCCTGCTTTTGCTTTTCTTTTTCTTTTTTTTCCCCAGCCAGCTACTTCTTCTGTCTCTCCTTCTATTTCATATAACAGGAAATGCTGTGACATGAATGGTCACTCCAAAGCTCACGCAGAATTTCAATAGCCTTCGTTAGGGCATACGAGCACTGCCCTCCCGAATGGATGAAGGCCATTTTCACAAGTTTGCATAGTTCTAGGAACAGCGAGAACAGGGCCTTTCTTGTTCTTTGTATTCCACTGTGGGAAGACACAGCATGAAACCCATGCCAAGTGATCACATCATACTCTTGGACTTCCAATCTTCTAGAACCATTAGCCAAGTCTGTGTGTTTTATAACTTACTCGGCCTCAGGTATTCTGTCACAAAAACTTGAAATGGAACAACAGAAAATGGGTGACAAGAGTCTGGCTGCTAGAGTAAGAATGCTTGAAAATGTGATAGTGGCTTCTGGAACGAGATAATGGATGCAGAAGGAAGAAGCAGGAGAAGCAGGCTTTGTGACTGCACTCCCCACCTTGAGAAAGGGAACCCTTCCAGCCAGCACTCACATCACGACGGCAGCAAAGTGTTTCTGACCTTGGCACTGTGTTCCTCTTGAATTTGACCTAAAATACGTAAGATGGATGTGGTGTTGCACTCTCAGCTAAGGATTCTTTTTCTTAAGAATCTGAATTATAAATCACTCTGTCATTTTCAAAGAGTGGTTACTGGGTCTAAATTATCATTATTATTTGCCATGCAGCCATCTCAAATTCAAATAGAACTTAACCATCATCCCTGAGCATCTTGAGTGATCCAAAGAAGCCAGCCATGGAGATGAATATAGCATGAATCTCCTTGTCTCAGTTCCATCTATGATGGCCAATCACACAGATTCTAAGAATCTGCTCCTTCATGTTCTCTTGACAAGTCCTTTGCTTCTTTGGGAGACATGGGGTGATTATAGGACCCTCGTCCCTTGTCAGAGTGACAGTGTCATGGGAGGCCATCTGAGGGCTCCCTTTCTAGCTGTGTACACATTCTTGCTCTGCAATCTTGAAGCTACTAGTTTAGTTAGCTTTCTATATTTATGACAAAATGTTCTAGAGAAAGAAACCAAAGGAGGATTTGTTTAATTTGGCTTGTGGTTTGAGGTCTCAGCCTATGGTCTGCTGCTCCATTGCTTTAGGCCTGTGTGAAGGTAGAGAGTTCAATCACTCTTGATAGCTCTACTAGATGGAGACCAAGCCTTCAACACATGGGCTTTCTTGGTTGGGGTGGAGGGGAGCACTTTATATTAAAGTCAAAATACCCACCAGAACTCTGCATGAGAAGGGTGTTTGCCCCTCTCCTGACCCCACTTCTGCCCATGTTGCCTCAGCCAATGGGAGGAATAGGACGTGGAGATCTCTACGCAACTTTGGAGAGTAACTGAACTGCTACAGCAGGGAAGAGTAAATTTGAGATTTAAAATCTAAAACCAGAGAGCCTCTTATGCCTCTTCTGTGAAATCTGGCCTGTCTGGCTAGTGGGCACCCTGATTGCTGAGGTCACATAGTGAACCAGGATCCTTTCATTGTTCCAGCATCCCCTTCCTTCATGGTCACATTCAGGTTTGGGCACATTCATGTTCCAGGTCACAGGAGGGCAAAAGAAATGAGTTCAGACAAGTCATTCTGTTCAGGGAGAGGCAGAAGGTACACATTAGATTCCCACTCACACTTTTTGGTGAGAACTTACCTCTACTGAAGGACCTAAGCATCCCTTGCAACAATGTTCACGCTCTGCTTCTGGTGAACACCAGTTCCTTCCATGGGCTTCTGTTCTCGGTGCTACTTACCTTCCAGTTCAGTCTGTGTCCTGTGGGAACTTCCCTGGCCCATCCTTTAATTGGGTTTGAAGGTGGAAGGATAATAGAAAGTAAGGTGGTAGAATCAATAGAAGTTGAAAATGTATGACGAAGTCTTAATGAAACGGAAGGAGTTAACGATGTACTTGTGTTTTAATCTTGAGCTGGAGGGAGACAGGGTTTTCATGGCATGAGCTGATGTCAGAAGAGCTGGAAGAGGATGAAAATAAAAACAGTATCTGGCCTAGAACATGCACTGAGAACTATGCATTATGCCACTCATCTGTAAGCAACATTTACACCTGTTCCCTAAATTGAGGACTAATGAACCTCGGGTTTCCAGGGGCAAAGCATATTGTCCATGGTCCAGCAGCAGAACAGCTGCCCCTGGCCCCAGGAATCCCTTCCTGTAACCTCTGTGACACATCGTGTCCCATCTGATGAAGAGGAAGAATCTGACCTCACAAGTAGATGTAACTTATGTTCAGGAACTGGAAAAACTCAGTTGCTAAGAGAGATGCTGGATGGCGGTTGTGGTGAAGGTGGTGGTGGTAGTGGAGGTCATGGTGGTGGTGGTGATGATGGTCGGGGCTGTGGTGGTCATGGTGGTACTTCAGGAATGAGGGCTGAAGTTATTTGGAATAATTTATTTGATGTCTTGAGACATTTGTGTGGATAAAATAAATGTTATAGACCAGGTGGCTCAGAAATGATACAAGGTCTTCTTAGTTCTGGGAGCTGTCAAGTCTAAGACCAAAGTGCTTGGAGTTTCTGGTGATGGACTACTTCAACCATCTTTTCACTGAAACTTCACATATAGAACGGGCAAGAGACAGCACTTTGTACTGCCATTCTGGAGGGCTCTGCTTACTTTACTTAATCGTCTCCCAAGAGTGATTAAGTTTTAACAAGTGAATTTGGGAGGGACACGAACATTCATTTGCTAGCACTTGTATTTTTTTTTTATGGTCGGTATTGGAGGTTGGCTGCCCAACAGGCAAGCTGCTGTGAAGCCGGATCATTTTTCATGCCTGCTGTGGTAGTATTAAACATGCCCACAAATACCCTGATAATCTTTCCTTCCTTAAGTAGAGCTTAGTTATCTTCACATTAATTATCTTTCAAATATGGATGGCACTTAGTGACTCATTTCTAAATACTGACATAACACATGATACTGGTGTCTGACTCCTAAGATTAGGCTATGAAGACATGGTGGTTTCCTCTTTCTGTTTCTCTCAAGTCACTTACTGTGGGGGGAAACCAGCTGCTGTGACCCTCGGGAGCACAATTAAGACTCACATGGCATGGAGCTGAGTCCTCTGGTCATGAGTGAGAAAGGAACTGAAGACTGACGCCAGCAGCATGGGAGCAGAGATAACCGCTTGGAAGTGAGTCCTCCAGCCCATTGAGCCTCTCAGTGATTCCAGCCCTAGCTGAAATCTTGACCAAAACTTTAAGAGGGACCCTGAGACTAACTATGCTATGCTAATCCCAAATTATGCACCCATAGAAACCATGAACAATAAACCCTGGTTGTTGTCATCCAGTAAGATTTGGGATAATTTGTGAATGAAAAAGAGCTGATCAATGTGTCTTGACTCAGGAGTCACGAACCATCATTTGCAACATTCTGTTTGTTAAGTGAATTTTCAGCCAGGCTCAAGGGGGAGGAGATACTGGCAGGAATACACATAAAAAAAAAAAAAGTGGAGAAAAACTTAGTTATGGCCTAAACTGCCCTAAGAATGGACAAGTTGGCATATCTGTATTATGAAATTGGAAGATGGCCAGAAAATACAAAAAAAAAAAAAGTAGTTTTTTAGTTGTAGCAGCTATAATAATACAAAGGTCTGTATTATTTCCCATAGAACTTCTATTAATCTCCTGGACCATGGAGTCAATGAGAACAGGATTTTCAGATCTATTTTGTGTTCGTCCACCCATCCCAAGAGGCCCATACAGTGTGTAAGGTCACCGGATTGAACTTTTCCAGTAGGACGTGTAAGCTGTGAGGGAGATGTCTTAGATCTGTTTGACAGAAAGTGAAATTAGAGATACTAATCGGGTAATAGTGTGTGTTCTTTGCTCGAGAAACCATCACTGGATTCTGCTTTTCAGTTGCTCAGAAGCATGTATGGATTCCTGACAGGTGTGTATTATACCGTCTATCTCCACGTGGTACCTTCCTGTCATCCTCTGCCCGGCTTTGAAGGCTTCAAGTTTCTCCAGTAATAACAGTGGAATGCTTTGCTTCGGGGATGAGACTGGAAGTGTAGTTTACTTTGTGTTTCTTCAAATTCGCTCCTATCTTAGGTTATCTTTGGTCCCCTTCATAGCCATTTGACATCCATCTTCTATATTTGACCTCATATCCTATCAGTTACCAGGTTAAAACTTTGAAATATTCTTACCAGGTCACCAGCTTTTCACCAACCCCTAAGCTAAGACTTTCATCAGACAATATCTCAAACAGGCATCATTTCCCCCAGCTTTACCATAACCCCATACGTAATATTCCTACCAATGTATGTGATAAATGCATTGAGTTATGACTCACATTTGTTCTGTGAATATAAAAGTTCATATAACTAGTACCATGTTGAAAAATAAAAACCATGTTCCTGGGGACAACCCTATTCCTGGGCCATGGTCACTCACCTTGGGTGTACACTAAATTATTTGTTATTAACTTTGAAGGGAGAACACTGTTGTTTTGCATCAACACGGATGCTTCTCCTCTATGCCCTTGCTCTCTGGGAATAGTTCCCTTCTCCTCCTTTCTCTATGGCCCTTGACTTGACTGTTTTCAAAACCCCACTTGACAATTTCCGCTCACTTTAGGCAGTTCTCACTGCATGTTCCTTGCTTGAAGAATGTGGGGAGCCTAGGAGTCTTTACATTTCAAACATCCTTGGTCTATTTTAGTCCAAGTTCTAAGAGCTTCTGTCAATAAACTAAAAGCTTCCATAGGTTTTGCTTGTGGCTTTTGAAATGCCCAAGGGCTTTTCAATTCGATTCCATTCCATTCTGAGTGCCAAAAGTCACACCCATAATTCTTTCAAGCTTTTTTTCTCTCTCTCCTAGAAGCAATTACTGCTAATTTGGGCATGCTCCCATGGTGGGAACATGCCTTTAAGCTTCTGAGAAGTCTTTTCACCTAGCAGGGTGAGTTGTTAGGTGGGTAACCTGCAGCAAGAATGGGAACGCACTTGCTGACATCTGGAGTTCTGTATTGAGATTTAGCCCCTATGAAGAAAGTTGCCTGGAGCCTGCAAAGGGGCCGGGTGTCTGATGTACTGGTCGGCCACTTGCTCTGTGTATAACCATAATTCTGAAGCTCTGGCAGGACAGGGTCTCTTTACATAGCCTGCCTGTTCTGGAACTCAATATGTAGACCAGGTTGACCTTGAACTCACAGACATCCACCTGCCTCTGCCTCCTGAGTGAACTGACTTAAGGCATGAGTCACCACCAAAAGAAACCCTTATACCCTTCCCTTTGGCTATTAGACTATCACCATTTAAAAATTTTCATTTCTGGGAACTAGTCTGTTTCATAGACAAGCATGAAGCCCTGGGTTCAACTACCAGTGCCACACAATACCAGATGTGGCAGTGCACTCAAGAGGTGGAAGCAGGAAGACTAGAAGTTCAAGGTCACCCTCAGATACATACCAAATTTCAGACCAGACTACGTGAGTCCGTCTGTGTCTGGAAAGAAAAGAAACCAAACAAAAAGAGCCTTTCTCTTTTCTCTTTCAAAAATGAGATCGGCTGGGCGGTGGTGGTGGTGGCGGCGGCGGCGGCGGCGGCGGCGGCGGCGGCGGCGGCGGCGGCGGCGGCGGCGGCGGCGGCGCACACCTTTAATCCCAGCACTCGGGAGGCAGAGGCAGGCAGATCTTTGTGAGTTCGAGGCCGGCCTGGGCTACAGAGTGAGATCCAGGAAAGGCACAAAGCTACACAGAGAAACCCTGTCTCGAAAAACAAACAAACAAACAAAAAAAAAAAAAAAAAAAAAATAATAAATAAATAAATGAGATCATTTGGACCCCATAGTTCTCAGCTGAGACTTAAATAAAAAATGTCTCTGCTTGCAGAGAATGGAGGTTACCTGGGACCCAGTTCATCTTTCTCCCAGTTATAGTGTTCATCTCAGTTTCCTACAAATTTCCCATAGGCACAATGTGTGTGTGTGTGTGTGTGTGTGTGTGTGTGTGTGTGTGTGTGTGTGTGTATGTATGTGTGTGTGTGTGTATTTGTGTGTGTGTGTGTATTTGTGTGTATGTATGTGTGTATGTATATGTATGTGTGTGTATATGCATGTATGTGTTTGTATATGTGTGTGTGTGTGTGTGTGTGTGTGTGTGTGTGTGTGTGTGTGTGTGTTAGGCTTCATTCTAATGGCCATTTGATGAATATGTCTGGATGGTGGCTTTTCTCTATACTGTGATTCAGACATCCAGACTCCTTCCATCTATTCACATAAGAAAACACAAGGCAACCATGGCACAGATAACCAAGGAAAAAACCCATTTCCTCTCCAGCTGAGAAGCAGAACAAAGACCGAGATTCTGGGGGTGGGGCAAATATTTCCTCTGACATCCATCCCGGAGCATGGGCTAGGCTTCAGCCCTCTGAGGTTGGGTGCTGGCCAGTGGCTGTTGGGGTTCTCCGGCAGGCAGAGTAAGGACAGCCCCCCAAGTTACAACACTACATTTAACAGCAGCTGCAAACTGGATTCAGGTGTTGCTGCTGGAACCAGCTGTCCGCGGGGGTGATGTAGGAGGGCTGAGGTGAGGTTGGCAAGTTAGCCACCAACAGGGTAGGCACACGAGCAAAGAGGAAGGACCAAGTCCCTTCTCTCCCAGAACTCTCATTTTCCACTAGAGCAGAATTTGAGAGGGAGCCTGTTGGTGAAGTAGATATCGCCAACATCACGGAACAGAGATTGGTCTCCTGGATTAGAAGATGTGAGATGGTAACTGGGGTTGGGGGCAGTCACTGGGCAGCCACTGCAACCCTTGGCTGGTTTCCTTCCTTTTGGCCCCTTGGATATGTTTTCCACCTTCTCTGTCACACAGTGACCAAGGGGCTTCCTGTTTGACGCTCAGCCAGCTGCCTGGCCTCATGGTTTCTGAGTGTGAGTCTCACTAAGAGATGGGAAGAATGGAGGAGGTTGATGTGAGTACACTTAGGCACCTGACTCCTGGAAAAGGACCCTATATTCCTTAGCTTTCTTGTTTCTGTCATCAAACGCTTGACAACAAGCTGGGAAAGATTTATTTTGACTCGTAGTTGGAGTCTCTCACGGAAGGGAAGGCTGGGGGGCGGCAGATAGATCCACGGTGGCAGGAGAATGCAGCTGGGCCTCCTTGCCCCTTTACATCTTGGTGGAGTGGGAACTGGAGAGCGAACAGGAAGTAGATCCAGGATATAGAACTTTGAGGCCTTCTTGCAGTGATCCACTTCCTCAAGCCAGGCTCCACCTCCTAAAGGTTCCACAACTTTGAAAAATAAGGTCGTCAGCTGGGAAGCAGGTGTTCAAACATGTGAACTTATGGGGGGGGGTGCGGGGGGGGGGGGTGTTTCACATGCAAACCATGACAGGTTGCTGTCATCTTTTTCCTCAGTGTCCCCCCCCCCTCCGTCAGTGGGGTGACATTGTGGCCTTGCTACATTTAGCCCCAGGATACCATCCGGCACTATCCCAGCTGGGTTCTCCACTCACTTGTTCCGATCTCTTTATATAGTTTATTCATTCAGTTCTCTTTACACTGCCCTAATTTAAGGGTGTCACTGCGATTCTAGGAGCCTACCTAACCATTTAAGACCGTGAAGGGAAGGACTGGCCACACTCATAGTGAGCCAGGCAGGGTAGGTGGCTGTGGGGAGAAAGAGATGCAATGATGCCTTGTAAGGAAGGACCAGCCAATTGGTTGGCCCAGTAGAAAAATGGGGAATTGAATAAATAATTCAACACAGCTCTCCCATCTCCTAATCCCCGATTTTCTTCTTCCAAGTGGGGAAGCCGGAAGTGAGATGACTGATAATGCAAGCCTCAGCGGAAAACCTCCTTGGTCCTTGAGCAGGTCACATACAGCTGGAAAATGAACCAGTGAGCTCTCAGGGCCCGAGGCACCTGTCACACAGTTACAGTCATCACTGACGCGGCCTACGCTGTGTGATAAATGTACGGCAATAATCGTCAGAGAGAATTTCTTACTCTTCATTGTCGGCTTTAAAATAACTCACACCTGAGCAAGAAGAATCTATTTAAGTGTAAAGATTTTCAAATTCACTAAAATGTTTTATAAATGAATTTGATTTTACACTTAACAAAGAAAGTATCCCACATATAGGGCTTTCAATTGAAGTTAAATTAAAAGCTCTGAGTGATGATACGCAGTGACCAGCAGAAATAGCGCATGCCACGCTTCTTCCTCTTTGAAGCGCTGTTCTGTCGTGATGTAGTTTGAGTTTCGTAATGTTTGAGGGAATGAGCTGTATCCCATGAGCCAAAGACTTACTCCATTAAACAGTTGCGCTTGGCTGCTCCTTAGCCTTTTTGGCTAAGAGCAAACCAAATTCACAGCGAAACACATTTGTATAGCACAGAGCGTGCTAGCTGTGTTGAGATGGACGGCCTGGCTGGCAGTTCTCTGAAGTAACCCCTACCGAGACAGTGGTGCTCTTTAAAGCATGTTATCAAAGGCTCTCAGATCTGAAGCTTACATGTGTGTAATTAATATACAACTGTAACTATAATGGTGTTTTGGGAGTCAGGCTAACCAAAGATCCCTTTACTGATCACGTGATGCCCATCATTACTCCCGTGCTTTCTCCAGGTACTGCCTGTAGGGGCGTGGGTGGATTTGCTCCAGGGCCCCGCCCCTTGGTCTCCTATTGTTTCTAGCTTGTGTTCTGTGCTTGCGGTGTGTGTGTTTTCTCTGCGTTGGGACTGCTCTTTCCTCAAGCCCCTGCTTCCTTGGAGCTTCAGCCAGCAGACTTCTCCAGCTGAGCTGGCCTTCCCGGCCTATTCACTAGCTACTTTAGCTCCCATGGTTCCTCCACCAGCAGCTGACTTTGCAGAGCTAGCAGGTTCAAGTCCTCACCCGAGACCTCCATTTGCTCAAACTATATATATACACATGTATATATTACATACATATATATACACACACAAACATATATATATATGTTTATGTATTTGAGTGTGCCTTGTTGTTTTTCAGGTAGTCTGCACATTGACTTGACTCTACTGACCAGAAGAGAATGTAGTCACCTGACTCACATCTCAAAGCCGAGCGTGGTTCCAGGCAATAGACAGTTCTGGGTTGGCAACTGTAATCCCGAGGAGGAGCAGACTCACACAGGAGCCTCCGAAGGCATGTTGCCACTTCTCTTCTACTGCCGTGCCGAGTGCAATGGCTTCCAGGCCACAGAGGCCATCGTTAAGTTTTCTCTCTGATATTTTCATACCCCGGAAGTTTCCTTATCCTCATTTTGCAGGCAGCACAATGAGTTTTTTTACTTAGAACAAGATATGAAGTAACAGAATTCCCACTAGGAGAAATAGCTGAAGTAAAGAAAGGCTTTTCTTTTCTCCTCATAGTCAGAAGCCTAGCTGCAAGTAGCTGTGGGCATTTGCTGGGGCCGGCTTCTCAGAGAATCTACTTGTGACATCATAGTCACACAGTGTCCTCAGGGCTGGAGAGATCCTGGCCCTTTCAAGGTAGAAAGAAGGGAAGGTGGTCAAGGACCCAGGTCTTTGCAAAATGTTTTCCGGAGGCACCAGTGGATTTCTCCTGATGTCCATTGACGGGGATGGTTTATGGGCTATCTCTGGCTGCAGAGACAGCTAGAATAGGAGGTGTTCAAGTGGTTCAGGGATTTCCAGAACAGAACTGAAACTTTTGAGAGAAGCAAAGGAGGGAGATAGGAATTAGGAGTGTGGTGTAGCAGGATCCCGTGGATCATCAGATCATCCCTGAGCTGTGACCGGGGCCCAGAGCTCAGACTTCTCAGGCAGTTATCATGAGGATTGTGGGGACAGAACACCTCATCAAGACTGGAGATGGCCAAGTGTCGGCTGCATAAGTCCTGGTTCTACGCAGAACTACATTTCCATTGTGTAAGTTGTGGTGGTATACTGTGTACCCTAATAAAACTTATCTGGGGGATCAGAGGAGAGAGCCAGACACTAGATTAGACATAGAGATCAGAAGTGGTGGCACACACCTTAATCCTATCACCCAGAAGGCAGAGATCCATCTGGATCTCTGTGAGTTCAAGGCCACACTGGAAACAGAGCCAGGCAGTGGTGGCATACTCCTTTAATCCCAGTACTGGGAAGCACACACACCTTTAATCCCAGGAAGTGACGGCAGAGCTGAGAAAGGTATATAAGGTATGAGGAAACAGGAACTTAAGTTCAGCTGAGACCCATTTGGGTGAGGACTCAGAGGTTTTCAGTCAGAAGATTTGTGGAAACAGGATCAGCTGAGGAGTTGGCGAGGCGAGGTTGGCTGTGGCTTGCTCTGCTTCTCTGATATTTCAGCTCTCACCTCAATATCTGGCTCCGGGTTTTTTTTATTATTAAAAAACCATCCAGGATTTGAACAATAGTCATGAATTGAGATCTAGAAGAAGAAGCAACTATATACTTATAAGCTGGGAAAATTCTGGGTGGTCATTCACTTTGTCGTGGAGGATTTGGTGCTAACCAGTCCTGGAGCACATTTAGAATTTAACTCCCAACTGACCTAGGGATTTTTCATGCTAATTTATATTTTCTGAGAGCCTATGACATTGGAATATTCTAATATACATTAGCAGAATATTTCTTGTACGTGTGTATATATTTGTGGTGTGTGTGTAGGGGGGCATGTACACATGTGTGCCTATGAATGCATATGTGTACATCTCTGTGTGTGTGTGTGGCGCACT
Organism: Peromyscus maniculatus bairdii; assembly: GCF_049852395.1. Lineage (NCBI taxonomy): Eukaryota > Metazoa > Chordata > Mammalia > Rodentia > Cricetidae > Peromyscus > Peromyscus maniculatus. The sequence continues at coordinate 28,251,564 of NC_134866.1, read as the reverse complement.
GGTGTGCACACGTGCATGGAGTGCAGGTGCCCATGGAGTCCAGAGAGGGTGTGGGATCCCCTGGAGCTGGACTTACAGGTGGTTGTGAGCTACCTGATGTGAGCCCAGATCTTCTGCAAGAGCAATATATATGCTTATGTCTGAGCCATCTTTCCAGCCCCAAGCAGGGCCTTTAAATTCCATTAAAAACAAACAAACAAGCAAACAAACAAACAAACACAACCACATCCAAATTACCCTGTGGGGAGCTGCATCAGGCAACAGGCTGTTCTGTGGGGTTTTGTCCAGCACTGGGTCTCAGAGGAGTCCTTACAAGTCTGGTGAAACAGACTTCAGTCATCCTGGCTGCCTTCCAGGGCCTGCCATTCACTGCCTGCAGGGCTTTTGCAGAGCTCTGAACCATTTCCTGTGGCCTCTGGGGCTCTGGTCAACAAATTAAAGTCCAACTTCTTGTCTTCTGGGTACCATTTGTTTTTCTATTTCTGTTTAGTGAATGGCCTCTGCATCTGCCCTTTCCTGCTCCAGCCCGGCTGGAAGTCACTTTATTAACAGTTCCTTTGTAAGTTCACGGTGGTCTATGAACTAGTCTGAAATTTCTTGGAAAAGAAACAACGGTTGCCTCCAGAACCAAGTCCCAGAGGGAACATATTCTGTCAGTCTCTCCTCAGGCAAGTCCCACTTATGGCTTCCAGCTATTCCTTCCCATCTAATTATCATTGAAAATGCCTCCATACCCACTGTAAAATTTTGCTGAGGTCCTGACAAGGGGCCAGCACCGCCATTTTACTTCTGAAAGCACAGACCATGCAATGCATTACATGAAGGAAGAGTTTCCTGGGAGACTCTTCAAGGATAGTTAGGAGAATCCTAAATTAGTGTCTTCAAAGCTATTTGCTATTAGCTTATTCATGAATGAGAATTCCTTACCCACTAAGGTTGAATTGTGAGCAACAAGCCTTTAGCTGGAGAGAGGAGGCACGGAGCAGCAATTAGAATTGGCCCAGAAGCCTCCAGTGAGGCCCTTCACTGTCCAAAAGGGCTGGTGGTCACACTGAATGCTTCCCGTGAGAGCCCCCAGAGCCGAGCAGCCAGCTTCAGGAACTGGCTCTCCATTTGTTTCTCTGGTTATCTCAGTCCTCAGCAACAACATCCATTTCTCCAGGGAGGCCCCACCCTGAGAGAGGTGCTTGTTGCCTCCATGACAGGGTTGGACCAAGAGCACCAACGCAGGTCAGATGCCTATCTGCTATCAGGAAGTCCTTCCGTTCTCACAAGGAGAATGACCTGAAATGAACTTCAATATGTTGACTGCTTTTTCTAGCCTTTCTTTAGCCTCAGCAACTCCTGTTCCAGAGAAATCTTACTGAGAAGACCAGGAAGTAAAGAAAGGTCCTGCCCCTGCATATTCATCTGGATCCAGTCTCTAGAAAGGTATATTGTGTCACAGGCCTCCCCAGTCTTAGGAGCTCCCAAGTACATGTATGTCGGGTAATGAGTGAACAGTCCACAGTAGTGCCTCTGGAAGTTTCCTTGAGGTCTCATCTCAGGATGGATGGAGGCTTGCACTGTGCTTGTCCTGGCCTCCCATCAGGCCTGTCTCCTGTCCATGTCTGGCACATGAATTCAACTTAGACATGTGGGACTTCCAGAGGGACAAATTGGTGTGAAATATGAGTGTGTTAAGGACTTTCTTCTCCATCAAATGAATGTAAAGTCATTTAGAAACTCAAAACAGAAGGCCTGGGAAGGGCCAGGTGAAGAATGGCCAGGGTTGCCAGAACACTGGCTTTATAAATGACTGTGTGGTCTCTTGGGGCCCTCAGAAACTCCATTTGATCCTGCATATGATTGGAGTTCCCAGCTCTCAAAGTACATGTGTGTAGATAGGCTCATGTGCCTATACACACATGAATGCACAGAAAGCCAATCTGCTCTCACCTGGTGGCCCCTCAGATCAGTGGCCCAGCAGGAAAGGAAAACCAAGTGTGGGCGAACAGGAAACTGGGCTCTCTGTTGGGAAAAAGGTGTGGGATCTTTGGACTGCCCCCCAAAAGCCAGTGAGGGGTACAGCAGATGCCAATCCCTCTCAGTGACGGTCCTCTTACAGCCGCTCTCTGTGGCTCTTCATTTGGCATAGTACCTCACAATTTGAAATTAGACCCCATGCATCCAGATTGCCACCAACTCCTATGGGCCCCATTGTACAACAGAGGTGTGGGTTCGAAGGCTGGGGGGCTTCAGTTCTTCTTGGCCCATCACTCACCCTGTAATGACAGGCAAGTCACTAATTCTCACTATTACATTTTGTCACCTATAAAAGATGGCAAATACTGGAACTTGAACTATATCTCCTATAGAGACGTCCTGGTTTCCTAATTAGTTCACAGGATCAAGAAATTATAGCAACTGTGGGCATAAACAAGTATCATAGGAATTCTTTGGAGAAATGGGAAGAAATGTCCATTCATCTCAAATCAGGAGGGCACTGGTACATCAAATGAAAGATTCTTTCCAAGTCCGGCCGGTTTATTGGAGTCTCTTATAGCATGGGTGACTTGACTGGAAGGCAGCCATACAATTAGGAAGTCTCCTGGGAAACTTCTTGTCAGCTATACCACGGACCAGTCCCGTCCGCAGCATGCATGATTCACATAAACCTGCTCTGCTGAAGAGTATCCTAGGCAGCTTACCAACGGTACCACTACCTAAGGCTGGGATGGGCACTTCCCACATTCATTCTACGGCTTACCTTTTAATAACCTTGTGTGTGTGTGTGTGTGTGTGTGTGTGTGTGTGTGTGTGTGGTGTGTTTTTGTGTAGTGTGTGTGATATTTGTATGTGGCATGTGGTGTGTATGTGTGTGTATGTGTGTGTGTGGTGTGTGTGGTATGTGTGTGTATGTGTGTGTGTGGTGTGTGTGTTGTATGTGTGGTATGTGTGTGTTGTATTGTGGTGTAGTATGTGTGTGTGTGTGTGTGTGTGTGTATGTGTGTGTGGTGTGCTTTGTGATCCTATTGAGGCTTTATAAGCCCACCTCCATGACAGACTCCCCAATTTTGTGAGGGTCTTTTTTTAATCACACAATTTTCATTGACTCTTCAGGAATTTCACATCATGCACCCCAATCCACTCATCTCCCAGTCCTTTCACGTCTGCTCTCCACCCTTGTAGCATCCCCGCCAAAATAAAAAAAAAAACAAAAATAATAATGATTAAAAAAAAAACCCATTTAGCTCCTCCATCTTGCGCACCTCTCCATGACATATTTGTCCGAAGTAGTGGGTATTGGGAGATGCGGTGTATCCTGCAGTATACAGCTTTGTTCACTCAGCTTCACTTGCATCTGTTCACAGCAATGAGTTGTTGGCTTGGTTCAAGGCCTTTGGATTCTGCTACACCACCAATACTGGACGCTTATGAAAACTTCTCACCATAATCTGTCATGGCTATGATTCCTCAGGACCAGTCCCTTCATGGGCCCCAGGAGGTTGTAGATGTTGGTGTAGGCCAACTCAAGGCCCTGGATATGGGACTGAATGGCAGTTGAGTTGGCTAGCCCAGGCCTCTGCCAGAATACCCCCTCAGGTGAGAGGCAGGGCCAGCCCATGCCTCCATGGCGGCCAGTAAGGGGCTGAGCCACCTCTTCTGCGCCCACACCTCTGGGGGCAGCTCTCCCACACCCATGCTGCTGCTGGCAAAGGGCAGGGTCAGCTTCCTTGAGTGTGTACCGCCAGTGAGAGGCGGGGCCAGCTCTCCCAAGGGGCAGGGCCAACTTGCCCAGGGCTGGCAAGGAGGTGGGGCCTGCCCTCCCTGGGCCAGTGAGGGGCGGGGCCTGCTCAGGATGGCTCTTGGACATCAACATGGCTTTAGACAGCAGTCTAGACCTTGGGCCTCAGCATGGCCTTTGGTAGTAATGTGGGCCATGGACATCAACACAGACCCATTGTGGTAAGGCCATGACCCAGACATAACTCTTGGCAGCAGCAAAGGCCGTGACATCACGTGGTCTCAGGCGGCAGCGCAGGGCACTCACTGTTTCTCACCAGCACGGCATCTCCAGTTCTGCCTCTCTCCAGAGCACATGAACCGCTCCTCTTCTCTTTCTCTGGCCTCTGGCTGCTGTCTTCCCCCTTGTGAGGATCTTCCGGGGGTGATTATAGATGCTTTGATCCAAGATGGCCATGATCATGTCCAACCCAAAGGAAACAGCTACACAGCTCATTGCACTCCTTTTCATCTCCCCTGAACTCATTTCCAGTGATCAAAAAGGGATGTGCACAACCTTTCTAGAATGCTTCAGATACTTTTAACTGCTGTTAAAAAAACAAAGAAACAGCCCATCAGTGGTAGCTCACTTTTTTAATCCTAGCACTTGGGAGGCAGAGGCAGGCAGAGGATCTCTGTGAGTTCCAGGCCAACCTGGTCTACAGCGAGTTCCAGGACAGCCAGAGCTACACAGAGAAACCCTGTCTCGAAAAAACAAAACAACAGCAACAAATTTGTGTCACGTTGGCTGCTCTCAAAGTTACATAACAATGAAAACCATGTAAAGAAAACATAGACTCTAAGGGAGCAAAGATTATCTGTAAAGGTTACAGTATTTATTTCCTCCTTTTAAGGTAAAGTTTCATTTTGTTTTGAGGTTTTCTCTTTTTGTTTTTGAGACAAGGTCCTGCTAGGTAACCCAGGCAGGTCTGGAACTCACCATGTAGCTACCTTGAACTCACCATCTTCCTGCCTCAGCCTCTTGAACGCTGAGCGCGCAGGTAAACGCCACCACACCCAGCTCTAAAAATGTGTGCTTAAAGTCGGATCTCCCTCCATCTCGCTCCTTGGTTACCTCCCTACATCCTAGCACCAGAGGTACCTGCCGACCATTGTGTTAATTGGCAGGGGGAGTCTGGGCCAAGGCACAAAGTCTTGATTGCCTCAGAACAAACCTGAGGAAGGAGCACCCAAGACATCTCACTGGCTGGGCAGGAAGTGTGAGAAGAGAAAGAGAGGGAGCGGCCTGCCAGTCTGCAGGAACGACAGGTGCCTAGGGGACTGTGAAAGATGAGGGGTAAGGATGTCATTGGCAAAGCCAGAGCAGGCGGACAGGGCGTCAGGCAAATGTGCCAAGACCCCAAAGAGCAGTGTTAGTTAGGGCAGGCAATGGCCGGGTGAGGGAAAGGGAAGGCGAGTCTTAGATCTGTCGCCAGCAATAGCAGAAACCCTTTCTCCCCACATTTCTACAGCATCAGGGTTCTAACTGGTACACAGAGCCCAGGGACTCCTGACAGTGTCAAGCCTCATGAGGCCCAGAGTTGGGGTGCTGGCGTCTTTCTTGTCTGCTCCTTCTGTGATAAACTCAGAACATGGACGAGGCCAGCTCTGCGGCAAGGGTCCAGCAACGGCAGAGACCAGAGACGTGAGGAGCAGGCCGCTCAGGTCAGGCAGAGAAGGAGAGAGAGATGCTTTGAAGCCTTTGGTCCCAAGGCAGGGGGGTGGCGCTGCAGGAAGTTCTCTTGGGTGGTTCTACTATTAGAAAGTGGGGGGGGGGCAGGGAGAATGGGAGGGAAGGAAATCCTGTGTCTGGGACAGTTCAAGCAAATAAAACTTCCTTGGCTGTAGAAATGCAAAGACCGTGTCAATAGTGAAGAGCTGCACGTGACCATGAAGTAAGATTTCTTAAAACAACAACTCTGTGTGTGTGTGTGTGTGTGTGTGTGTGTGTGTGTGTGTGTGTTTCAGCCAGAGGTCACGGTATCAGCTGTTCTTCTCTATTACTCTCTATCTTACATTTGGAGATCAGGTCTTTCCCTTATCCTGGAGCTCAGCTTTATGGGGGCAGTGAGCTCCAGGACCCTTCCGTCTCCCTAGCCTTCCTCCCCAAAGCTGAAGGTCGCATCACCGTCCCACCCAGATCTTTTCCATGAGTGCTGGAAGTAGAGCTCAGGTCCACATGCCACTGTATCAACTGGGTCAGCTCCTCACCCACACCTATTGCTTTTTTATTTGAGAGGAAATGTCTGGAATTATAAAGTGAAAAAAAGTAGCCCTTTTTATTTTTATTTTTATTTTTTTTTTTAGTTAACAAGAATAACATGTTCTGAGAATGCACCATTATGCACTTTTTTTGTGTGACCATCAGAGTGTTTATACAGCCTAAGATGATTCCAGGGGTGGAATCGTAGTCATGAGGCTGTGGCCACTGCTGAGGGAAGCATCTTCTTTGTTGTGTGACTGAGAATACGGAAGAACATTAACACATCACCCAACCAAATAAGAGAGAAGCCACAGTTTTTAATCCTAGTGTTTTGTCTTTTGACTTATCTTGTTAACAATAAAAAGACCAAAAAAAAAAAAAAAACCCACTTCATTAAGAGTGCTTAAATTTTTTTAAACTTATATTACATAATATGTATTTTACCATATCTTGAAAGGTTTTTGATTTTTTTTTTTTTTTAAGAAATAGTCTCATGTAGCTCAGGCTAACTTCAAACTCTTTATGCAGCCAAGAATGACTCTGAACTTCTGATTCTCTTGCAGATACCTCTGGAGTGTTCAGATTAATGGTGGGTGTTGGGTCTTACTAATTTTCTATGATTTCCCTGTGTAGTTTAACAACTCTTATGCTCTCCTGACAATCTCAAGTTTACAAGCAAAATTAAACTTCACCGAATCAGTAAATTAAAATAAACTATTGGTATAAATTTCTGCTATCATGGGAAGTGGGATCAAAATCCTTATGATTGAGGTCATGAGTGAGGAGACCATCTAGTTTTATAGTCACCAGACCACAAGGCTGAAGTAAAGATGAAAGAGACGTAACTACAGCTTTCCTGACTGCTAAGATCTTATCTGAGTTCTCTGAGATCCCAGCAGAGCGAGTCAGAGCCTGTTTCTGTAATCACAACAGTGAAAAAGAGCCACCCCTAGCTAGCACAATGCCAGGTTTGCTGCAGCCGCCATGGTGTTTACTCTGGATGGGTAGACACAGAGAAAGTGTGAGAGCTATGCACAAATATCTGAAGAAGCCAGTTCAGACTTGTTCCAAGACCCTGTGAATGACAAAATAAGAAAGGTCCTGTCTCCTCTGGGTCTCGCCAGAGGTGGCAAGGGCTGACTTGAGAAAGACTGGGTTCTGGACCACATGGACGTGTACACTACACACACTTGTGCAAGCTCAGGGTGGAGCTTTGGGAGAGCGGTCGATCATTAACTGCCTCTGCTTCCAGAACGGTTTTCACCCCTGGACAATCTACCATGTTCATCAATCTAAGGCGGGTCCTAGAACACAAGCATCCCTGGTACATACTTTTTAAAGGTCCTTTATGTTAGACCTCCATTTGAACGGAAGGTTATCAAATAATTTCAACCATTCTTTTTACCTTTTGTTCTCTGTGCTGAGTATGAACTTAGGGCCTTGGGTAAGACCAGGCAAGTATTCTAACACTGGGCACGCAGCCTTGGCTACTCTGTCTTCCTTTATTACATTAAACTCAATAAGGCCATTGATTTATTCATTTGTTTGTTTATTTATTTATGGGCAGGGTTTCTCTGTATAACAGAGAGCCCTGGCTGCCCTAGATCTCGCTCTGTAGACTAGGCTGGCCTCAAACTCACAGAGATCCACTTGCCTCTGCTTCTCAAGTGGGGAGGATTAAAGCCATTACCATCTTGACTAAGGTTTTGTTTTGTTTTGTTTTTCTTCAAATCAGCCAAATGGTTTTGTGACTTTTGGCGCAGTGAAACAGCGCCACCTGTTGGGCAAGGACTCTCAAGCTTCCTTACTCTTTCCTCCAGTTCTTGGCGATACGTTTTCAGAAGGCACCCCACAGAATGCAAAGCACATAATGTGAACCCCACTGCATTCTTTTTTAAAAAGATTTATTTATTATATATACAGTGGTTTTTATGTATACAGTGTTCTATCTGCATGCCAGGAGAGGGCACCAGAACTCATTATAGATGGTTGTGAGCTGCCATATGGTTGCTCAGGACTTCTGGAAGAGTAGTCAGTGCTCTTAACCTCTGAGCCATCTCTCCAAGCCCCCCACTGGCATTCTTTGGCAATAAGAAAGTATTGATTATCTTACCACAAGCTTGATGCCTTGGACAATCTAAGGATTATCTCTAACAGGACAAAAAGCTTAAAATAAAAAAACAAACAGGTCCTTTCAACAATATTTCTGTTTATAACAACCACCTGTCGATGGTCGATGGAGCATTTGGTGAAGACTGAGTTCTTCTGAATGGGGCATCACATTCTGAACAAATGTCCAACTTCATTTAAAGTATTTTGAAGTCATACAAATACAAACCAAAGACAAAGTAGACCAAATGTTAATGGTTCCTTTAAGTAACCACTAGCCATCTGCCTTCTGAGACTAATGGAAGTGGGGGTTAGGATTAGCAGGGCCATTGCTTAACCAAAGACTTCCTACTCAGCCAGCAAAGAAGGGAGCCCACAGATCGACCAGCCACCATCAGCAGCACCTCTGAACAGCCTCGTGGACTGTCCTCTGCTGTCTGTCTTTTGTTTATGCCCAGGAACCAGTGACTGAGTGGGAAAATCACTGGTCCCCGGGAAAGAACTGGACTGTATTGATACAGTCAACCATAACTTGCCTCAGAGCTGTAAACTAAACATTTTGGGTGCTGGAACAAGATTGCTGTGCTGTGTGTGTGTGTGTGTGTGTGTGTGTGTGTGTGTGTGTGTGTGTGTGCCTGGGATCAAAGGCTCTCAGACCATAAAGGATTGACTTCTGTGTTAATCCCAGGGTTCTTCTAGGGGTTGAAATGTTTTCTTCTTCTCTTTTTTAAAGTATATTTTAACCTGTGATTAAAAGTGCCCGCTGTGTTTTTTGTCTTTTGTCTGTTTGCATATTTGTTTGTGAGGGTGTCAGAGTAAGACTTGTTCTGTTCTAGTTAATGAGTACCCCAAGTTCATGAAGCCATCATGGGTGGGTGTGAGAAAAAGAGAAAAGCAATCAATATTTGCAAATACTTTCTTATATTAATCAGGGCTTTTTGATACTAAGTAGTCAAATTAAAATACAAAAAATAGGATTGTTTTATTGCTTTGTAATAATCTATATACATCTGAAGTTGTATATATGTGTAAACTTATATTAGGTTTTTTAATATTAAAGTTTTGGGGAAATTGCACATTGCTAACAAATTATTATAAGACCTTCAGTTATACTCCTTTAAAAGTATTTTTTCTTTATTTTTTTGGGGGATGGGAGTGGTCAGAGAACAATTTGTGGGAGATGGTTCTCGCCCTCCACCATGTGGGTTCTGAGTATCAAACTTGGGTCCCCAAGTGGCAAATACCTTTACCTGCTGAGCTATCACCCTGGCTCAGCACCCTCGCCCTCATCTGTGAAGAAGAGGAAATGGACTCTAAGCGTGGCAACACCCAGGGCAGAATCTGAACACTTGACTCCAGGCCCAGGTCCGTCTCCATGAAGATTGTCCTGGGTCCCCTGCCCTAGGTAGAAGCTCCTCATCATCCACATGACAGCAAATGAATTTAAATCGGCCACGTGAATCTCCTCCTATTTGGAAGCAGGGAAAACGTTGGCGAACATCCTCCATGTAACAATAAATGTGTTCTGAATTTGCTCCTCAGCTCTCAAAGGACAATGACTGTGACTCACAAACTGCTGGCTCAGGTCTGCAGGGAAGGAGCTGGAGCTGCCTTGGGGTCACAGGTCTGTGGTCTTAACCTCTGAGGCCCTGGGCTTGGCACCTCCATACTCTGCCAGTTCAGTCCTGTCGGTTCGTATTTCTTACTGACACTGTGACTTTAAAGATGCTTCAAGATGGTCCCCAAAAATGCCTGACTACCCAGCATGTGTAGTCTCTGCTCTGTTTCTCCTCGGCAATCACACTTTGTCTGTAGGGATAGATGTGGAAACTGAGGGAGAGAACAGGTGTTCTCTGTAACTCATAGTAGTGACAAAGCAGAAGAGAGTGGAGATGTTGAAACCTGGACTCCCCAGTAGACCTTCTGTTGTAAGATGGAACCATAACACGGCTAATGTGGTCTAAAATGGCTTTCTAGAAATCAAGTTAAGTGGCCTCAACAGCCCGCTGGAAGTCCCTGTAGAAACAAGGCATGCTCCTGACTAGAAGGTAGGCATAAGGTGGCCCTCACTTTGAATGCTGTCCCCACTTAAACTATAGCGTGTCACTGCAGGTGGGAGTTAGGGATTGAATGTTTACACCCGCACCCAATCATAGGTTGGAATCCTAACAAACAAAGTAATAAAGCTAGAGGCAGGGTGGGGCCCTTCGTTAATAGGATTAGTGCCCTGAAAAAGTTTCTCCAGCTGGGTGTGAAAGACCCTAACCCTTCAGGCTTACACCCCCCAAGCCCCAGGAAATGAGAAACTAAAAATCTAGTTCCAAGGGCAAGCTGACTCAGCCATTACTCAACCACCCCTGTAACAATGTAACAATGTAAAAAGATTTCTGTTACGAGATATGCTCAACTTGTAACTGGAATAGTTGGAAGTGTTCCAGGAAGGACCACTGTGACCTATGTGTAAACTCCACTCCCGCCCTGATACCCCCCTTGATGTTTCAGGAAGAATGTACATGCGGATGTGACTGTACCCACTCTGTGGTCAGACCATGATCTTGTGAAACGAAATTGTATGGGAATTGTAATCTTACGGCTTTTGTGGGTTTTTCCTTTAAAAGCCCCCATGTGGCTGCAGTAAGGTGCGACTCTTGCTCTCAGGACAAGAGTAACCCGAAAAACCTCGTGCTGTTGCATCAACTGGACTGGAGTCTGGGTTCTTGGGGTGCCCACTTGAGACCCCAGATTTTGGGGTCTAACAGGTGTAGTATTGCATTTGGGAGGCAGAGGCAGGTGAGTCTCTATGAGTGTCCAGCCAGTTACATAGCGAGAGCCTGTCTCAAAAAGGGAGGGTGGGATGTCTCCAGTGATTCTGTGTGGGGGTCAATGAAAAGTCAGTCATTTGGAATAAGAGGCAGGCCCTCACAATTGGACTATGCTGGCACCCTTACCTGGGAGTTCCAACCTCAAGATCTGTGAGAAATAACTTCCTGTGGTTTATAAGTCCCCTAGACTGTGGTCCTCTGTTGTAGCTCCCCAAATTGACCAAAGCCCTCGGTCAGCCCTCCTATACTATGCTTGGACTGCTTCCTCCTGTACCAGACCCGGATCTCACTCCTGATGATGTCATATCCATCTTCTGTGGTGGGTTTCCCACTGGCCGCACCTGCATATCGCTGGCTATGATCCTGAGTTGTCAGTGTGAAGTACATCTGTACACAGAGAGAAAGAGGCCCCCACATGCTTGTGAGGCTGCCAATGAGCAAATGCTCATGCAGTTCATGCATGCACAGATGCAGAGGGAGCCTGTCATCGACCAAGAAAGCCTTGATGCATAACCTGCTCACTGGCTGCTGTTGGGATCTTCCAGATCCTGCTCCCTACCCTGTAGTGGGTAGCCATTCCAGCTTGGATCTGGAAGCTCCAACCCCCATTGAGACTCTGGCAACTGTCACGCCTACGAGGCGGGGCGAGGGGAGGTGCTGGAAACCTAGGAGCTGGATGGGCAAGCGCTCGCTCTGGGCGCGCTCTCTGCGCCTGGATCCTGGATGGTGGAGATTGATTGTGCAGAGCTCCAGAGAACACCGCTGGATTGCTATACGCCTTCCCCAGACCCCCGCGACCTATCCATTCTTTCATTTGTAAGTCATCCACTAAATAAATCTTCCTTTTAACTACGTGGAGTGGCCTTTATAATTTTCCCCAATACTACCCTCTAGTGCTCCATCTTACTGGGTTCCCCACTTTCAAGTCCCTCACTAAACATGATTATAAAAAACCTTGCTCTTCCTACCTCCAGGTCTTTGCCTCAGACTGTTCCTTTCGTTTAAAAGCCTTTCTTTCTCATCCCTGATGTCAAGTCCTCCCCTGGATTCTAGACCCAGAAGATGGCATCTTCTCTGAAGAGCTCACCTTCCCTCCCGGCAGGTGCATAGCTTGGGCTAGTTATGGCATGGCTATGAGGGCCAGTCTACTAGCCGTATTACTTTTCCTGGGGAGACATTAACAAATGTCTAGTCACTCCAGATAGAGCACCAAATGACACAGCTAATAATTCCATCCAAGTCCAGCTTGAAGAAACAGTCAATTTATTGGGCTTATTTGTAAGACTCCTCTGGCTCAGAATTTTCCTCTTTTGCAGCTCCTGGCAATTTGGAACGTGGGCATGGTGGCTAGAGATCAAGAACCTACTTCAAAGGAGGTGGAAGGATTTGTTGTGCTTGGCGGAACATCAAGACACAAGTTTCTTGTGTCCTTCATAACTGACAGTTGTCTATGCCAACACTAGACTTAATCTCCAGATCTGCTTTACATGAGAGACAAAGAATTTTATATCTTATTATTTATATATATATACATATATATATATATATATATATATATATATATATATATATATAATTTGATACTAAAAACTAACTGTTGACACAGAAATTAAACTGTTAATAACAGGTTACTGAAGGTGAAAAACAGAGCATTGAGAGTAGATGCCATCAGGAACCACCACAGGTGAGGGGTTCCTTATAGGAATGGGGGTGACCCCTAACCTTCTCATCACTGAAAAGTCACATCCCAGCATGAGTAATGACCTTCCCAAAGCTGCATCACAAAATTCCCCTCCAGTTAACCTTGCCACTCCTCTCTAGTCTAGAACCTTCCAAGACCGCAAGCCGTGGGAGCAGAATTTCACGGAGCTGGAAGCAGGATGTAGGAGGAGGGAGGGGTGGAGTGGGTGGAATGTTAGGTGAGGGTCATTGGACCGGCGATGACTTGGCTTGATCTTGTTGTGGGTTTCCTGGAGGTAGCCACAGCTGCTCTGACCGAGATGGTGAAGACCACACCCGTGGCTGTGGGGCAGTGTTCCACAGCACTGCCTTCACCTGGGTACGGATGTCGCACTCACCCACACTGCGGACCTCTGCAAAAGCATGTGGTTTTCTGTGTCTGTTCTCTCAGAGGAGAAATGAGGAGCCTCAGGTGCGAGGATGAGAGGAATTAGTGCATCGAATGGGCAGGGAAAGCGTCTGTTTGGTGAAGCGGACTAGAGTGGTTCAGGTGCTTGCCTGATTTCTCTACTGCTCCTCCAGAGCTCCTACATACGCTTCCTTGTCCTTTGATGACGTGCCTGGCAGACGCCCTAACACTGCTGGTTACTTTCAGATGGCAGAAGAAGCAGGCTGGTTAGTACCCATGCCACTCTTGTACGGTCAGAATAACAACGGAACCCCTAAAATCTCACTGTGGTGGTTAGAATGAGGATGCCCCACCCCCTTAGGTGCATATATTTAAATGTTTGGTTCCCAGTTGGTGGACGCCTAATCCCAGGAAGGATTAGGAGGTACATGGCCTTGTTGGAGCAGGTATGCCACTGATAGTGGGCTTTGAAATTTCAAAAGCCCATGCCAGGCCTGATCTCTCTCTCTCTCTCTCTCTCTCTCTCTCTCTCTCTCTCTCTCTCTCTCTCTCTCTCTCTCTCTCTCTCTCCCTCAAGCACATTAGAATACAAACTCAGCTACTGCTCCAGCCCCATGCCTGCCTGCTGCCACCATGATTGCCCACCAGGATGGTCATGAACTCACACTCTAATGCTGTAAGCAAGCCCCCCCCCCCCCCGATTATATGCTTTCTTTTATAAATTGCCTTGGCCCTGGTGTCTCTCCACAGAAATAGAACAGACACTAAGACTGTCAGCATCCGGAAGCAACCTCTGACCTCCTTTCAGTCTCTGGGTCACCTGCAATAGGTGTGGGGCAATGCCTGTATTTCTGTGCTCCTGTGGTTCATCCTGCCAGAGTCGTGTGCGGGTGGTGGTGGTGGTGGTGGTGGTGGTGTTGGTGTTGGTGGTGTACATTAGTTGCCTGGAACTGCCATAAAAAAACAGCACAGGAGTAGCAAAAAGAACAACATTTGCTTATTCATATTTTTGGACACTCCAAGTTCAAGGTGCAGGTACCCACAGGTTTGGTTTGGCCTGCAGCTCTCGCCTAAGCCCTCACATGTCCTTCACTCTGTACAGACATGTCCTTGGTGGCTGTTACTCTTCCTACATGGACAGTCCTACAGAATTCGGTGTGCAACAATGGACTCGCGTTTTCCTAATTGCTCCTTTAATGGTGCTGTCTGCAAATACAGCTGAATTCTGAGATTCAGAAGATGACATCTCCAACATGTGGATTTTAGTGAGACATTCTCAGCTCAAAACAGACTTACGTGAAATGCAGGTAAACAAGAAATGCCTTCCTTGAATGGATGGTTGTGCCTGGCTGTGGTGCTCTCTGGGTCTGGCAGATGTTCAGACTTGAGTCTTGCTCTCAAGGGCAGCCTACGTGAGACCTTCACAGACCCCACAGAACTTGTCACTCAAGGTAACTGCAGCATCCCTGCCTCTTCCAGGAAGGGCTGTCTGTGACTCCCAGCACAGGTCCTGGGCTTGGTGACACTGTCACGGTCCCCTGCCTTCCCAGTGCAGTCCTCTTGGAGGGTCCTTGTTTCTCACATTGTGTTTGACCCAGGAAGTGCAAGCACTTTACCTGTCACAGCTGGCCTGATGTTTGCTCTAAAAGCAGCCATTTTTCTTCAACCTGCTCCAACCAGACTCTACAGATACCTGTCTTAGGTAGGTATGACACAAATCTTAATCTCTAACCTTCTGGGGACATACTCCAGGAGCATATTCTCTTGTGACTACCACCCTCAATTCTCCCCTGAAATATTCTCCCCAGGTATCTTCCACCTCAGTGTTTGATGTTCTTCAGATAAAATGATAAGGCAATACTGGCATATTAGTCAGTTCAGTCTGTCAAAACAATGTACCACAGACTGGGCATTAGCTATTAGAGATGTCTTTTCTTTTTTTTGGGGGGGGGGCGGTTTCGAGACAGGGTTTCTCTGTGTAGCTTTGCGCCTTTCCTGGGACTCACTTGGTAGTCCAGGCTGGCCTCGAACTCATAGAGATCTGCCTGCCTCTGCCTCCCGAGTGCTGGGATTAAAGGCATGTGCCACCACCGCCCAGCTATTTTTTTTTTAAAGATTTATTTATTTATCATGTATACAGAAGAGGGTGCCAGATCTCATTACAGATGGTTGTGAGCCACCATGTGGGTGCTGGGAATTGAACTCAGGACCTCTGGAAGAACAGTCGGTGCTCTTAACCTCTGAGCCATCTCTCCAGCCCCATAGATGTCTTTTCTTATAGTGTTGGGAAATCTAAGGCCAAGGCACTAGCAGGTTTGGTTTCTAGTAAGAACTATTTTTCTGACTAATCCTCACATAGACTTCCTTCTGTGGGCTGAGGGTTGGTCCACACAAGCTCTCTGGTCTCTGGCACCTTTTCCTATAAGGGCATCGATCCTGTCTGACCAGGATTCTGTTCTTACCATCAGTTTAACCTTATCACTTCCTACAGACTCCATCTCCCAGATCTGTCACACTGGAGGTCAGGGCTCCAACGTATACACTCTGGGGGAATACAATTCAGTCCACAGCAGCTGGACAAAGGCAGTTTGGAGTTACCCATTGTTTACACACTGAGCAGGTGTTCTCAGCCTCCATCCAAAGGGGCACGGGGCTACTTGGCATTTGCTGCTTTGCTTTTACCACTGGAGGCCTCAGCTGGTCAAGACAAAAGGACCCATCGCATGTGGCTTCTGTATTGGTTTCCATCACGATGATGAAACACCCGAGGCAGTGAATGTGTAAAGAGAAAGGGTCTGTTTTGGCTCACAGTTCTGGAGATCCCAGGCCAAGGTGAAGTAGTGCCAAGGATCTGGGTCTCTGGCATATCATGTTGGGCCTTGTGGAGAAAACCTGCTCACCCCATGAGCAGCGGAGCCCAGCAGGACAGGGAGGGCACGAGATGGCGTTCCTACAATTCCCTTCAAGAGAACACCCCCAGACCACCCAGTAGGCCTCACCTCCTGAAAGGTTACCCCTTTCTAATAGCATCATTCCTTTCACTTGGGCCTCTGGAGGGACACCCATCCCAACCATAGCAGTTTCTGGAATGGCGGGACTCACACTGGGGTCCTTCTCATGGTCAGGGACGTGTCTGCCTCTGATCCTAAGTTCCTGTGGGTCAGGGGTGGGTATGATAATAGTGGACATAGCTTCTCCTTCCTTGTATCAGTGGATGTTCTCCCACGGGAACTGAAGAACTGAAGTGTAGCTGTAGTTTGCCAGAGGTGGTGACCCTAGAGAGTCTGCCACCCCCATACCAGTCTGATTGGCAGAGTTGACAAGTCTCATCCTTGATGAGATTGATATACAGAAAGTCACCTACAAAGGAAGACATTTTCTAGTAAGTAGAAGTGTTTATTATTTTGAAATTGCATGGGAAATGGCTTTGTAGAGGCATACCTACCCATTAGTTATGTGTTCACTAATATGGTCGGAGGCCTATTTAATAGTCATGGATCCTTGTTTCTCCTCTACAGGAACAGTGGGTAGGATTTTCCTCTTTTTTATTTAGAGCATATTGAAAAGATGAGGGGCTTGCAAACTCTCTCCCATTTAACTTTTGTTCTCAATGCACAAACCCATCCAGAGGAATAAATAGCATTTGAGAAGAGAGGGAGGGAGGGAGAGATAGACACAGGCTGAATCTAGGATCAAATGAATCTTAGGATCCTACGAATAGAGGGGTCTGCACCCTGGTCTCTAGTGAGTCTTGACGATGGGGAAATAACCTAGAGTCACAGGCCCTGTGAGGCATCAGGGATACTTGCCCTTGGTTCTTGGGGTCCCAGCCTCAATGGTATGAGCTTCAAACATGGCACTAAAGCAGACGATTAAGGGCTAGACAGAGTCACAGAGCAAACGGAGCCCCTCAGTGGTCCTAGTGAAGGCAGATCTGCAGTGCCAGCAGAGTCCCCCGTGGCTGGTAAAACCCCAAAATTTGGTATACCGTCCTCTCCCACGGTGTAGTGGAAGGGGAGCTGCTCCTGCTCCAACGATGATTCGAGATTTAATTGGGTCTTGAGTAAACCAAATACACTGACTGTAGAAAATGAAGGCCTTAGTATTTCTCAGACCTAGAGTTTAGGGACCAAGGCTCATTTCTAAGGTTCTTCCCCACTTCACCGAGTCCAAACCTCAAGAGAGCAGGATGATTTCTGACAACACAATCAACTAGCGGTTCAACCATGTCACAGTGTTGGCTTCAGTATTTTCTATTTGGCTCTTTGGAAAACGCAGAAGAGTGGAACTACACTACACGATCTAATGCAGATGAGAAGGATGCTACAGTATATAAAGAGCTGGACTTTCAGAAACGAAGCAGTGGAGGAGTGTTGCAATTCTATGATCTCTCAGTTCCTCTGGAGCTCAAAAGCTATTAAATGAATGGATCAATAGGCTTATGAGGTAGTCAGAAGTGGAAAAAGCCCTCTAGTCACCACAGTATTAAGCAACTGCTCAATCCCATGCCCATAATTTCCAGGCAAGAATTGCTAGGAAGTCAGTATTAATACTGAAAGTTCAAACCTTTCTCTCTGGTGTCCTCCAACACCTCAATTTTAGCTATTACACAGAATTCTAAAACAAAGAACAAAGGTCTAGTTTTCAGGCTTCTCTTCCTAGTGGCCTCCTCTGGTTCAGGATTTTCCCCTCTGCAGCTCCTGGCAATTTGGAACACGGGCACAGTGTCTAAAAGTCAAGAACCTACTCCAAAATCAGGAGGCGGAAGGATTATTGTGGTTGGCAGAACATCAAGACCAAGTTTCTTGTGTGCTGCATAACTGATGGTTGGCGATGCCAACACTAGGTTTAGTCTCCAAATTTGCTTTACATGAGATTTACCTTACATGAGAGACAAAATATTTTATATCCTGTTGAATATATCATTTGATATCAAGAACTAACTTTGACCCAGAAGTCAAACTGTTAACAATGGGTTATGGAAGGTGAAGAACACAGCAGTGAGGGTGCTTGTTGTTGGTTGTTTTGGCTCTTTTGGGGGGGCCTGCCACTCAGCTCCCAAACAAATCACACACAGAAGCTTATGTTTAATTATAAATGCCTGGCCTTCACTTGGCTTGTTTCTTGCCACTTTTCTTAGCTTTAAATTATCCCATCTACCTTATGCCTCTGGGCTTCTTTCCTTTTCTTGCTTCTGAATATCTTACTTTCACTCTTACTCTGTGGCTGGCTGGGTGACTGGCCCCTAGCATCCTCCTCTCCTTGTTCTCTTGCTTTTTCTTCTTCTCCTCCCAGACTTCTCCTTCTATTTATTTTCCCTGCCTGCCAGCCCCACCTGTCCTTTCCCCTGCCTCACTATTGTCTTTTCAGCTCTTTATTAGATTATCAGGTGTTTTAGACAGGCAAAGTAACACAGCTTCACAGAATTAAAAAAAAATGCAACATAAAAGAATGCAACACAGCTTTGCATCATTAAACAAATGTTCCACCGCATAAACAGATGTAATACATCTTAAAATAATATTCTACAACAGATGCTGATGTTTTTATGTGGCTGTAAAATATTTTGTTAAGTTGTTACCTGCTGGGTGACATAAATTCTCTCCTGAGCCTGCCTGCCAGCCCAAGCCCAGCCCCAGAAGCAGCTCCATGGCCTGTGGGTCACCTACATCAACAGCCTCATGGCAGACAGGACCTGTCAGGATGTGGCCACTGTAGGCTACAAGGACTTACCCTCCATCTGGGTGGTTGTCCCCGGGAAGACCTTCACTGGTGTCCTGGTAGGCAAAGTCCGGTCAAGTTTTTCACAAATGGGTTGATGCTTGGGGACTGGAAATGTTCTGTGGTCTGGGATGTGCTGCTGTGGGATGGGGAATTTACAATGGATCTTTGTGCCCAGAGCACCAGAGGGGTCCGTCCCTCAATGTCACTGTCAACTGGATGCTAGTCTGTTGATGGGCAAAGTGTGTGTGGGGGACCATGGTGGTTTGATCAACAAGAAGTGTTATGAGATGGCCTCCCCGGTACTGACCTCGTCTGTCCCCTCCCCCACATTCCCTTCCATCTTTGTGCCCCTTCTTTCCTTACACACATATACTATTATGATTTTATTTTTGGCCATTACCCCATTTCCATTATTGCTGCCAAAATCACAGGGGCTGGGGGGCCTGGGGGGGAGCTGGGGCTGGACACATACCTCCCCCTACTACCCTCACACCCTCCTGTGTGTGTTTGGAAATTTTTGTTTTTGTTTTGGTGGCTTTTTTTTTTCTGAATAAAAAAAAGATTCCACTAACAACGACAATAAAAATACACGAATAAATAAGTAAATTCTCTTGAGAAGCCTACATCACTCCTTGGATGTAGGAAACCTTAACTTCGTTCTAAAAAAGCGTCACTGGCTGCACTCCGTGTGGCTGGGCAAGTGAGGGTTCCCTTAGGTTTCACATTGACCTGTCTTCTAGCTCACTGCAAATGTCAGCCATAGTGCTTTTGTTTTCAGAGGAGATTTTTCTGTGCCTCTGAGGCCAGGCTTAAGCTCATGGTCCTCTTGCCACGCCCTGCCGAGAGCTGGGGTCGTAGGTGTGCTGGTCAGCTTTTGTCAACGCGATACAAACCGAGATGTAGCGGCATCCTGCTGAGCTCCTGGCTTGGCTCCAGAGAACAGCACCTAGCCTTACTCCTTCCTTTGTTCAGCCACACCTTTTGTTTCTCTTACCTTTTGATTCTCTTATCGCCCTAAGTGAATCTTGTTTGAAAGCCAAGGATCAGAGAGTCCCCTCAGGATCAAAGGCGTATGCAAAACTTGGTCCCGGAAACCCGGAAAACTGAGGTACCTGATAATTCAAGTAATTTGCATCAAGTAAAAAGAATCAAGACCTGGCATTTGGTCTCTGAGAGCTCCTTTTGGGTTGCTTTGAAGGTAGGATATTAACTATCTAAACTGTAAAAAAGAGTAAATAAATATGCCCTAGGTGAAGGGAAGAGGCTTCAGTCCTTCGAGGCTGGACACCCCCCCACCCCCCGAAGCCATGATAGACTAAATTCATTCTTAAGATGCCTCTGTGTCTTCATTCCACGGATCCGCGTGAACCCACACATTCGTGTAGCGACCACACAGCTACACCTAGACATATCCGAGGAAAGGGAATTCCAATAGATGAATTGCCTCCATCAGATTGACCAGGGGAGTAGGGATGTCTGTGCAGATTTTCTTGATTACTAATTAATGTGGGGGAACTCACTCCACTGTGGGCATTGTCGGCCCTGGGCAGGTGGTCCTGGGTTGTTTAAGGAAGCAAGTTTAGTGAACCATGAAGAACAAGGCAGAACAAATCATGAAGAACAGTGCCCTCATTGGACTCTGCTTCAGTTCCCGGCTTGCGCCCTTGGCTTGGCTTCCTTTGATGATATGGAAATGTAAGCCAAATAAACTCCTCCCCCAAATCTCTTTTCCATCTTTGTATTTATCACAGCAATAGAAAGCAAAAGAGAGACATATATGTACCATGCCCCACTGACATAGTATACTTCCAAATCTTCTTGAGGGCCCTGATCTCTAAAGTGGGAATGATAGGAGAAAGAATTGTGCAGGGACATGACTTCCAGCTAAGACATGTGGATAGACCTTGTGACCCCTCAGAGATGCTCCGCTACCGCCTGGGAACTTGGATGAGAATAATATCCAACCCATGTCCTGAGAATCATTGGCACTCAGAAAACATTCAGGAGAGCCTTTCGCAGAGTGAGAACAGCTGTAAAAGATTAGAACTATTAAACAGGCTCAACCCAACACAGCACAGTGGCGCTCAACTAGTTTTTTTTTCTTTGGTTTTGTTTTGTTCAGTTTTTCTCTTCTAGGCTTAGTGGATCACTCAAGCCACTCAGCTTGAAGTCACTGAAGAAGTGTGAAATAGTGAAAAAAAGTTTCAAATATACATTAATGATTCTGAAATGAAGTTTTAGTGTTTTACGGTTTTTTTTCCTTACCATTGTCTTATCCCCTTCTTTTAAAAAAAAAATTTTTTTTTAAATTAGATTTTAGACTGCCCCACGGTCACAAAAAGTTGAAAACCGTTTCCACGTAGAAACCTATGGGAAGATGGGCGAGGCCGGCAGTGGAGTATTTCAAGGGAAAACGACCTGTGGCTGGTGGTCTGGGGTAACTTCTCTGCAGTGCTACACAAGGATGTGGCTTGTGTATCTGTTTCAGCATCCCCGTGTCTCCGGAAGGAGACATCTGCATAGCATCCTCTGTTGAGGGGCAGCTGTCAGTCAGTCTAGCAATGTGGGCCCCGAGGAACCTTCAGACCAAGAGGGAAATTTACAAACAAGTGTTTAATCTCTTAAAGTTTCACTATCTAATTTAAGGAAAGGATTCCCCTAGTTAATTTAGAATTTAGCTGAGCTATGAGTTTCAGAATGCTTTTGCTCAATGAGAGGATGGAGGCCAATACTCAGTGACCTCATTCAAGAACAGTATTATAGCTGTTTTACCAAAGAAAACTCTGACCCTTAATATAAAAGCATCCATGGTCTATCATGGAAAAGTGAGGGTAGCTACTATTTTTAGCTGAAGGAAACATTATAGAAGCATTTCCCTCTTTGGTCTGAGATGCCTTATCTCCACAGGCCCCGATTTTCCTCTTTAAAAAAATTTTTTTGTCTATTTTATGTGTATGCGGGAGTCCATATGTACTGCATGCTACAGTCACCCACAGAGACCAGAAGAGGACGTCAGATCCCCTGTAATAGGAGTCACAGGTAGTTTCAAGCTGCCTGATGTGGTTTCGGGGAACAGAGTCCGGGTCCTCTGCAAGAGCAGCGAGTGCTCTTAACCACTGAATCTTCTCTCCACTTCTACAAACTCCCTTTCTTTTCTGGAGCCTCTAGCCAGGCAGCCAGGGCTAGGTCACTGTCTGAAGAAGATGCCATTACCATTCTTGGAGGGATACAGAGATTAGGGGAAAGGCTGTGTATAGCCATTAGTCCCTCAGCACAGATTACTGTCTTCATTGTCTGCCCCAGGTCTCAAGGTCTCAGGCTACAGTTTTGAGAAAATGAAGGGCAAGGAGGAAAAAGGAAGCAGTGTGGGTGTGAGGAGGAGGTAGAGCAGGAAAGCTACCCTGGCTTTGGGGGGGAGGGAAGCCAGTACATTCTGAGCAGCCTAAGGATGTCAGGCTTGGGAAATCAGGCTCTGAGAGACAAGGGAGATGTCACAGGTGTTAGTCAAAGGCACCCTGACAAATGCGTCAAGCTTTTCTGATATTCCTCAGCTCTTAACAGTACAGCTCTCCTGTAGCGCGTTCACAGGTCAAAACGCTATTGTTCCTAGAGCCGAGAGAGGGTGCTGTTCCTCAGAGATCCGACAGAGGGTGCTGTTGCCCAATACAAGCTACACTCAAATCCAAAACCATTTCTCAGTTGGGTAGAAAATTTCCCCTTCTCATCCCAATCTATGGAAATTCATCTTTTGAGCAGATTGTTTTCCCAGCTTTCCTGTTGAGCTGTGGTGGAGAGGTCTGTTTACAACAGAATCTCCGCTGAGCACATGCTGCTGCAGAGTGGATTTTGCCACTGTGGCTGAGACCAACGATACCCAGAAGGACAGCACTGGTGCCACTATTTTATTGTACCCAGGAAGCACGTGAGTCTTGAATACAGGATGCACGTGAGTCTCGTATACAGGATGCACGTGAATCTTGTATACAGGATGCATGTGAGTCTTGTATACAGGATGCACGTGAGTCTTGTATATGGGATGCTAGTGAATCTTTTTCTTTGATTCGAACCAAAAACCTTCAGGAAAAAGTGGCTGAACACTCCCAGAACTGAGTTATCTCCTGTCTTTATCCCACAGCTGGATATGCCCATGAGTGTTCCTGTTCTGTTTTAACCTTCAAACATGTTCCCTGTGAGTTTGGGCTAAATGTGCCCAGGCATGTGTTTGGCACCCCTCCTCTTTGAGCCAGGGACCTACACCAAGCTTGTTTGGCACTGTCCACTTTAAACTGAGTGTGCTTAGGAAGTGGCCCAGCGGTCTTCTTAACCTGCTTCAGGTATTAAACCCCATCCCCATGCTCTTGTTCTCTGGTTATGCTTATTGGCTTTGCACTCCCTGAGAAATGCTGATGTTCAGTTATCCCCTGCCCAGGTCTTGAATGGACAGGTTGGTTGAGCCTTGCTTTATCACAGATGATTCCAACAATTACTGGCATTTATGCCTGCTGTACACCAGGTGTCTGCAAATGTTGTTTCCACATTCCACTCACAGCTATATTATCTGACATCAAGATTTATTAAGAAATGAGAAAGCTTATAGCAGGTTGTTTATGCAGCACTAAATAACAGTTAACTATTTGAAGTCATTAAATAGAAACTCATGTGAATGGGATTTTTGTGGCAGAAGCCAAATAATGGTAGAGACAGTGTCACAGCAGAGGAGGCCATCTAGTCTTGGCCAAGGGGGCCACAGCAGGTGCCAGTGTCCAGGGAGCTGTCGATTCAGATTTGCCCAGGAGGGAGCAGCTGTGCCATGTCCTGCCAGTTCCAGACTGGGTTCACTACAGAGCTGGAGAACAGCATGGTGATCAGAAGTTTGAATGAACAGTTCAAACTCTAAATCACCCCAAATGCAGAGGCAGAGAAACTTAAATGCCAGGCATAATTTAACAGATGTGTTCTAGCCAGTGTTCTATTGCTGTGAAGAGACACCAAGACCACGACAAGTCTTATAAAAGAAAGTATTTGACTGGGGACTGGCTTACAGTTTCAGAGGCTTAGTCCGTTACCATGGTGGGAAGAGCATGGTGGCATGCATGAAGCTGGAGCAGTAGCTGAGCGTTACATCCTGATCCCAAGGCAGGGGGAGAAGGAGAGGGAGACTGGGTCTGGCGTGGGCTTTTAAAACCTCAAAGCCCACTCCAGTGACACACTTCCTTAAACAAGGCCACACCTCCTAATCCTTCTAACTCTTTCAAATAGTGCCACTCCCTAGCAACTAAGCATTCAATAGATGAGCCTATGGCACGAGGGCATTGAGGGAGCACAATAGACTGTTTGACTGAACGGTTGCCTACACCATTTTCTTATGCATAGAAACTCAGTGTGAGGTATTGAAAGACGTGTCCAAAGAAAAGAACAAAATGAATAAACAAGACTCCCCAAGGCCTCCTCCTGACAGACACCACTGAAAGAGGGTGGTGGGTTATTGAAATCACCTTCTATGAAGACCGAGGTGTGAGCAGAGGAAGAGAAATAATAGCACGAAAGACTTCATACCCAGCTGGGACTGTGTTTTATCCACCGACCAACCTCAGAACATCCTCACCAGGGTATCCTTCTGCCTCCAGAATCTTGTCCTGGACTCCCCTCAGATGTTTGGTCCTTGTGATCTCTGGAGAGAGAAGTGAGGAAAGACACACATAGTGCAGAGAAGAAGCAGAACTTATTACAGTGTAAAATGGGGCCCTCTCTAGGGTGAGAGTGGACAGTGGCCAATAAGCAATTGCTACTTGTCAATTGTCAACCTACATTTCAGGCAGCTGGCATGCTATTTGTAAAGCATCTAGAGCAGAAGGCTTTTCCCTGGGGAGTTTGTTCTTCTGGTAGCAGAGGTATTTGGATTAACTACTAGGCAATGTCCTTGTTATTTCCAGAAAGCCTCCAGCTAGATGGCAATCTCACAGTGAGATGGTTATTAGTTCTGTTCCAGCAATTTTGACCAGCAACCAACACCATTCAGTTTTAGTTTCTGGTTTTACAAGCTATTGCTTATGAGGGAAGGGTCATCCTCAATGGCCTCCAAAGCCTGCTAATATCTAACCAGAGTCATGGTGGCATTTTTTCTAAGGACTAATTTTTGAAAATTCCATACTTGAATCACTAGTCACTCAGCATTAACTTTGTGTCTCCAAATTGTGTAGACTGTGTAATTCCTTCATTAGGTTCTGAGCACATACCGTGAAGCACCTTTTCATTTAAAAGTTGTAAGAATGCAGTTCAACCCAGTGAGAAGCTCTTTCTCTCTTTCTTCCCTGCCCCAGACTAGGCTAAAGTGACTTTAAACTTCTGAACCTTCCTGTCTTCACCTCCTGAGTGCTAGGATGACAGATGTGCACTGCCATACCTGGCTGATGGGTTTATAAAGCTTTAATCAGTGTTGGGATCAAACCCAAGGCTTCTCATGTACTGGGCAAGCATGCTACCAACTGAGCCACTGCCTGTCCTGAGCACATTTTCTTTCTTATCTGAGTGGTTATTTGGGAATTGGTAGGCAGAAGGGAAAT
This sequence comes from Peromyscus maniculatus bairdii, assembly GCF_049852395.1. Classification (NCBI taxonomy): domain Eukaryota; kingdom Metazoa; phylum Chordata; class Mammalia; order Rodentia; family Cricetidae; genus Peromyscus; species Peromyscus maniculatus. Next base: position 28,226,289 of record NC_134866.1, on the reverse strand, counting down.
GTCTGACTACAATTATATTTTAATTAAAAATGTTTTTTTAAAGAAAAAAATACTGTATGAAGTTATTTATTTCATTATGACAGTTATTTCTAATTAAAATCAGTATTTAATGCAGTTTCCAGTTAACTTTCTCGGAGATTCTTATGTAAATACTTCATTACTTAAAATGTTGGTGATAGACATTGATTGCTTATGCACAAATGTGTGCAACAAAGTAGATGCCACATTATCAGACACATAAATGCCCCTGCTGTGTCCCTGAGTGTGTAATGAGCAAGTGTAATGAACACTCTAATCATGTCTGTTATAAATATAACAAGAGTGAATTCAGTGGGAATAATATTGTATGTTGCTTATGCTTAATTCCATTAACAGACTTTCCATTCCCTAGACTCCTCCCAGGCAGTGTTCCATGCACAGAAATTTTAGGATTGATCTAAGTAAAAGTATGCTGAGGGACTTGCAAGCCAAACTCTGGAGTCTGGACCCGTATTTCCACTCTTTGCTGGCTGTGTGTTCTTGGTATTGGAGTGCCTTATGCCTTTCTTTCTTGTGGGTTTCGAGGCTCTGTATCTGCGAGGAAGCTAAGAAATATATTCACAGGGAGTGAACAGTGAGAAGTTTAGCTTTCTGAGACACTAGAGGTGCTCAGATTGGACTTAGTCTTTCAGGTTTAATTTCTTTTCTGGGTCTTGTGGCTACTCAGTAAATCCAAGATTTGTGTGTCAGATTTGAATTTTATTGACTCACCTGCTGCTTTAGAGGCTGCCAACAGTGTGGCAGTTTACTTTTTAGACATGTGGCAATGGCTTTGTTGAAGGAGGGACACATTTGTAAAACGTTTCAGAAACAATAGAGGACAAATTCCACTCCACCAACTGAATCAGCTCTTGAAAGATCTTATAGGTAGAGGGATAGGGTCGGTCCACCCCAAGTCTCTCCCCGAGGCCTCCCTTTCTTCTCGGCAGGTGTTTCCCCAGGCCTCAGAAAAACTGGAAGAGGCCAAGGATTCTCTTCACTAGACTGTTTACATGGAACAAGGGAGGCCCAATTTCTAAGCACCCCCCCCCCATATTTTTTCCTTATAAGAAGCTTATTTAACTTTTTTGACCACCTATTCCATTCAAGTTTGTAAAGGAGCCTTCCTGCAGACTTCTTCTGTGCACAACGTTGGGCCCAGACCACCACGTATAACCTTTCTAGGGTGGCAGTTGTGAGCCCCTCTGTCCCCTTTCTACCATCCGAATGCAAATTAACCAGCATGCAAGAGCAGGTCATGGAAACCTGTGGGGAAATCCTGACCCATGAGACGCAACCTCCAGTGATCCCTGTAGATAGCAGCTAAGCCTTAAATCATTGCCCAACGTCGCCTCTATAAACCCATTTGGGAAACCTAGTCCACGTACTATACACTCTGTAATCAGGATTAAGTCCCCAAAGAGCCATCTTTATTAGGTATCAGCTGCTGCTTCTTGATTTCTAATTCAAAGTGAAGAAAAGAACATAGAGCTGATTAAGAGTTTGGGAGCTCTGCCTCTTGTTCTGTGCCCCCAGCAATCGGTTTCCATTCCCTGATTTCATTTGCTAAAAACAGACCCACCTGCCCCTGCTCGAATCCCCTCAGCCACCCCGCGTCACTTCTTTTCTGGGCTCATCCTGATGTTACAGCCTGTTTGGCCTGTCCAAATGCTCGCCACTTGCTCTAGACATTACAGTAGCCATGGGGCAATGCCTGGTGTGACTGGTGTGCAAAACGCTAGCTTTCTGACCCTAAAATCACACCCGTTTCCAAGTCAGGTAATGCTCATGGGTTCCAGGAATGAGGATGTGGGCATATTTCTCTACAGACCTCTGTTCGAGCCTTTCAAGCACACTGACACATACCAGAAACATCACAAATGTCAGGAAAAGAACACACAAGTTTTATTAATTAACAACCTCTGAATCCCCTCCACCCGTCATTTTAGGTTGCATGCTCTGATTGCCTTTCCACAGGACAATACTGCAATTTTCTGTAAAACAGTAGGGAGAAATTCAGTGTCTCTCCTCCCTTTCATGATTGATTTAAATGTGTGAATTATGATTGACAACTGGGATGCACTGTGTGTCTGTCCCAGAGATTACCACTTGTTTTCCTGTCTGTGTATCCAACAATCACAGAACTGACACGTTTTATTTCATGTGATTCTTATTTAAAAGGGGGTAAGGGAGGTGTGGAGATAGTAGCTCAGTTGCGAAAATGCCTGTCTTGAAAGTACAAGGACCAGAGTTCAAGTCCCCACATCCATGTAAGAGTTGGTGTGGCGGCATACATTGTAACCCTAGTGCTGTGGGAGCAGAGACAAGCAGATGCCTGGAACTCACCAGCTGGCCAGTCTAGCCAATTGCTGGTCTCTAACCATAGTGAGAAATCCTATCTCAAAACATAATACGGAGACTATGATGGTTTGAATGTAATTGGTCCCCATAAGTTCATAGGGAGTGGCACTATTAGTAGGTGTGGGTTTTTTGGAGTAGGTGTAGCCTTGTTGGAGGAAGTGTGTCACCGTGGAGGCAGGTTTTGAAGGCTCATACATGCTCAAGCCACACCCAGTGTCTCAGTTCACTTCCTGTTGCCTGTGGATCAAAGATGTAAAATTCTCAGCATCATATCTGCCTGCATGCTGCCATGTCCACCATGATGATAATGGACTGAACCTCTAAACTGTAAGCCACTCCATTAAATAAATGTTTTCCTTTATCACAGATGCCGTGGTCATGGTGTCTCTTCACAGCAATAGAAACTCTAGCAAAGACAGAAGCTGGTACCAGAGACTAGGGTATTGTTGTGATAGGCCTGACCATGTTTTTGTTTGGAGGAATTTGGACTTTGATACTGTCGGTTAGAAAAGAGTGGAATGCTTTAAGCACTGCTTAATTGACCATATGAGTAAAAACATGGAAGACGGTGGTACTGAGACTGGGTTGAACTGTGGGGGCTCAGGAGGTTTCAGAGGAGAAGAATTTTATTATGTTGCCCAGAGATCTTTCTGGAGATATTTGGTGAAAAATGTGGCTGCTGTTTGCTCTTGTCCGGAGAGTCTGCCTGAGGCTAAAGTGAAGAGATTTGGATTAATACCTTTGGCAGAGGAAATCTCAAAACAGCCTAGTATAAACACTGTCATATGGTTAGTAGTGTTCATGCTTATAAAGATTCATAATGAGTGGGGTGGTAGTGGCGCACGCCTTTAATCCCAGTACTCGGGAGGCAGAGGCAGGTGGATCTCTGTGAGTTCGAGGCTAGCCTGGTCTACAGAGCGAGATCCAGGAAAGATGCAAAGCTACACAGAGAAACCCTGTCTCTAAAAACCAAAAAATAAATAAATAAAAATAAAAATAAACTAAAAAAAAGATTTATAATGAAAAGGAGCAAGCTGAGGAGAAAGGAGCACCAGGAAGTGGAATGGAGCTAAGTCCTGTGTCCAAGGAGAGAAACGGATTAAGAAATGGAATAAAGGAAGTGGTGACCTCAGGGCAAGATCCCACCCAGCTAAGTTTCCATCTTGTGAAAAGGAATTAAAGAAAAGCTTAGAGCCAGGTAGTACAAACCTTTATTCCCAGCACTCAGAAGGCAGAGGCTGGCACATCTCTGAGTTTGAGGCCAGACTGGGCTACAGAACAAATTCACAGACAGCCAAGCTTAGGCAGTGAATGTAATCATTGAAAACAGAAAACTGGTGAAGATATATTTGAACAAGGAGACCATGTTCCAGCCCCAGCAAGCAGCAGAACTTTGCAGCTTTGGCCATGTGGTTCTGGAATTAAGGATAGAAGAAGGGGGCTATGAATTTGCCTCTGGAATTAAAGAAAGCCACGGAGGTCAGGCATCTATCAGTAGTGTCCCTGAATAGAGGCCTAGAAAGGCCATTGCATTAAGCTGTGAAGTTGAAGCCTGGATTGCCTTGATGACCCCAAGATGTTGGGGATAACAGAGCTGTGGGATACCTGCAGAGGAGAGCTGCTAACGGGGAGTAGAATCAGCCTAAGAGAAAGAAGTGTGTTGTGCTCAACAAAGCTGAAAGGTGTTGGAGATCTGAAGAATGTTTTGACAATCAGACATGGTGATTCAGGGTTTGGAGTTTGCCCAGATGATTTTCTGTCTTACTTTGGTCCAGTATTTCCTCACTATGCTCCCTTTCCTACATTTTGGAACAGTAATGTATATTCTCTGCCATTATATGTTGGAGGTATGTGATCTGGTTTTTGATTTTGATTTTATAGGGGATTATAGACAAGAGATTACATGAATGTCAAAAGAGACTTTGAAGTTTGGACTTTTAAACATTGTTGAGACTATGGGAACTTTTGAAGTTGGACTAAATGCATTTTGCATTATGATATTGTTATAAGCTTATGGGGCCAGGTAGTGGAATGTGGTGGTTTGAATGTTTCAATTTCTTTGTCCTGAGAAAGTTCTGGGAAAGGGCTGCTCTGTTAATATTCACTATGTGCTTACCTGCATTTAATTACATGTCTTTCTGAACTCAAACAACCTTCCTTGGGTCATTCCTTTCTTTGTTACATTTGTGTATAAAAGTACACCAGACCTGAAGTAAGGTTGTCTACAGCATTAGACTGTGGTCCTCCCCATTCCTTCAGGTCCCAGATCCAGCAGACAAGATCTTTACAGGTCGGCTGAAAAGTTGACAACTGAGGACCCTAAAATGCTTTCAAATGAGTACAGATCTTCTCCATGACTTTGGCCCAGATCTATGTCATGAGTGAGCAGGATCAGCTAGACTGTCGATGTCCCAATCATTTCAGGACTAAGGAATTAAAAAAAAAAAAAAAAAACCAAAAAACCAAGGGAGAGCGGTAGCAAGCACCTCAAGCACCTGACTCTTCCTCCAGATGACCTACCAGTACACCTCTGCCTTTATATCACACATCTCCTTTGCCACCTCAAACTTCGGGACAAATCCTACTTAACTCTGAACATAGGCATGCTTATTATTTAAGGGGTGTCTGACAGAATGTGATAGCATAAGGCCTGTAATACCAGCACTTGGAATTATAAAATTAAGACTACTCTGTCTCAGAACAAACTACAACAACAACAAAGAAAACCCCAATTACCTAATTTCTCTTGTTGCCCTTCAGAAGACATTCAAGATGTAGGCAAATACGATATTTTCAACACTCACAGGGATATCATAATCAAGAGATTTTTAACCATCAAGTTGTACAATGCCCCCTTCCAGGAGGGACAAAAGAGCCTACAAGTGTCTACTCATTGCCCTATACCTACAAGAGGACCAGGAATCACTCCAAGGCACTCTGTTTTGCTCATGTGGCTCATTCTCTGAGTCATCTCTCCCCCAGCGTATCAAATCTCAGGGTTAGGAATACTGGGCCTTGCAGGCAGCCATCTTCTCTGATGTCAACAGGACACCTCGGAGCGCAGGCAACAATCAACTGAAGCCCATTTTGATGAAGACAGCATGATGGCACATGGCAGCACCTCAAAGGTAGCACTCAAGCCACTGACCCTCACGACTTCACCGATGATCCTTTCCTGCACCACTGGCTCTCTGACTGAGTTCCTGAAGCAGTGAGGAGAAGAACCTGATCTTTTGGGAGTCCCAGATTTGGGCATCTGAATTTGAACAGTGGCAACAGAAACCACCAACCCCCGACTTTAATCCATACAAGCAAAGTGAGCTGTTATTAATCAGTTTGCTTTGGACTCTATGCTGTTTTCTTGTCTTTGCTAAATCTGTCTTACAAAACACCCAAATGGAGAGTCTTCTGTTCTGATGACTGGATATAACCTTTTTTTTTTTCTGAACAGTTAATGAGAGTCATTTTGATCTTTGCAATTTAGGTTTTTGAAATTTTGTTCTTTTAAATAGCTACCCTTTAGAGAATCAATCCACATGCATTTATAATTATATATGAACACAACTCAGTTTTTACCAAGGGCTGCCTGCCTTTGATCTTTGAGCATGCATGAGTAGAACTGAATCCTTCACTAGAGTTTCTAACCATCTGATAAATGAAAGGATTTTTCTACAAACTCACTTTTTAACTCTGTGTATTCTAAGCCTGGATTATTATGGGTATCAGGCTTTTCATGAAGACAGAATTCCAAAATAAATAATAATAAAATTCAGACTCCCAAATCAAAACATTCAGAGAAAGACCAAAGAAGAAATCTTGATTGTAGAAATGAATGTCTCAGGTGGGCTAGTTCTCTTCATGCCTCTTCATGGATGGCAAAGATTGCTCCCGAAGGTAAACCATGCAGAATCAAGTTCCCAGAAGGTCATATCTTCATGTTGAAGATTCAGGACTGACTGGCTGATTAGGACTGCATTGTGGAGAATGGGAACGTGCAGATCCAGAACCAAAATTATCTCTGGCTATCTGTATTCCCATTAACTACTCACTTTCTGTAAACAACCCAACAACCTTCCAAATATCAGGCAAAACCTTTGGAATATATTAATATAGCAGACTCTAGCTTCTATCAATCCAAAAGTTAAGAATGTCATCAGCATTTGAGATCTACAGCAGAGATGTTCCCACATTTCTACATCCTGTCTGCCTGATGTCCTCAACAATGTGTTTGCAAATGCTCTCGATTGTGACTTTCATTTTTTTTTCTGTGATACTAAAAAAGTTCATGTAACCACTTCCATATGGGAATTTGTCAGTAAGGGTGACCTGAATTTCTGATCCTGAGCCCTGGTCATTCATATTTGACTCAGAAAAAAATATAATTTTGTCTTGATTGAGCAGACAGTGTTTTATGTCAATCTTCCTAACTCTATGCCTATTTCAGAGCTGTACAGTGTGTTCAGTCTAGAAGTTTCCACAGTCCCATCTGTCTCACTCTCTTGTGGTTCAGGGTCTTAGAGGAGACAACTACCCAGTATGCTCACCCTTAAATTCTTCTATCCACCAAGATGAGACCTGGCGCAGACAACCCCCCCCCCCCCTCCGCCCTGAGCCTTGAGTGTCTGTGAATGCCGAGACCTCAGCTGCAGAGACGCTCCATTTACATCGTTCCTCAGAAGCAAGGGTCCAGCTCAGTGGAAAATCCCTCCTTTTTAACAAGTGAGCCAGCATGTGCATTTTTCCTTGCCTCACTCCAGGGGATAAAATGAATCTTGCAGATGTTTCCCTAATTCCAGGAGAGCAGGATTCACAGAAGAGCTGCTGAGAGCGGCTGGGCGCCATTAGCTAGAGCGGGGCTCTGTGGCTTGTGGTCAAGTCAGAGACAGCAGCTGTAATTTGCATTTAGGAACTGACGTCACGATGATGGTCAGAGTCCAGAAGGCCCATTTATATGAAGCCATCCTTTTCAGACTGCACTGGCTGCCTTTTCTGACGGAAAATCCTGGAACAAAGGGGCCTAGGTCATCAGAACTGCCTTAACTTAATAAAGTTGTATATAGTCCAGTTTTTCTGATCCTTGTGGGTGGTTGTTGGGAAGCAATATTCAAAGGACATTAATCTGTGGAAGAAGGCACTGAGCCGGGTTCTGGGAGACCACAAAGACCCTTTCCATAAGAACTCAATGGGGGGAAACCACACAAATCCAAAGACTTCATTTTCCTACATGTTTGGGCCCATCATGAGACAGACTAACCCTTAATTACCATGTAAGCCAACATCCAACCAATACTCAGTCTACATATTTTAGGGCAGTAGTTGCCACTTTCGAATGTTAGAAAGACTAAGAAAATCAGTCTGCAGATAACTATCGTATCCCTATTGTATTAGTCAGGGTTTTGTAGAGAAACAGAACTGATATGCTATACATACATACATACATACAAACAAACATACATACACATATACATACATACATACATACATACATACATATACATTCAGTATACTAAAAGGGTATGTATTAGCTTGGCTTACAGGATATGGTCTTGGCAGTCTAGCAATAACTATCTCCATATTGAAAAGGCTGAGAACTCTTAGCTGGATGCCTCAGCTACTCAAATATGGTGCAGTGGTTCTCAACATGTGGCTCTATACCCCTATGGGGGGTCAAATGACCCTTCCACAGGGGCCACATAAGACCATTGAAAATATTAGATCCTTACATTACTGTTCATACCCATAGCAAAATTATAGTTATGAAGTAGCAACAATAATAATTTTATAGTTATAGGGGGTCACCACAACATGAGGAAGTGTGTTAAAGGATCATAGCGTTAGAAAGGTCAAGAACCATTGGTCTGGAGGATTCTTGGAGAGCCAATGGTTTTCAGTCTGGGTTCCCATGTCCATGAAGGATGTTAGCCACAGTTGGAAAACAATTCAGTACTTAAAAAAGAAAAGACTTGGGCTGGTAAGATGCTTCCGAAGGTAGGGGTGCTTCTTTCAGCCCTGATGATCCCTACCTCTGAAGGCCTAATACAGAGGCCTCTGCCAGAAGGTACTGTCCACATTTAGAGTGTGTCTTCCCACCTCAGTTAACATTAATAATAATAATAATAATAATAATAATAATAATAATAATAAATCATCCCTCACATGTGTGCCCAGAGCTCTTAGCTGATTGCAGACCCAGTCAGATTGAAAATGGAGATGAACCAACATGCCTACCATGCAAAACTCCCTTTTCTTCTGGGAATAGTGAGTTATTTGCTCATTAGCTATTCATGCTGGTAGAGAGGCCACCTTTCAGAGACCTAGCCTACCCTTAGTCCTTCCTCCTTCTTGCTGGTTTTCACCTTTACTTTACTAGCAGGAGACTGAGCCATGTACATGTACTGGCCCCTTATAGGTGGGCGGCACAGGAAAGCTGATGCCTCTGTTGTGCATTGGACACACTGAAACAATTTTCCATAGCTAGAAGCATTGTACTGTTATTATTGGCAGAACTCCTAATCAGAAAGACAAAGCCCAGAGCAATATGAAGAACTCATTGAGACTGAATAAAAGGGGCCGGGCAAACCACCTCAATTGGCTTGAAAATGTATAGGGATCCACTGGTCCATATGCAAATATGCTTATCATTATATATTTGTTGGTGATAAGTATCTGTTGCTCCACTAAAGTGTCAACTTCTGGAGAGGAGGCATAATGTTAGATGGGATCTGGGGGATAGAAAAGGCTTTCTAACCAAATGAACCAATGAAAAATGTCCAGCAGCCAAATGTATTTCATTCACAGCTCTGTATCAGATGTGGCTATGAAGTAGTCTTCTCAAAAAACCTTCACCTTTCTTGAACTAGACAACACATTGTTCTTCAGATCTTGTTATTTTGCTCACAGTCAGCCACTGGCCCCAGGTAATGGGCTGAGAAATGCAACACCAGGTCACTCCACATCTGCCTCAAGCCTATGCAGAGCATCGGAGGGGACAATGCAGGTCTGGTTGTGGGATGGTGACCTTGCTTCTCTGATGATCCAATAGCTTCGCCAGAGTTCCAGGGAACTGTACTTAGACTCCAGCTCTCCCATCTCTGTCCTGTGTTCCTTCTGAAAGCAGAGGAAACTTATGTCTTGCTCCTAAGTGAAGCACGTGGGAGAAGCAGATGAGACGAGAAGAGCCTGTGGCAGAGCTCAGAACTGGGTGACGGGGCCTGCAGGCAGCCAAGGCCTAAGAGGGTCTCTTGGACCTCCTCTGGTCCCAGTAGGACACAGAAAAACACTCAAGTATATTCTGTGTTTCCAAAGGCCATAGTTTTGATGCAGTCTTTAGATACAAATTTTGTCCCTAGAACTTAATGGCCACCTTTGGAAAAAGCAACCTGTTGAAACTGAAATTGTTCATACTTCATAATTTATTTTGTGGACATTGGTGTTTTGCCTGCATGTATGTCTGTATGAAGGTGTCAGATCTCTGGAACTGGAGTTACAGACAGTTATGAGCTGCCTTGTGGGTGCCGGGAATTGAACCCGGGTCCTCTGGAAGATCAGCCAGTTCTCTTAACCACTGAGCCATCTCTCCAGCCCATTGTTCATACTTTAAATGGTTGAATTATTGCTAAGTTAACCACATACATATTGTGTAGGCACTATCATGTAGCTAGAGTTTTCCTGCCTTGCCCACAGTCAGGACAAATCTCTCTCACCCGCCAGTTCCACGGCCGCTCAGACCCAACCAAGTAAACACAGAGACTTATATTGCTTGTAAACTGTATGGCCGTGGCAGGCTTCTTGCTAACTGTTCTTATATCTTAAATTAGTCCATTTCTATAAATCTATACCTTGCCACATGGCTCGTGGCTTACCAGTACTTTACATCTTCCTTGTCCTGGCAGTGGCTCCAGGCCATCTCCTTCTGCCTACTGTTCTTTTATTTCTCCTCTCTGTTAGTCCCGCCTATACTTCCTGCCTAGCCATGGCCAATCAGGTTTTATTTATTGACCAATCAGAGCAACTTGACATACAGACCATCCCCCAGCACAGCCAAGTGCAGACCATCTCAGACACCTGCACTCAGGCCCATGGTCCTAATCATCCTCTATGTGGAACTGCTGGGTAAAGCCACGAGGAACCTGAGAACGGGCTCCCATAGGACATACAGAACATCCCACAGCACTATCATTCCCAGGTTGGAGGAAGAACAGCACTTGAAGGTATAAATTTAGAGCTGGTGAGATGGCGCAGGGGGTTCAGGTGAGTGCCTCCTAGCCTGACAACCTGAGTTTGATTCCAGGGACTCACATGGTGGAAGGAGAGAACCAACTCCCCCAAACTGTCTTCTGACCATCACAGGTGTCCAATGGCAGGCCCCATCTCCCAGTAAAAGTGCATAACTTTTTAAAGAAAGATATAAAAGTTTAATTTGGAATTGAATGAAGAAAGTGAAGTTTTGTGGAGTAGTTTTGTCATTTTAATATTTTTTGTATTACACACACACACACACACACACACACACACACACACACACACACACACACACAATCACAATATGCTTAGGCCAGATAGTACTGTGACAGTGATTTTGGCATGAGTTAAAATTTAAATCAGAAGCTCATGCTACAAAAACTGAAAACTTTAATATAAAAACTGAAGTCTCCCTCTGTGGAAGAATTCTGCCTCTAGATTGTCCTTAGCTTGAATTATATATAGCAGGGACATTTCTTTGAGTCTCCAGAGTAGTGACCACTACTTTAAAATTCAGATTCACGAGCCCACACAACCACATAACTGATTCTAAAAACTAAACCCTGCTGTGGGATGGTCTGTATGTCAAATAAAATACTGATTGGCCAGTGGCCAGGCAGGAAGTAGGTGGGACAAGGAGAGAGGAGAATTCTGGGAAGCGGAAGGCAGAGGCAGAGAGACACTGCCAGCTGCTGCCGCCATGACCAGCAGCATGTGAAGACGCTGGTAAGCCACCAGCCACGTGGCAAGGTATAGATTTATGGAAATGGATTAATTTAAGCTATAAGAACAGTTAGCAAGAAGCCTGCCACGGCCATACAGTTTGTAAGCAATATAAGTCTCTGTGTTTACTTGGTTGGGTCTGAGCGGCTGTGGGACTGGCGGGTGACAAAGATTTGTCCTGACTGTGGGCCAGGCAGGAAAACTCTAGCTACAAAACCCCACTCTACAGACCAGTTCTGTACACTGATTGTCTTATTAAGCTTAGATTTGAGAATGAGAAGACACCCTCATAACAATCAGTGGTGGTGGCTCAGTGTAGGGCTTTAAGAGGCTATGGTTATAGTAATGGTAGCAGACCAGGCAAGGTATCTGGCCAGGCAAGTGAGACAATCTCCTAGCCAAATAAAACATGACATAAACCTTCACATGTAGTCAAATGCTTCCAGCAACTACTCCTTCAAAGGGAATGGTCTGTGACCTTCTGAGCTGCTGACACTTCGCCTCACACCTGACAGGCTGGGGTATAACTCTCTGTGGACAACATCTGCCGTCCCTTTGCTTGGTGGCTCTTTATCAGACTCATACTCTATGTCAAGTACTAATGGTCAGAATTCCAAATAAGCTATATTGTATTTATTTAAACATTCTAGGCTGGAGAGATGCTTCAGTGATTAAAGCTGTTTGCAGCCAAACCTAACGACCTGAGTTAAATCCCCAGAAAACACATAGAGGAAGAAGAGAACTGAGTCTCACAAGTTGCCCTCTGTGGTAGTTTGAATGCAATTGGCCCTGTAAGCTCATAGGGAGTGGCACTATTGGAGGTGTGGCCTTGTTGGAGGATGTGTGTCACTGTGGGGTGGCCTTTGAGGTCTCCTCTGCTCAAGCTACATTCACTTTGAAACTCAGATCACTTGCTGTTGCCTGCAGATCAAGATGTAGGACTCTCAGTTCCTTCTCCAGCACCATGTCTGCCTACATCCCACTATGTTGCACCATGATGATAGCGAACTAAACCTCTGAAAATGTAAGCCACCCCAACTAAATATTTTTCCTTTATAAGAGCTGCTGTGGTCATGGTATCTCTTCATAGCAATAGAAACCCTAACCAAGATACCCCCTGACTTTCACACACACACACACACACACACACACACACACACACACACACACACACACAGACATACCACTAAAAATGCACATACAGTAATGTTAAAGTTCTTTTATCTAATATGTAACTGTCAAGAGAAAGTCAATGCCCTAGTCCCTTGCTTATCAGCAAACACAATTGTTTTCTGCTCTCATGGGAAGGAAGCTACTTGGAAACTAGACAATAGTGTAAAATAAAGAGGATGGGGACTCTGTGGTAATATGAGGGACCACAAAGAATATGCATAATAAATGTGGGCTAGCCTGAAAGCCAGACAGTGAAGTCACTTAAATGAGGAAATATTTACACAAGAGGCCCCTGTAGGAAAGCTATCACGGGAATCACGGTCTATTCCAGATCCTGTCTTTAGAACTGTGGCCAGCTGCTGTCATGTTATATCCCTCAGAGTCTGTCTTGTTCGAAGGGCAATGGGGGGCCCACAACCCAGAGGCTGTGGCTGTGGTAGTTGTAATGGATATGGCATGTGTTGGGCCCAGGCTGTTTGGACTTCAGGAATGTTCTGGCCTTCTCATGGGCCATAATTATTGAGCCAAGTTGTGTTCCTTCAGTATATATGTGTGACTTCAGAGTGACTGTATCTGGAGACTGATCCCTTACAGAGGAGATATGGACTGAATGCTTGAATGTCCCCAAAGCTTTTAAGTTTAGATCTTAGCCACCAAAGCAATGATATCAGGATATAGTTCCCTTGGAGGGTATTACGTCATGAGAGTGGAACTCTCATGACTGATGACCCCCTAATAAGAGTGAGCTTCCTGGACCCATCGGGTATATGAAGACACAGGGAAATGGCTGTCTGTGAACAAGAAAGGGGCTCTGCCCATATACTGAATCTGCTGGCACCTTGGCTGGTTCACCTCCAGAACCCTGAGAAATAAAAATGACCTCATCTGTGGCATTTCTTACAATCTTCCGAACAGACTAAGGCACGAGGTAGTGAGTTAGTGTGGACCTAATCCAGCATGACTGTGTCCTTATAAGAAAGTCTGACAGCATCTTCAATTTTCCTCCAGTTTTTTGCATCCAACCAAAAACTTCACTTTAACTTCATATAAAGTCTTGGGTTTCCTGTTGAGTGAGTCCCTGGAGGAGAGGGATTCTGTTTTGGTCAGTTGGTATTTTGAATGCCTGATGTTTTGGTTCCCATGTCAAGACTGAAAGGAGATAGTACTGGATATCACTGTGATTGTCTTCCTGAGGATATGACCATTCATAAATCTATTACATCTGTGGTGGCTTGAAAGGAAATGGCCCCTAAAGGGAGTGGCACTATTAGGACATATGGCCTTGTTGGAATAGGTGTGGTCTTGTTGGAGGAAGTGTGTCACTGTGGAGGTGGGCTTTGAAGTCTCATATATGCTCAAGACACGCCCACTATCTAAGATGACTTCCTGTTGCCTGTGAGTCAAGATGTAAGGACTCTCAGATCCTGCTCCAGCACCATGTCTACCTGCATGCCACCATGTTGCACCATGATAATGGAATAAACCTCTGAAAATGTAAGTCACCCCAACTAAATGCTTTTCTTTATAAGAGTTGCTGTGGTCATGGTGTCTCATCATTCAAAGTTTATCCAGTGAAAGCCAGAATTTTGCTAACTCCTAGGCAAACAAAATACATAGAATGAGCTCCAGGCCTAAAGGGATTTATGAATTCATATGTCTATACTTGCAGTATAATATACAACTATTACAGGTAGGACAAAGTATAGAGCCCACAGAGGGGATGAGAGTGAAATGTGCCCATATTCCACCACAAAGAAAACAGGCTAGCACCCTGCATGTGCTTGAGAAGATTTCCTCTCCACAACTCATGTTAACAGTGAGAAGTTAACTACATTGCATGCCAACAGCACGTATTTGGAAGTCTGTGTTCTGGAACTTAGCGCATTGCCTAAGCTTTAAACCTCCTCCTAAAGAAATCAGGGAAACATGGGGCTTGCTGGCTGGTTGACATTTCTGTCCCCTCCCTGCTGCAGTATGCACCAAGAGTCAGCCAAACCTTGCTCGCTCGACCGGCAGCCCATGATTTGTCTTACTCAGGCTGCTCTGTCTGGGCTCGAGGCTATCATATTCTGATGAGAATGACATTTCTCTGGGATCTTTTTGTCTTTGAGTGTACTGAGTGGCAGCCCAGCACGCTGTGGAAACAAGGTGTGGTTAAATACGTTAACGTGGCAGGGGCTCCAGTGAGGAGTTACTAAGCAGCTCTCAGCTTGCCCCTCGCCCCCTCTGCTTCTTCCCCACACAGCTCTGTCTACATCCTTTTTTCTGACTTCCCTTCTATCTATAACCCTGAAGTCAACAGATTTGAGATCATGATGACAAAACCCAAGTTTGAGAAGAGTGCAAGATTTTTAGAGAACTCCAGAGAAGATGAACATAGGTAACAGGTAAGAGCTGCATTTCAAATGAGAAGCAGCCTCCATTGGCATCCACAACAGAGGGAAAAGCGAAGAGATGGGAGAGCGAATCCTGCTGTGACCCAGAGGACTCAGGGATAGTATACTCCAGGCTACAGCAGGGTCTGCAAACCTGCACACATGCTCTTGACCAGACTGAGCTCTCATCCATTGCCAGTGGGATCGTCCTCATCATCATCATCCAGATTGTCCCCCAGTGGAGAACTCAGGAAGTCAAGGAGCTGAAGCAAGAAGGAGACCTTCTGTCCACTGAGCCCCAGAGCCTCTTCCAAATGCCTCTTTTCTGTAGGCACCCATTGACACAGATTTTATAATGGAAGGTGAAGTGCTTACTCAGCTCCATCAAGAGATGCTCATTCTAGGCGTCTGAAGTACCTCCTGGCTCCAGTTATCTCTGAATAGAGTTGGGCACCTCTGTTTTCTCCTGGTGCTGTGGCTGGAAGTCTGGGTCTTGTGCATGCCAGGCAAGACCTCTTTCCTGCTGAACCCTACCCAGCCCAGGTCGGCTTCCAGCCTTCCTCACTGCTGCAAAGCTAGGTCTCATGGATTCTAAGAAATTTATCCTCAGTATAGAAAAGATCATCTCATAAAGGTTTTTGTTTTCTTACTTTTGTTTGTGCAAAAACACTTAGAAAACACATTCAGAGTCTAGAGTTGTTGAAGGACACATCTTTCTGGAGTATGGGTTATAATAAGGATTACAGACCATGTGCTGGAAATGATGAACAGTGAAGAAATGTCTTGCATCATCCCAGGCAGACACATGGCAAGGAGGAAGAATGTCTGTAAGCATCATTTGCCCCCATGCTAACTATTTCCTGGAAAACAAGGTTCCATATCTAAAACTCCTACTATTACAAGCTCACAGTTGCCTTTCTCCCCTGCTGATTGGCTTATACTCATTCATTCCTGGGGACTCTGAGTCCCACTGCCAACAACTGTCAACATTGTTTTAAGTAATCCTTTAGTTCCTTTGTCCAAACTGTCAGTGACTCTAGGCTCCCCATGCCGCCTGTTCTACTGACTATTTCCCATGGTGTGAAGGCTGGCTATTTTGCAGTGTGATTTTGGGCCACCATTTATCCCATTCAATGGTTAGTAGACAGTTTGACAGTTTCAGAGGAAACATGTTAGTGGATATAAAATTGAAAAGTTTTAAGTTTAAGATTAAGCATATCCCCAGAAATTCCAGAATATTTCTAAAAGTTTTATGCTTTTAAAGGAAGTATTTGTTTTTATTATTAATTATATGTAAGTATGTATATCTGTATGTGTGTATGTTCATGTGAGTACAGATGCTCTCCGATCTCCTGGAGCTAGAGTTACATCTGTAAGTCATCTGATGTGGGTGCTGGGAACTGAATTCAGGTCCTCTGCAAGAGCAGTAAATTCGCTTAACCACTGAGGCGTCTCTCCAGCCTCATGTAAGTTTTATACTTTTTAATGAACCAAAAGGCTACAATTGTCATCTTGCCTTTGTTCATACTCATTAAAGGGGGAACTAAAATGTAACATTAGTACTATTTTTTTTGTTAAATTTGCATTTTCCTTGTTAATTTTTCTGTCTGAATATCTCTAATAAAAATGTATCCTGTAGCTGGATCATGCCATTAGGATACAAGAGTTGTAATAAAATTAGTAAATGACGTTATACAGTTTCAAATAGTATTTTAAAATTATCAAAAAAGGTAAACTGGGATCCAGTGGACTTGGACTCAGAGACAGTCCAAGGCAAGAATGAGAAATGAATTCAAGCAAATGCAAGAGAAAGTTCAAGGACAGTGTCATGATGGCATTTGGTTTCTGCATTTTTCCTTCCCTCAATGTGAGGTCTGTGTGAAACCATACATAATGTTCTGCAACTCACCGTAACTGCACGACTTTCTGTTAAAGTAGAGGATCAAATCAAATTTCAATGTCTTGGAAACTAATCAAATTTTTCTCGAACCATAGTAAAATCACGCTTTCCTCCCTATAGAGTGGTGCCGCTGAGCTGGAGGCTTGGATGTGTACACAATTCGGCTTCATCCTAATCCACTGACAGGCTGGGGATGACATTCATGCTGCTTTACAGAGGTGCTGAAGACTGCCCTCAGCCCCGATGGCCCAGCTCATGGAACTTACAAAGCTGTGAGAGGCTTACCTAAGCACCAGGCCCATCTCTGTGGTTGCAACCAGTTGTGATGAGCCTGTGCAGGTCAAGTAGGTGGAAGCCCTTTGTGTTGAACACCAAACCAATCTAATTAAGGATGATGGCCATAAGACATTGGGAGAATGGGCAGGTGTCTGCCAAAATGATTGACAAAGGAGACCCATAAAGTGGTTGCTTGCAACTGTGAAATGGTTATGGACTATGGCAGAGAACCTTGGGCCAAGGATGTCACCAAAGAGGAAATTGAGTGCAATAAATGAGCAAATCTAAAAATTCACCTCATTAAAAAAAAGTAAAATCACTTAGTAGGCTGTTCCTACTAAGTGAAGTTTTGAATTTCTAGTGATTATGACTAAGTTAGGCCACACATTCCCACGGTAGGTTTTCCCTGTGAAAGTTGTCAGAATCAAAATAGAGTCTCTTGTTTCAAGACATAATCATAAACAAGCAAATGCATCTGGGAAGTTATGAAGGAGGGGAGCTTGTGCTTATGTAAAGACCTGGCACTAAACACTTGGTCATGACTACAATTCCACCATCTCACAGCGACCTTACACAGAAAACCTTTCTGCAAGGAGGTCTGCTCAACAATCATCTACTTGGTCAGCTGGACCCTGCCCTTGGTATTAGCCCTTGTAATAGCCATGCACTATTCCTCTGTATCAACCCCTGTAGTCCCCATTCCCTCTTTAGAAGTTTCCCATTGTCTCATCCTCCTTGAATATGTTCATAATTTACTATGACACACAGATTCCCATTTTAATACTTCTGAACAAATGTATTAATCTTAGGACAATCTCTCTGTGGTTTGGGTCTATATTGTCAAGAACTGTAGCTGTTTGAACAGAAGGACCCGATTTTGAGCAGTGGACAACAGGGGACAATGAACCCTATCTTCCCAAGGCTGAACAGCTGTCCCACAGCTGCTGTGTGCTTCAGAGCTGAAGACAGATGTATGCAGATTTCCCACTGCATCTTGGAAAATATGAGATATTGATTGGCATAACTGCCAGAGAATTGTATCTGTCTCCGGAGCTTTAACTTATTAGTAAAGCCTTAGGCTTAGACAACAGATGTGGGATTCTTAGCTCCAAGGGGTCACGGTCAGGAATCCATGTCAGTGATAAGTCATAAGCCTCACATTTCCCATTACATCTTGAAAATCCATTTATAGCAATGTGAATCTCATTAGGTTGACAATAGACACCTCTGATTCTTGCCTGAACTCATAGGCAAAACACAAGTAATAAGACCATGGTCGGTTTAGATTTCCCCTGGTATGCCAGCCTCAGATGTGAATTGGCTGCTTGTCACAGACCCTGAATTCCTCACATGTGTTCATTGCCTTCTGTTACCATGTTGGTCATCCAATGTCTGCATCCTTTCTATGTGAGAATTCTCCTTATATGTAGCATTACTGTCGTGCGCAAAGCCTACCCCCATCACAGAGCATGGTGACTTCTTTTCTTATCATTAGCAATGATGGAATGGGCATGCTACTTAGAATCAGACAACAAAGGTTTGGAATTAGTCCCGGCAGCCTCATGAGTGTACAGGACTATGCAGGGTCTGACTCCATTGATATGACATCACATCCTGACAGTTCCTGTGAAAAATAATCAACTTGTGTGGGACTCTCTAAACTGCCCCTCTCTTAGGATTTCAAGTCTGGGCTTCTAGCTCCCAATCAAATCTGTGATCCCGACAACTTTCCAAGCAAGCCTTTTCTGCTGAAGACATCCTGTGAGGGTTTCAGTTGTTTTTCTCTAAATCCCTAATTAATGCACACAGCTTTGGTCTACATATGTTGGCCAGCAGTGATGGTGACAATCAAGACAGAAAAGGAAAAACGGGAAGAAGAAACAGAAAAAGTGAAAAAAAAAGATTAAAACAATAGAAACTTGAAACATAAGAATTTTCTCAGTGTAACAGCAATTAATACAGCATCATGAATAATCAAGGTATGGTTTAAAATGTGTGGGGCGATAGTTACAAGCGATATTAAAATACTGTGCATTGTATATAAAGGACTTGAGTATCTGGGAGACAGCTGTACTGAAGAGCAATATTTCATTGTGCTATATACAAAACACATCAAAGATTATGAATCATGAAGACCGTTCATCTAGTCATCAACAGATCTATGTTTTACTGCTGGTGCTGCTACTGGATAGCTATATTATATTAGGCATGTTAGTTCTGCTTCTGTGCATTGTTTGTTCAAACCAATAAGGTGGCAGAATTCAATTAAGTGGGCTGCAGCTTTCCCTAAAATCCCTGGATACGCTTACTGCTTCTAAAACACATAGAATGTCAGTCAATGCACATTTCCATTAAGTACATAAGAATCACCTGATTTTTCCATCAAAGTCCATCCTCAATGGGGCCAGCCAAGTAGGCTGCCTTGGAAGGTGGGTATTGACTGTGTTTGTGGAAAAGTATGCAGACAAATGAGGCGAACAGCGGTGAAAGCTGAGAGCACCGTGTCACACCAGCAGACAGGAACCAATGGGACGTGGCTGGAGAGGCTCCAGGTTTACAATCCAAGAGCCGTTCCTTTATTGCCTAGTTTAAGGCTGGGAATAAAGAAATGTATCTGGGACGCCAGCCCCAGATCTGCTGCCCTTGTGGTTCGGGTGGAGTGTCTAGCATCAGCATTACTCATGTGGAAACATTCCACTCCTTAATACGTGCAAAGTCCTGGAACAGACTGTGGCAGACCATGAAAGCAGGCAAGACGGAGCTGCGCCATTATCGGCAGAATCAGATGATTAATTTTGAAGGCAGACTCTATGTTTCATATGGATTTTTCATAAACTTAGCTTTATTCCTTCAGGATGTTTCTTTCTATCTAGAGAGCTATCCGTACTTTTTCAAATGCATCTTTGAGAAACAAAATGGATACAGACATACTTTTAAATTGCATTAGGCTCCTAAACTATTTATTGAACACCAACGCCCAGTAATATCTAAAACTGATTTTGACAAAAGTGAAAGTTCTCACTGCCAATGAAGATAAACAGAAAGAGGTTGTTTTAGTCTGTAAACTAAACAAATTTTCATTTTCTTTTTGGTTCATTAATTCAAGTTACAATTGCTGAATCATTTGCATGTAAGCATGAAGCATAGTAAAACTTGCATTGACTTGACACTGTCTTCCTAATAAATTCTAACTAACAATGGCCAGTGTTGACAGTGGATCTCAGGATTGATGCTATAGAGACTGCTAAGATGTCCTTCTAAATCTTCCTAGCAACTCTATAAGCTATACACTTCATTTCATTAATGAGGAAACCGAGCCTTACAAAGGTTAAGGTAACCAGGCTAGAAAATTGAGAAGCTGGTACTCAAACTCAGGTGGGTCTGAAGCTAAGTCAATCACATCTGTCCGTATGCCCATTTATTCATTAGTAAATACTAGATTTGTCATATCCAGCACTATGTTCGGTATTAAAAATACAGCAGGAAAGCAAGTGTGATATCTAATGACTATATGAATAATGTGGTAGACACAGAAGGACCAGGAGTTCAAGGCCAGCCTAGGTAATATAACTCGTTTGGAACCAGGGTGGGCTACATGTGACCCTGTCTCAAAAACAGTACAGTAATGAGAAAAAGTTCTCATTATGGCATATACATGCCAGTAAGAAAAAAAAAAAGCTAATAAAAGAATACAACAGGTATATGCAAATTTCAATCTGGAAATCTTACAGCTAAGAGTTTAGTACTCTGAGAGCGTTCAAGAGAGAAAGAGTTAAGGGTATATATTAGCTGCTGCCTATTTTGACAAATGAATGCTGAAGGCACATTGGCTTAGCCCAGTGAAGTTCACTACTAGCTTAGAGTACATGTCTTGTAAGTCAGCAGAGTGTCATCTCCAGCCAGTTTCTCGGGAACCAGGGCTGACAGAAGCTCCACCCTCTCAGCTCCACCATGTGGAATATGTAGCCTCCAAAGTCAGTGTTCAAGGGAAGGAAAAGTCAGATGGTCTCCCTAAGTACTGTTGAAGGCCACACTTAGAAGTGCCTTGCCTCTTACGTCTACTGGCCAGCACCCAGTCATGTGACCGTAGTGTAACTATAGAGGAGGCCGGGAGGGATGCAGGAAGAACATGACTGACTGAATGCAGAGCTTTGTTTATGTGGAGAGAAACTTCTGAGGGCTTCCAGGAGGAAAGAATGACTGACCATATTGAGAAATTACTCTGCTTTTGCCAGAAA
Organism: Peromyscus maniculatus bairdii; assembly: GCF_049852395.1. Taxonomy (NCBI): domain Eukaryota; kingdom Metazoa; phylum Chordata; class Mammalia; order Rodentia; family Cricetidae; genus Peromyscus; species Peromyscus maniculatus. Next base: position 28,204,984 of record NC_134866.1, on the reverse strand, counting down.
TATTTTGGGGATACTAAAATGGGGGAAGGATTTCCCTCACCTCATATATGTGTGTGTGTGTGTGTGTGTGTGTGTGTGTGTGTGTGTATCACCTTAAGCAGTCTTTAATTAACCAGAGCATTATGAATCTATAAACTTGCTTTCTATTTTCAACTTATTCTCTTGGTGAGAATTCATGAAATGTTTATGATGTATCAGTTGCAGAACAAGTCTCTACCATGACAACCATGGTATTTTCATTCCCATCAACATCTCAGTTGAAAAGACAGCTATGTAGAGGACATTCAGGAGTAACTCGCTGAAGACAGTGTTGAGACATCTCGAGTTACGAACACAGAACCCATATGTCAGACACAGAAGACAACTGAGTGGCTTTTGGATCTGTTAGTTCAGTGGCTTACAGATGCTAAGAGGGCAAGCATCATCCATTATTTTGTTCTGTAATCCTATACGTGTCTGTAGTGTCCCACTTTACAGGTAAACACGATGGTATTGGTGGAGAAAGAGACATGAAATGTACATTTCTTTTTATCTGTCCAATTTTAGGCATGGAGAGTCCATCTCAAGAGCATCCCGATGGAGTATCTCATACCACAGCATATCACACACACCATGACTTAACCTCTGAAATCAGAAGAGCAAGAGGGAGATTTGCTTTTACAAGGAAGTAAGAGAATAATAGTTGCCAGGCCCCAAATAAGTTTTATCTGTCATATAATTGATGCTAAGTGGTAAATGAACAGCTTGGGAATACATTTTAACATCTGGAAAATGTGAGGAAACATGACTGAATGAGAAGCATTTTGGCCAAGGAGACGAAGATCAAGAGACGGGAACATATTAGGATTGATGGAGCATGGAAGGAAGGAACTGCCAAACTGGGGTGAAAATGTAGCTGGAACCCTAAGGATGTGTGAGCTTATGCAGCTAAGCCGTCTCCAAGGCCCTGATTTACTTCTTCTTCTTCTTCTTTTTTTTTTTTTTTTGGTTTTTCGAGACAGGGTTTCTCTGTGTAGCTTTGCGCCTTTCCTGGGACTCACTTGGTAGCCCAGGCTGGCCTCGAACTCACAGAGATCCGCCTGGCTCTGCCTCCTGAGTGCTGGGATTAAAGGCGTGCGCCACCACTGCCCGGCTCCCTGATTTACTTCTTAAAATGTGAATTTTATGAGTCAAATTGGATAGCTATATAGTGCCTAGTTTTTTGGTCACACACCAATCTAGATGTTGCTGTGAAGGTATATTTTTTTCAATGTGACTGACATAAATCCTTAGCCTTTGGATAAATTACAATATCCTGTGGTGGTTTGAATGAGAATGAATTCCATTGGCTCAGAAGACATATGAGCAAAATACTTGATTCCCAGTTGGTGGAACTGTTTGGGAAGGATTAGGAGGTGTGGCCTTTTTTAAGGACATACATTACCAGAGATGGGCTTTGAGGTTTCAAAACACTTGTGTTATTCCCAGTGTGCTCTCTTCCTCCTGCTTGTAGATCAAGATGTGAACTCTCAGCTGCTGGTCTAGCCACCTACACTCATGCTTTTGCTCTGCCACCATAAACTCTAACACTTTGTAATCATAAACCCAGTTAAACTTTTTTTTTTATAATCTGCTGTAATCACAATATTTCACTCCAGCAATAGAAAAGAAACTAAGACACCTTCATAATATAGCAAGCCTATATGATGATTAGTTTTACATTTCCAGTTTTCATGACCTAGAATCACCTGGGAAGAGTGCCTAGATGAGGACTTGCGTAGATCAGATTGGCCTATGGGTAGGTCTGTGGGAGATTGTTTTGACCACTAATTGATGAGGAGGGACCCAGACCACTGTGGATACCATCATACCCTGGTTTGGGGCCCTGGACTGTAAAAGACTGATGAGGACTAGCTGAGTAGCAGCTTGCTTTGCAGCATGGGAGCATTCATTTCTCTCTAATCTTGACTGTGGAGCTTCCCATCAGGATGTGTTATCACGGCAACAGAAATGAAGCTAGAGCAGCTTCATCTCATCAGTTGAAAGACTCAGGAGAAAGGTTGAGGTCCCCAAACATCAGGCAGTTCAGCTGAAGATTACAGTGAACTCACAACTACAGTATTGATTCATGCTTTGCAGCCTGCCAGGTCGTCCTGGGAGCATCAGCTGTCTTGAGCACAAGGCCTGTGATGGTTGGTATTGTCAGTCTAATGAGATCTGTAATCACTTAACACCTCTAGGTAGGTCCAGGAGGTCATTTCTAGAAAGGATTAATGCGGGAGAAGACTCTTCTCCAGAGTGGGTGTCCCTCTCCAATGAGTGGGCCAGATACAAAGAGGTCTGAAAAAGCAAAGTTGCATGCCTGTCTGCCTCTGCTTCTCATTGGTGAATATCCATTCTTGTTGCTACTGTTGAGGCCATCCTCCACTGACATCGGACTCCAGCTTCTCAGCCTTCTAACATGGGCTAAAGACCAGTGGCTCCTTAGGAATCATCTTTGGCTTCAGTTTGTGTGTGTGCATGTGTGTATGTGCCCATGCACATGTATGTATGTACCTATAAACATATGTGTATGTGCATATGGAAGCCACTGGTCAAGTTCTGGGATCTATCATGGTCACTTTTCACTCTGGTTTTTGAGATAGCATTGGCAAGGGTTTATTGCTTTGGCTGAGCTGGGTGACCAAGGATCCCTAGGGATCCACCTGTCTGTCTCCCCATTGCTGGGATTACAAGCATGCACCACCACACTCGGACTTTTTTTTCCCATGGGTTTGGGGGCCTGAACTCAGGTCCTCATGCTTTATGGCAAGTACTATATCAACTGAGCCTTCTCTATAACTCATGAAACCATTTTTACAACACATACACACACACACACACACACACACACATTCACACACAAATATATTTATATTCTAGTAGTTCTATTCCTCTATAGAACCTTGCCCAATTCCTGAAAATTAGTCAATCTTACTGTCTCTGTCTTGTCTTGTCTTGTCTTTTCTTTCTTTCTTTCTTTCTTTCTTTCTTTCTTTCTTTCTTTCTTTCTTTCTTTCTTTCTTTCTTTCTTTCTTTCTTTCTTTCTTTTTCTTTCCTTTATTCTTTCTTTCTCTCCCTGTATGTCTGTTTCTGTCTCCTCTGTCTCTCCTCTACACACACACACACACACACACACACACAGGAACAGTTATATTTACACAATATAATGGATATGTATATGTGTATATCATGTGTATGTATCTTTATGTCTGCTTCGCTGGAGAACCCTGATTAATACAAGACTTCTGATGACAGCAGCATACCATTTTGAGGAATAAGCTTGGATCTTTCTGAAGAATAGGAAGATCTCTGAAAAAACTCTTGTCTCCCCTTCATAGTGAATACAGTTTGCTTCCCAATGACTAGGAAACTGATATAGCACAGTCCTGCTGGGAAATAAGGGTCCTAAGTGTCAAAGGTCTTTCTGCTTCTGGCTTCACTGAAGCCTGCATCACACTAGTTCCATGGATAGAAGTCAACCTCCATTTCTCAGTGAGTGAACTGGCATTGAGCAGGCCAGCCATGGAAAGGTTATGTTAGTGTCTGTGATTGTCAATCCTATCACCTTGACATGATCGAGAATCACCTAGGAGACAAACCTCTGGGCATATTAGTGAGGGAGTTCCGAGGTTGTATTAACTCAAGTGGGAAGACCTACCCTCAATGTGGGTGGCACCATTTCATGGGCTGGGATCCTGGACCAAATAAAAAGGAGAAAGTGAGGTAGAAAGATGGGCCAGTGGTTTAAAGCACACAGTGTTCTTGCAGATGACCCATGTTCATTTCCCAGCACTATGTTAGGCAACTTACAACCACTTACAACTTTAGCTTCAGGGGGCTCCAATGCTTTTGGCCTATGTGTACATTTGCACATGCACATACCCACACACTAAAATAACAAACAATGTTGAAGGATATTTGATCACATTGTGAACTCTGAGATTATCTTATTTACTGGAAAAAAAATGTTTCTAGTTGTAGTGTGGCTTAGCCCTAGCACACACCTTTAATCCAAGAGCTTTTTGCTTATTGTAAATGGGATTAAATAAAGTTAACCAGAGGTCAAGAGGTGGAGCGAGCAACCAGTTGACAGAAAGTAACCAAGAGGAACAGCACTGGGGCCCTGGGGGGTGGTAGCGCACACCTTTAATCCCAGCACTTGGGAGGCAGAGCCAGGCAGATCTCTGTGAGTTCGAGGCCAGCCTGGTCTACAGAGCAAGACCCAGGACAGCCACCAAAACTATACAGAGAAACCCTTTAAAAAAAAAAAAAAGAAAAGAAAAAGGAAGAAAGAAAGGGCACTGTAGAGCTGGGATTGCTTTCTGAGGAAGGTGTCTTGGATGAAGCTCTAGGGGACTATATAAAAACTAAAGCTTTTGTATAAATAATCAATTGTCCTCTGTGTGGAGAAACAAATTAAATATGAAAGTGGAAATGGCCTGAATATCATTTATGAAAGTGAAGTAGGGCAGACAAGCCTAGCAGATGTGTCTCCAATCCTTTGCCAAAACCAGAGCATCAGTTCCTTGTGGCAGGAACATTCCCAGGGAAGTGGCTGGCATACCAGGTCATTGAAACTGGGCAGCAGTTCCCTGGCTCTAACTCAGCCTTAAAAATGCCATTCTAGGATGTAGAGACTTAGACTCCACAAAATTCCTAGTTTCTTTTCCAACTAATGGAGTACCAGAAGATGCTAGACAGTAAGCAGATTCAAGGACACTTGTTTCTTTTGTTTGCTATTTGCGTCATTCAAGCAATGGCCTTCAACTTGGTAGTCACCATAGGCTCTAAGTCAGCACCTGTTCACATTTCCAAAATGTGTCTAATTGGATCCCAACACGGGTGATATCTTTAGTTGGATAGTTGCCCTCATGTAGTCGGATAAATCTTTTCAGCTTGCCAGTACCCTGTAGCTAGAATTTTCTCTAATCCTGCCCAGGCCCACAGCCACTCAGACCCAAATAAATACACAGATGCTATATTATTTAAACTGTTTGGCCTAATGGCTCAGGCTTACCACTGACTAGCTCTTACATTTAAATTAACTCATAATTCTTATTTATGTTTAGCCACGTGGCTTGGTGCCTTTTCCCAGTTCTGCCTTCACATCTTGCTTCTCATGACAGTGGCTGGCAGTATCTCCTGACTTAGCCCTCCTCTTCCCAGAATTCTCCTCTCTCTTTGTCCCGCCTGTACTTCCTCCCTGGCTACTGGCCAATCAGCACTTTATTTATTAACCAATCAGAGGAACACATTCACAGCATACAGATATCCACAGCAGTACCTGAATTCAGATGCTTAATATTAATTACAAACTGTTTGGTCTATGGCTCAGGCTTCTTGCTAGCTAGCTCTTACAACTTAATTCAATCAATTGCTATTAATCTATGTTTTTCCATGTGGCTTCATGGTATTACCTGTGTCCCATTATATCTTGCTCTCCCAGCTGTGGTCAGCATCTCCCCTGACACCACCTTCCTTCTGCCTGTATCTTTTTCTTGGATTCCCTGCCTGGCTCTATTTTGCCCTGCCATAGGCCATAGCAGCATTTTTATTAATCAGTAGCAGCAACACATATTCACAGCATACAAAAAGAACATCCCACAGCACTTCCCCTTTTCTGTCTAATCCAAAAGGAAGGTTTTCATTTTACCATAGTAAAATTACATATAACAAAAACAGTTATCAAGCAAGAATTACAGTTACAATATCTGAAAAATCTCAAATGGGAACAGATGGTCCAGATGATCCAACATTTCAGAGAGCCTCTGTTGCAGTTTCCTCTGAGTTCTGAATCCAGAAAGACTTCAAGACTGCTGGCTGAGATGATTCAGCCTCACAGACTACTCCAGTCAGGACTTGATAAATTTTTCAGTCATAAATTTTCTTTGGGTCCCCATAAGATTACCAGTACCCCCAATCAGCAGAAAGTAGCCTAGAAAACTATGCCTACATTCCCCAAAAATGGATTATGGATGTTTGTCTTTGTTTAGAATGTTGGTTATAAATTGTTATGAATAATGGTCAGCAAAAAAGCTAAACAAAGGAGATTAAATTTAGGGGTTTTGTTTTGAAAATATCAAAGGGGGAAATGCTGTGGGATAATGCTTTTGTACACTGCAAAGATTTGTCACTCAAATTGGTTTAATATTACACTGATTGGCTAGTAGCCAGGCAGGAAGTATGGGGGCGGGGTACCAGACTAGGAGAACTCTGGGAAGAGGAAGGGCGGAGTCAAGGAGTCACCAGACAGATGCAGAGGAAGTAAGATGAGGATGCCTGACTGAGATAAGGTACCAAGCCACGTGACTAAACATAGACAAGAAATATGGGTTAATTTAAGCATAAGAGCCAGTTAGTTGTAAGCTTGAGCAATAGGCTCAACAGTTTATAATTAATATAAACTTCTGTGTGTTTATTTGGGACTAAATGGCTGTGGAACCAGGCAAGGCAGAAACTTCTGCCTGCACCATCCTCCATAAACCTTTTTGCAAAGCCTTTTCTCCAAGTTTCTAAGTTCAGATAACAACATCACTGTTTGCAAATACGTTCCTTCTATTAAATTCTTTCTGTTGAAACACCAAGCATGGTTCTGTTTTTCTGTTTAGTCCTTGACTGACACAAATGCTTGATGATATTCAACAAATTCCCTTACACACACATACACACACACACACACACACACACACACACACACACACACACACACACTTATGCCTATCACAAACTTCTTAATCAGAATTTGGCTTCTTATTCTACAGAGGACCTGTTGTTCATCAAATAGTGTGACTTATGTAGCCAATGGGGAATTGTGCTTTTCATTGTCAATGAATTTTCTTAAGTGCTGGGCTGGTCTTTGCATATCCATTTCTCATTGCCTCATAGAGACAGATCCATGGCTCAGATTCTGATGCTGAGTTTCCTGCACATGCCAGAGAAGGGTCACTCCCTGAGCCATGTAATTCAACCAAGTTGATGGCACCTTTGACTGGCTGACCAACATGCTGCCATGCTCCTTTCCTGCTTTTGTCCCATATTAACAAACAGAGACAGCACTGTCAAAGTCTTCTGGCAAGCGTGGATTGGCTTTTCTTCAGATGGAAATATTTCATATCTAGAGACAATGTCAACTCCCTGATCCCATTCTTTAAAATTTTCTCTAAATAAAACTTCTCAGGAAAAGATCTGGAGAGGGCTTCGACGTTTAGATATGAATGCCCAGCACAGTTAAATTACCACTTCTGAGGGATGATTTGAATTTTGCTTGTAGTTAGCACATATTTTTTTTTTAATCAAAGGGATAAAGCCGTGGTTGTAGAATCTCTGAATTCACCCAACTGTGTACAAGGAGTATTTATTTTACTCAAAAGGATAGGGAAATGTGGGTTACTCATCAAGTGTTTCTGAAAATCGGCCAGATAGTCTCCTTCATTAGCTACTCTTTAAGTTGGCCCTGATATAAAGAGACCTTGAATCCAGCACAGCTCCTGACTGTCTACTGCCAGACCATAACTGATCTTTTTGGACCCAGGCCATTGGGAGCACAGCAGAGGAGGCCACAGGGCACCTACACATCTCACAACAGCCTCCTTTGTAAGGCTAAGCAAATATTTGCCTCCAATATGCAAAGCTGAGCTATGGGACTGGGTTTTTACACATATATTCCTATGCACCTACATCTTCGCTGCTTATACCACAAGCTGTACCAACATCCTGGGCTGGAGCTGGAGGAAATGCAAGCAGGATGCAGGGGGCAGTCCTGAATCTTTTAGGAGCCCAGTGTCCTCATACATCCTCTGGGAGCTTTCAGAGCCCAAGCCAGCTACACAGAACTGGAACTCCATCTTCTACAAAGAGATGGAAGATTCCAGATGTTGTTGATACTTAACCCATAGGCAATAATCGTAACTACGTCTGTATTTTTGGACATCAGGTACAAGAGACATCTTGAAAGATGTATGAGATGATAATCACAAGTAATATTTAACAATAAACTAAGGTTTAAGCAAAGTTAATGGGAAACTTAAGAGTAAAGGGAAAAGGACCTGAATGGGAACATCAGGTACTTGGTGAATCAGTTTGTCATCCATCATCCTTGAACTTGGGCAACTGGATAAATTATCAAACCACCATCTCCTCAGGTGTAAGATGGTAGTCTGTAGGGTTCCCCCCTTTTGCTGAAAATAGATTTTCTCATTTATAATATCCTGATTATGGTTTCCTCTCCCTCGACTCCTCCCCATTCCTCCCCCGCTCTCCTCCCATTCAGATCCACCCCATTTCTGTCTCTCATTGGACAACAAACAGGCTATACTAGTACAATAACACATAATAAGATAAAACAAAAACTAACGCATCAGGACAGGACTAGGCAAACAAACATGAGGAAAAGAGCTGAAGAAAAGGCACAAGAAATAGATACAGACAGAAACCCATTCATTTGTACACCCAAGAATCCCATAAAAACACTAAATTGAGACGAGGAAGCTCCAGTGATGCTTTAGAGTTCATTTCCTGTTGGCCATCTACTTCTGGGCATACAGCCTCCCCTTAAGAGTAGTTTGTTTCCCCATTGAGACGTCCTTTAGAAAACTAAATTCTCATTTTAAGTGGTTATCAACTAGAGATAGGTTCTGGGTTAGGGATGCGGGCTTGTGTCCACATCTCCACCCATCCATATGTCCATCTCCCCTCCCTCCCTCCCTCCTTCCTTCCTTCCTTTTTTTTTTTTTTTTTTTTTTTTTTTGTGAGATGCGATCCTACTACATAGTCCTGGCTGTCCTAGAACTCACTTTGTAGAACACACTGGCATGGAATTCACAGAGATCTGCCTGCCTCTGCCTCCTGAATGTTGGGATTAGAGTGCACCACAGTGCCCAGTGAAGCCCAAGGTCATTCAGGGCCTGGATTTGAGTACAGCATCTTCTCAGGCACCTGTAGGTTTTTTAAAGTAATTTTTAATTGACACATAGTAATTGTATTTACTTAGGAGATAGATAACAAAATGAAATGTATACACACAATGTAAAATATCCTGTCTGGGTAATAGACATATCCATCACCTCAAGAATTTATAATTTCTTCATGTTAGAAACGTTTGACTATTTTCTACTGGCTATTCTAAAATATACTATCCAATGCTGCCAACCGTAGCTAGCCTGCTGCGCCACACAACAGAGAACTGTTGCTCTATCTGGAGCCTTATTTTTTCTTCAACTTTCCACACATGCCATCTTTATCCACTTGAAGATTGCCACAGAGACAGAATGCCCATGTCGGAGATCAGTGTGATAGTGAAGTTGTTTCTGGTAAGGGCTCTGAGGGGACGGACGGTCTGCCCTGCGCCCCTTGCCCGACTCCGGGGGGTTTGCTGGCAATCGTGGGTGTTCCTTGGCTTGTAAAAGCTTTGCTCTGATCCTCACCTTCATTTTCACATGGTACTCTGCCTATGTGCGTGTCTGACCCTGGGTTCAAATTTCTTCTTTTTAATAAGAACATCGTCATATTTAAGGCCCACTCCAATGACCTTATTGAGACCGTCTATGAAAACATCATTTCAAAATAAATTTGTACTCACAAATATAGAGGATTTTATAGCATCTTTTTGTCTTTGAGATGCACACAATTAACCCATGACACTGTGGGACCTCTCCTGGTTATGAACAGCTCCCTGGCAGGTATGGATGGATTGGTAGCTTATCTTTTTTTTCCCTCACCCCCCTGTGCTATTTGTAGGAGGCAGAGAATCCAGAATAGGAGACCGATGGGGTCTGTTTGCAATCACCCCTATCCCACTGTGTGACCCCAAACAAGCCACTTTACCTCTGTGAGCATCTAATTTTTGCTCTGCAAAATGGAGAAGCTTGCTAAGAGAAGTCAGTGAAGTAAACTAAAGAAGCATTTGGCTGGTATGTGGCATTAACAAATCATGATATTATTAGTTCTTCTCAAGTCCAGCAGAGTATGGATCGATGACTTGTAGCCATCACTCATCCTGGGGAAAAACTCCTGGTGTTCCAGTGTCCTGGCGATTCTGACTGGAAGGTCTGAAGTAGGACCAAGTCACTGGTATTTTTAGAAGCCCCTGGGCTTAGTTTAATGTGCAGCTAGGTTTGAGAACTACCAGGAATGAAACACTAATGAGGAGTCTGCTGTGGCTGCAAGTCAATAGAAGATGATTGATAGTCATGGAACAGACAGCACATGCCTGGTGGAGAAAGCTAGGGGCCACTTTTAGAGCACCGGTGAATCGGGTGACCTCGTTTTCACAGCTGTTTCTTGCTTTGTTACATTTTTTTCCAGGCCTCCCTGAGGTTGGAGCATCCCACTGAGGCACTGTCCTGGGCTATCCTTCTTAGCCACAGCTGAGCCTTCACCTCGGATGTGTCCTCAGACAGGCCGTGGCTCTGTAGGACTGCCTCCGGGTCCGTGAGGGGGTTCCCTGAGAGAATTCAGGCGGGACCACAGTCTGATGTGCTGTCCACATTTGCACAGTGCTTGTGGGGGCTCAAAGCAGCCTCCAGGAAAGACGGCTGAAACGCAGCCAGCACGCTGGTGAACTGGGGTGTCTCTGTCCCGAAAGTGAGAACTGCCTGCTGGGTAATCATGGCACCCAACCCCCGATTGTGATCTAGGGAGCTTTATTACATGGGAAAACTCTATCACTGGCCCCCAACATTTTCTTTGGATCCACGTCGGGTCTGGAGACAGTTGGCCAGGCCATTCGTGGCGGGATTGGCCAAAGTAGCATATGCCACTTTGGCCAGTTCAGAGGCAGCGTTTAGTTCTCAAGGCCCTTTGCTGACACAGGGCAGCCGTGGCGGCTCCTTCCTCACTTTCTCTGGCTGCTCAGTAAGCGACCGACCCTGGTTTCTCTACAGAAAACTGTCTTGACTGTCTTCTATAGCTGCCCTCGAGCATCCAGATCAGACACTAGCCCACTCATCCCCTTTAAGAGCCCAGGACCGCAGCAAGCCTCAAGGGGGAGAGCCAACAACCTTCTGATCAGTGAGGAATAGATGGAATGATTGTAAATAAAAGCAATTTTTAGCTGGGCGGTGATGTGCGCCTTTCATCCCAGTGCTTGGGAGGCAGAGGCAGGCAGATCTCAGTGATTCAAGGCCAGCCTGGTCCACACAGCAAGTTCCAGCACAGCCAGAGCTGCTACACAGAGAATTCCTGTTTCAAAGGGGGGGGGCAGTTTTTAACGGCAACACTATCAATTCTCTAAATTTAGTATCACAAAAGGGGTTAGGAGTGTTCATTTGTTCTTTGGTTTAATCAAGACAAGCACAGGAACTTTAAGGAATGGTAATTCTCTCGATTTTGAACTCTTAGAATAGTATATTTGGTTGGGTGTTTTCCACCCTTCCTTGGTATTAGCTCAGCAACATTCCCGCAGGTAGAGAGCAGCCTGAGAAGAATGTCTTTTAACGAGAGGTAGGTTGTATTTCCACCTAGCAAGAACGCAGATCGTCTGGTGTTCAGCAGTGGCTTTTAGAGACGCAAAGGAGAAGAAAATAAAGTTTCGCATGGGGAAACATCTCAGCCAAACTCAGCCTCAACCCTGGTCAGTCTTTCTCAGTCAACCGACGCCAGCTCCTGCTGGTACCTGGGAGGGAGAATGCGCTGCTTGCCGTGGCCGAAAGAGGGAAAGAGCAATCTGTTCTGTTCAGAGTGAGACCTCCCTCCGTTGACCTGAACGGGTCCCTGCTGTAATTGCAGGAACTGATACAGTTGAGCTGGATTCCCTGGCAAGCTCAAGGGTAGGTTTTTCCAAAAGTCATTTTAGACCACAAATGCACAGCCTTTCCATGTCTAATCATGAAAGCGAACCACTAGATACACAGTCTCTGTCTCCAGCTGGTTGTGTACATTTTCTTCACTCTCACACAAAAAAGCATGCCAAGGTGTGACATTTATGAACCCCACCAACTGGACGCCTAGCACACAAACTGTCTTGCCTGTGGTGCAGGAATGTGATGAATGGGGGCTGTCCTGTCTGGGAGGAGGGCTGCTGTCACTCTGGCATGACTGTAGCCTTATTTATTACACACCCGAAGTATAAAACCACCCAGCCGGCTGCAGCTCTCATCTCCAGACCTGGCATTTGCCTGAGGCGACCACGGCACCTACAGCCCCCATCGGCTTCCCAGGGAGACGCTGCGGCTCTGTTGTGAGCCATGCTCAGGAGGCAGCTCGTCTGGTGGCACCTGCTGGCTCTGCTTCTCCTCCCATTTTGCCTGTGTCAAGATGAATACATGGAGGTGAGCGGAAGAGCTAAGAACGCGGTGGCCCGGATAGTGCAGAGCCACCAGCAGACTGGCCGTAGCGGCTCCAGGAGGGAGAAAGTGAGAGAGCGGAGCCACCCTAAAACTGGGACTGTGGATAATAACACTTCTACAGACCTAAAACCCCTGAGACCAGATGAGCTTCCACACCCTGAGGTAGAGGACCTAGCCCAGATCAACCCATTCTGGGGCCAGGTACTCGGAATTCTCTTCTAAGGATTTCTTTGCAAACTTAAATGACTGATGTTGCTGTTGCTTTAACTATGATTCTTAAGATCAGCGCTCGTGAGCATTTGCTGCTATCTGTGGGGGTCTCTGGGGTTGTTCTGGGAGCCAACAGGGACTCCTAGTTGCTGGCACGATGTGCTGGGACAGAGTGGCACTGCCCCATCAGAATGGGGAGCAGGAGGAGTCAGCTTCCTTTTGTGTTGGGATTTTATTACTATAGTTACTTTGATTGCTCTGTTGATGCAGAAAGAAAGGCTGACCCATGTGGATAGATGCATTGCTGTAGATAATTATTTGCTGATGCCAAGAGAACTGGACTCTTTTTAATCCTCCCCAGCAGGGAGAAGCTGCCCTTTGCCTCTGCCAAAGATCAGTTAAGCCTGTTTTTACTTGGATTTGTGAACTTTCTGCAACATTTCCCTCTAGTTTTGTTTGTTTTGTAGCAATTTAGGTTGCCAAGCCTTCTTGTTTAGACATTTTTTTTCCCTTAACAGATTAACTCATTAAAAGGAAAGGAAACAAAAAAAGATTACATATTTAAATTACAAGCTATTGAATAACTCAGTCTCCTAATGACTGAACTCGATCTATTTGGTGGGGCAAAAGTTCAGCATTGGAGGACATTTCTTTAGGTCTTTTAGGTAACATAGGAATGAGTAAGGGTTTTTGGCATAGTTAACTGCACATCAGCAAACGTCAGTTTAATCAAAAGCAGCAAGAGCAGGAAGAAACTTATTTGTACTTAGAGCCCAAGCATGACAAATGCTAAAGTTATATGGAGAGGAGAGAAGGGTCCTTTGGACTCCATGATCTTTGAAGCAGTGCATATCACCACAAGAACCGTAGACTGGAGGCTTTGTAGTGTCCCTGGAGCTTCTTTTCACATGGCTGATATCTAACCACCACCCCACCCCACCCCACCCCCCACATACAAAGTCTTGGTTGATTTTCTGGTTCTGTGGTCAGACTGGGATCCCACACAGACTCAGCAGCAGAACTGGAAGAAGCCTGAGACACGTAACTGGACCACACAGTGCAGTTTCCAAGTCGCTCTGTGGGGCTTTGTCAGGGGTGTGTGCAAAAAGAACGCCTCTCTCAGAGACTGTCTTCTGTCTAAAGATGCTTGCTTGCTTCAGTGATCTTCATCTAACTTTTTAATGATCTTCATCCTCATTTAATTTGTGTCCAGTCCATCTTGATGGATGGCGTCTTTCCTAGGGGTCCAGTGGGGTACTACAGGCTGTCTTGGATTATTTCCTGGCGACCAACACCAACCAGGCCACTGAAATCCCAATATAGTTTTGCTTTACTCCACATCCTAGTCTTCTAGCCCTGGATTCCTGAAGCATCTTCAGATAGAGACCCACGTGGAGCTACCCAGGAGATTCAGAGCCAGGAACATCCTGGAAGCTTTCTGTACCATATTCCTCTACAAGTGGGACCGACGCACAGACCGAATTTGGGGTCACTCGAAGTTCTTCCTTCTCTCCTTGCTCTCCCCATCCTCTTCTTTATGCTAATTATCGTTTCCCCATCAATCAGCTCCTCCCCAAGCACTTCCCCCACTTTGACTTTCTCAAGCTGTAGGATGGAGACTGGGACCATAAACACACCCAGGCCTCTACCACCAAGCCACTCTGAAGTGCTCTATTAGAAACAAAATCTTGTCTGGGTTTATTTGTTCATTCATTCATTTTTCAACATTTTTATTTGTTTTTAATTTTTTTAATTAAGTTTTAAAATTAGCATACAAAGCAACAGCTTTCATTATGACAATCATTGAACTTCACTCATATCCCACCAGTCTTTTTCGTTAAATTATTAACTAAGTTTGATCAAATTCTGTGTGGTAAACAAGGTCAATATACAAAGAAAACTTGTGGAAAAAAGAATAGTGTTGGCTCCTGGGCCTTAAAAAGAAAGTAAAGAGAAGAGATTTTTTTTTTAAAAAAAAAAAAGATGGCTGTGCATATCAGAGGTTTAAAGAGTACTAGACAAAAACCTGCACCACACTGAGGACTGATGGAGCCCAGGAGCAGCTGGGTGTGGCTGGGCCCTGTGCTCTTTGAGGAGACTGCAGATGATCTGAGTGTCTGCCAAGGGAGGACCCTCAACTAGTGAAGGAGTCTAGACTACACTTTGCTCCTGAAAGTTCTGTCTGTGGTAGCAGGGCAGTGATGTAATAAGATCTGTGCACCAGGTAGGGAGCTGGCTATGGAGTCCGTGGTGGATTGGAGCTGGAAGAGTCTGCACATCTACATTCTCTTTTTCTGGCACTTTCTTCACTAAAGCCTCACTCTTTTTCCTTTTCCCCTTCTCCCCATCCTACCATCTTGTTTCTCTAAGGAAAGAATTGTGGGTTCTTTTTCTCCAGTCATTAATAGTAGAACTCAGTTCTGCCAAATGAATGGAGATTGTCTTGCAGACACCCCTCTTTTTTCAGCTGCTCAATTGCATGCTTCCAGTGTATCACTACCCAATTTGGGAAGGAAGATGACAAACTTAAGAGGCTGTGAATAGTGACCTCCCATATTCTTCCTTAGTGAGAATAAAACATCTAAATCATATCCTGTCCAACTTCGGAGTCCACCAAAAGCCTCAAGAGAGGGCTGGAGAAATGACTCAGTCAGTCCGCTATGCAAGCATTGGGCCTGAGTTGATTCCCAGCACTCACCTAAAGAGCCAGGAGTGGCTGTAAACCTGTAACCCAGTGCTAGGGTGGGAGGGGGGGTCTGCCGAGACTGGCAGATCCCTGAAGTTCACTGACTAGCCTGCCTAGCTAACCCAGGGAGCTTCAGATTCAGTGGTTCTGTCTTGTAAAATACTGGCGGAGGAAGAATACTAACAGTGATCTCTGCCCACCCCCCATACATGCACACTCATGAGCACACACACCTGCACTAACAAATATACACGACGTATTCCCTCTCTCTCTCTCTCTCCCTCCCTCCCCTTTCCCCTCCCTCCCTACTTGCTCTACTATCTTTGTTTCTTTGAACTAGACCTTGAAAGACAAGGCCAGAGGGATGAACACGTGATAAAACATCATAGGAGGGTTCCTGGGAGGCACCCAACTAGGAGAACCAGGAGTCTGTCTGCTGCACTGGTGGCAGCTCTGTGCTCCTGGAGTTACCCCAGATAGCTTGGCCAAGCACCGCTCACACCTGTTAGCTTGGATACTAAGACACACCACTTCCTTGTGTGCAGATACAGACATTTACAAATGGATGTATCAGGGCTATCTCTTGTCTGAGCTGGCTCAGCAGGCAGAGGCGCTTGTTGTCAAGCCCGATGACCTACACTTGGTTCCCAGGACCCACAAGTTTGTCCTCTGACTGCCACATGTGTGTCACATCATGTCCTACACGTACAAGAAAGAAAGAAATGCAATGAAATTGTTTGAAATTTTAAAAAGTTAAAGGTCTTTCAAAATTATTATTGAAAGTTAAACATAATAGTATCTTTGCTTGCATTCTTAGAACTGGAATTCAGGGCCAACTCAGACTGATGTCTGGGAACGGTGACTTTCTAAGGCCACACAGAACCGAGCAGGGACACTGGTTCCAGGGTAGTGATTATTCTAACAGTCCTAGGCATCCCAGTATTTCCATTCTGTTCTTACACAAGGGATCCCCTCCCTCTTCTCTATCCATGAAACCTGTCATTGGCAAAACTCTCGATTCCAGGGGTTTATTTCTGTATTTCACATTAGCAAAGGATATCAGGAGACGATGAACACACTTCTCAGATGTGTGGTAGGTGGAGTTGGCTGTGGTGTTTGATTTCCAAGTGTCTTCATCTCTGACCAAGTGTATTAGTTTATTTTCTTTTTCCTTAGCCAATATGAATGTATACCCGTCTGCGGTTGGGCTTGGGAGACTCAGAACTAAGAATTATTTCCAGGACATATCTCTTGATCCTTCAACACTGGGTTCTGGGCTGTGGCAACAGAAGGCTTGGACCAGGATGGGCTGCTACCTCAATAGTTTTAAGAGAAACTTTAGGGAGAAGGAAGGACAGTGATGAAGCCTATAAGACCAACCGATAAAAGTAAGGTGTAAATGTGTAGTCATGTGAAGCCTTCTTCCGGTTTTCTCCTTGGAGGAGGTCTAGTGGCAGAGAAAACTGGAATGATAAATTCCTCCCTCTTCTTCCTTCCCTGCCTCGTGCCTGTCTTTGTCCTCTGGTCTGTCCACTCCACCCCCTCCTTTTCTTTTCACAATGAAGCCCTTAGCAACAATGTGCTGTTTTCAAAACTGTTGAACATAACTGGGATCTAGGAAAGTTTCCACAAGTATTTTGCATGACACAATGAGAAGGCCAGTTGCCAGTGCAGATGAGGATCCAGATCTCCCAAGTTGCAAATCTCCCACCAGCTAGTTCACTAGGTCTTCAGGACCTTCACAGTAAGAATACGCTTTAGAATTTTATCTTTGCACAAATAAGAATTCTATTGGAAGTCACAGGTGAGCATATGTAGAACACATTTGTGCTCATTAAATATTAGTTCGCACAGTAAGATAATCACTTTAAGTTTAGAAGAGGAATGTGTGAAATGTTAAATACTTATCATGAAGTTAAAGTTGCTCAAGGTGTAAATAATAAACATCAATCGGATGAATGCAGTTAACAGCAGTGTGCTGAATTCTTGAAAATTGCCAAGAGAGCAGAGTTTGAATGTATTCATCACAGGAAATCAAGTGAGGCAATGTATACATTAACTAGCTGTTCCACAAGGGTGTACAGGCATATCTCAAAACAGCTGTTGTTTATGATAACTATATTTCTACTTTTCAATTTGAAAATAAATAAGGAAATGTACAGACTAAAGAATGCTTTGTTTCCTCAGTGATTTGTGTGCTTTAGAGGTTTGGGAAGGTGGGGTTACAGGGATCCTAAGACCTTTAAGCCATCATCAGGAGTGTGGTATTTAGTAACTATGTTGGAAGTTGTTGGTGGTTAGCTTTGAGGGTTACTGTAGTCTAACTGTACCTGAGACTTCTGGGTATTGGGAGAGAAGAGGCTTCTGGGTTCTTTTCTGAGGGAGAGTCTGCTTTTGCTGTCATAGGCTTGTCCAAGACCATCCCTGTTGTCTGCACAGGCCTGCCCTCATGCCACCCCAAGGCACACATTTTCTGATGTGACTGAGTTGCGTGAAGGTAAACTTCTCTAAGGGTGAAGGCCAGAGGAAGCTAAAAAGTTCTTAAGTGCTCCCAAATATCATTACCTAAAGTTTCTTTTTCCATCCTTTTTAAGTCTCCACAAACCGGAGGACTGCCCCCAGACTGCAGCAAGTGTTGTCACGGAGATTATGGATTCCGTGGTTACCAGGGACCCCCTGGACCACCAGGCCCTCCTGGCATTCCAGGTAAGGACACACACTTTGCACTGCAATTTCAGTAACAGACTGAATTAAAGGAGGCAGGCAGAAAGGAAAGTTTGCTGGGTTTCGCTCTGCCATCCACTGAGGACCATAACTTTCTGTGTCATTTTAGGCTTAGGCTTTTTTTTTTTTTTTTAATTTCACCAATTTTTGTTGTTTCTAGTTGATTTCCATGCCTCCCTTGAACTCATGAATACATTTTGGGCTCTAACAACACACAGCAGCAAAGTGAATGTTCTGGAGCTCATCAGATTCCTCTAGACCAGTGGTTCTCAACCTCCTCAATACTGTGACCCTTTAGCACAGTCCCTCATGCTACAAGGACAATCAACCATAAAATTTCATTGCTACTTCATAACTATTTTTGCTACCGTTACAAATTGTAATATAAATATCTGATATTTCTGGTGGTCTTAGGCGACCCCTGTGTAGGGTCGTTCAACCCCCAAAGGGGTCATGGCCCACAGGTTGAGAATCACTGCTCTAGATCCATGATCAACCTGTGTTCTATTGTTCCAGCTGCTTAGGTTCAGGGTCACTCTGTTAGAGTGTTACTATAAGGAACTGGGTGGGCAAAGGGCAGGCCTTTCTGCTTGTCCCCACCCCTGAGGAGTTCCTTCTACAAGAAGTCTACTTGTGTTCCCAGATTTTCCCCCATTGATATTAATAATTATCAAAACTGAATTAACTCTTTTGTACCACTCATATGAAACCAAATTATAATGAAAACAACAAACAACAAACAAACAAAAACAACCCCAAACCCTAGCCTATATTTAAACCTATGTCATTGACTATCAAAGGCATCCATTCACAGGGCGAATGATGTGAAACAAAGGATCTCTAGTGACCTCCTCTGAGGTTATAGGGCACACTGGCTTTGGTTCAGTAGTCCCCATTAGAAAGTACCTTTGTAACAGAACACTTTAATCTAATAGTCAAAGCTCATTGGTCTGAGAGCATTGCAAGCCTGATTTAGTGCCCTGTCAAAGATAACATACAGGTATAATGCAAACGAGCCTGAAGTTAGCAAATACGAGAATAAGAAACAGGTGCAGAACTGGTCTCAACAGAGGAGTGAACCTTGGAATTTACTGCTTGACTCTTGATTTGAAAACTTATTATGTTGCTTTATGAGTTTTTCTCCCAATTATAAAATGGCTTTGGTATCAGATTTGAAGGAGATGGAAAAACATATAGAGCAACACAAAATCACCCCTGTTTCATCCAATCAGAAAAAAACTATAAATAACTGTAGATAATAACTAGAATTAGTTTTTTATTCCCTATGGATATACTATATAAATATATAATGATTCAAACTGAAATCGTGCTATGCCATCCCTATTTATTTACAACCTTAACTAAAAAAATCACTGATGTTTACTGTAACATTGATCATTTAAAATATTTTAATGAATACATAATGTAATAAAATGTACCATTGATAAAATCTAGCCATTCGAGCATTGCTGGGTAATTTGTCTGTTAGTCTCCTCTGCTTTTAATAATAAAGTGATGGTGTGTCTTCTGCACAGTCTTTCATTCAGTCCTCGCTTTACAGAAAAGCATGCTCTGGGGTCTTGGCATCTCTTTCAGAGCCCAGTAAATGAGAGCTCATGTGATGATGCCCTTTAAAGTGCTGTGGTCAGGGTTGCTTTAATGTTCTCCTTTTACAACTGAGTTTGGCTATTTTTGAAGGAAGGAGCTGTGTCTGTCTAAAAATACACTGTGGCAGGAGTGAATCACTCTTCTCATATGATTTCTGATTTTTTAAAGGAAACCATGGAAACAATGGAAATAACGGAGCCACTGGCCATGAAGGGGCCAAAGGTGAGAAAGGAGACAAAGGAGACCTGGGGCCTCGAGGGGAGCGGGGGCAGCATGGCCCCAAAGGAGAGAAGGGCTACCCAGGCGTGCCGCCAGAGCTGCAGGTAAACCACCCTCTGCACATCGCCGCCGGGGCACTTCTAACGCTGCCTGGACCTAGGGACCAGGGGCCAAAAGGCTCCAGTAAACTAGCCTTCACTCGTCTTGAAATCTCCGTTTCACGTTGCTCACTGACATGGCAGGACGTCTGCATCACCAACATCTCAAACCCAGCTTTGAGAACATTCTTAGGAAAGGGTATTTATCAAGTGTGAAACCCGACTCTCTCATGGGACCAAACAGCCATAAATATGAGGGTTTTAACCAAGTTGCACCGAAACATTTAAACATATAAACGGAAGGGCTAAGCATCTACTTATATTTTATTTGCTAATTTGTCACATTATGTAGTGAAATTTCATCTATGTATATTAACATTGTTTTTCTTAAATCAGATTGTATATTTCAATTTTTTAATAATTTATTTATTTCATGTGTTTTGCCTGTGTGTACATCTGTGTGAGGGTGTTGGGTCCCCTGGAACTGGAGTTACAGACAGTTGTGAGCTGCCATGTGGGGGCTAGGAATTGAACCTGGGTCCTCTGGAAGAGCAGTCAGTGCTCTTAACCACTGAGCCCTCTGTCCAGCTCCATATAGTTCAATTTTTATTTAAACTTTTCACAACAGAGTCTTCTTTTCACTAGAGACGATTCATTTTTTTGAGTTATTCAATTAGCTAGATCAGATTATCAAGTTTTAAAATCCATTTATATGGCCATAACTCATTTACAGTTGGATGCATTCTTTGTTTCTTTTTAAACTCATATTTATAAGTTTTCTTGCAACATCTAAAATTTGTAAATATTGAGGTTAGGTCACTCAGAAAAATTATTAAGTCTAGCTTAGTTTTTTTGTTAATATTTAAAAATGGATTCTCCTAGAGGACATCTATATTCACAGAGTAAACTAGGTTTTTTTTGTTGTA
The DNA here is from genome assembly GCF_049852395.1 of Peromyscus maniculatus bairdii. NCBI lineage: Eukaryota > Metazoa > Chordata > Mammalia > Rodentia > Cricetidae > Peromyscus > Peromyscus maniculatus. The sequence goes on along the minus strand of NC_134866.1, from coordinate 28,184,208 downwards.
GTAAAGGTTGTGTCTGGTTAATGTATCTTCCTTAAACAGCAATTTGTGGTTAAAATTAAGTATTGGGGAGAAAATTCTGTAAACAGGAGAGGTGTTTTGAGAACTGGTATACAAAGTCATTCTTGTTTGAAAGATTAGAGGAAACTGCTATTCATTTTGGCAGATATCATGATGTTTACTCTTGGGTACATTGCATCATTCTCCTGGGATCCTGTTTTTTAAGTGTAAAATAAGGTGTCCTGTGTGCTATTAGAACTGATTTCTGTGCGGTTTGGAGGTAACTTGTAATGAATGCTGTTGAATAATTTCAGCATGATGGGATTTGTGTGCCAATATAAATTAACAAGTGGGGTGGGAGGCCATCTAGCTAAGCTAAGGCATTTTCTACGACAGCCTAGAGATATATGGAAACCAGCAACACAGAACATATACATGCTCTTTTCATAGAACAGGCAGTTTATTAAATCATTAAATTCTGTCTGTTGATCGTTTTACATGACAAATACTATCATTTGGGATGATGCTTTCACATGGTTCATGGAAGACTTCAGAAATTTCTGAAAACAACTGGTCAAAATGCAGAGAACAACTGAGAGTTAGGTGGCCAGCCCCAGCTGATACATCTACAACACAACCCACCCAGCGAAGGCTCAGGGACCATCGCAGCAGAGGAGACAGAAGGCCACAGTTAGAGCTGGAGGACCAGGAAGAGCTGTGAGGTTGACTCCTTAACAGTGACAGGCATGAGGCACTCAGGAAATTTCAACCATATGGCTGTCTGAACAGTGACAACACCAACAGACACGCTAACATGGATAAGAGGAAGGAATCTCTTAGGCCCCACTTCTAAACAAAGAGCTACGGGCAATTAACCACTGAGAGAGGGAGATGTAGTTTTCTTCAGGATGAGTTAATTGGTTATCCAATACCAAGTGCTCAGTCCTGAAAACTTATATGTCTGTGTGTGTCTCTGTCTGTGTGTGTATGAGCGCTTGTTTATATATATACATATATGTATATATATACTTATATATGTGTTTATATTTATATACGAATATATATGCAACACTAAATGGACTCAGCAGGTCATATTTATGTATTTGTGCATTTATATAAGTAACAATACTAATTTTTTAAAAAGAGGCCACAAGCCAGGCTTGGGGGGTGCACGCCTTTAATCCCTGCACTCAGGAGGCAGAGGTAGGCTGATCTCTGTGAATTCAAAGCCAACTCAGTACAAAGCTGAGTTCCAGCATGGCTAGGGCTGTTACACAGAGAAACCCTGTCTCAAAAAGCAAACAAACAAACAAAAACAACCAAACAATAAAAAAAAGAGGCCATGAATTTTAGAGGGAAGGGGGGAAATGATGAAATCATGTTTTAATTTTAAAATTTGCAAACTAAAAAAGTTCATAAAGGAGAGTTATTAACATCCATTACATGTTAAAGAATTTATTATTCTCATTGCTGCTGTTTATTTTCAAGGGATTGTCAGTGACTTTCAAATCCCCTCCAATAGTGTTACCAAGTGAAACCATTTCTTGATAGACAGAGTTGTTCTAACGCTCTCTTAATTATTCAAATTCTAGTTTTAGAACACTACTAGCAGCAACAATGGCAGTAGCCATAAAGGAGCAATAATGATGCCTCATTCTCAACTTAAGGGACCTAGAAATTTGAGGTTTATATTTAAGCTCAGACTCAATCTCATATCTTAGGACCTGTGGTAGTTTGAATATAATTGGCACCCCACCCATAAGCTCGTAGGGAGTGGCACTATTGGGAGGTGTGGCTTTGTTGGAGTGGGTGTGGCCTTGTTGGAGGTGGTGTGTCACTGTGGGGGTGGGCTCATAAATGCCCAAGCCAAGGTCTGTGCAACAGTCCACTCCCTGTTGCCTTCTGATCAAGATGCAGCCAGCACCTTGTCTGCCATGTTCCCTGCCATGATGACAGTGGACTGAACCTCTGAAACTGCAAGCAAGCCACCCTAATCAAATGTGTTCCTTTATAAGAGTTGCCATGGTCATGGTGACTCTTCATAGCAATAGAAACTTAAGACAGGACCCAAATAGATAGATTATTCCCCAATGTACAGGATCTCACAGTTGGAGCAGGGGACAGGTTTCTAGAGTAATTGTTCTCACTCATTTTTATGGATTGAGCCGAGACTCTCAAGGTTTCCTAAATACAAGGGATTAGTTATAAGTTACAGATGGGGCTGCTCACAGTAACCGATTCTTTGGCTCTCTTGAATTTTCTGGCCCCAATTTACTTGATATTTATTTTATGCAAAATTATGCTTAGAAAATTTGCTTCTCCAAATGTCAAACAGATTTCTGATTTTATTTAACCCCTTTTTCTATATTTTGGTATCAAAAGCCTCTCTTTTGCCTTTTAAAGATGATTCATACAAGACCCTTTCACTGTAAAAATAAATAGGACAGGACAAGTTTTGGGGAGTTGGTTCTCTTTGTCCACCACGTGGGTCCTGGGGATCAAACTCAGGTCATCAGGCCTAACAGCAAGCACCTTTACCTGCTCAGGCACCTTGCTAGCCGCTTATGGATATTCTCGAAGATGCTTTTCTCAGGTTGACTACAGAACAACTCCACTTACATAGATACACTTAACAAAGTCGGATAGGAAGTCACAATAATCTCGTGTCGCCTACTTTTTTGTTTGTAGGCAACTACACAGAGACAGGGTTTCTCTGTGTAGTTTTGGCGCCTGTCACGGATCTTGCTCTGTAGACCAGGCTGGCCTTGAACAGAGAGATCCGCCTACCTCTGCCTCTCTGTAGGCAGTGCTGGGATTAAAGACGTGCGCCACCACCGCCCGCCCAAGTGTTGCCTACTTTTTAATTAATGCATGAAAAGATATTTCCCTAGGGTGAACTGTGGTGGTAATCTAATTGTACTGAAATATTATTTTGATTGTATGTTAATAAATAAAGTTGTCCGGGGGTCAGAGCTATTAGAGCCATAGCAAGAGTGTGGCGGTGGTGGCACACGCCTTTAATCCCATGGATATCTGTGTGTTCAGGGATATAGCCAGCATTGGAGACATATGCCTTTAAGACCAAGGGGGCTGTACATTCAGACAGTGACGAGGCAGTCACGTGTTTGGGTTTACAACCAATGAGAAAATACTTTAAATAGACGAACAGACAGGAAGAAGAAGCCTCATTTGGGAAGCTGGGACACCGCAGGCGGAAGGGTGAGATTTTAGCTCTGAGCTCTGACCTCTCGGCTTTCTCTTTTGCATTGTTTCTGTGTTTCTTATTTAATAAGACGGTTGGTTACATCTATAGTGAACAAAAGTAAGAAGTTCAATTGTCAGTTTCTCTAATCATGTAATATACAGACATGCATCTAATACTACAGCCTGAGAACTTCCTCCAAATTTTTCCCATTTTACTGGATAACAGAATTTAATATTTTAAAAAATATATCTTTTAAGGAGTAGTAGTTTTTGAAATATGTTTAGAACTGTTAATGCAGACTAGTATCTATATGGCATAAAACACATTGAATTATTATAATTTATTTACTTGTTTGTCTATTGTTTGGTATCTATATTCAAGCTTTCCATCACAAATAACATTGGGATAAAATTACCTGTGTAAGAGTGTTTTTCTTTAAGACAGATTTGAACTGACCCCCGCTTTCTCCTTAGATTGCGTTCATGGCTTCTCTAGCAACTCACTTCAGCAATCAGAACAGTGGCATTATCTTCAGCAGTGTGGAGACCAACATCGGAAACTTCTTTGATGTCATGACTGGTAGATTTGGGGCCCCTGTATCAGGTGAGATGTAAACATTAGTGAGTGGAGCCACTGAAGAGAGAAAGGAGGGAGCGGGGAGAGGGAGAAGAAGAGGTAGGGAGATGGAAGGGAAAGGGTGGGGCACAAGAAGAAAGGAAGAAGAAGAAACACAGGAAGGAAAAGGGAGAATGAATGGAAGGCAGAGAGACAGGAAGGGAGGACGGAAGGGGAGGTGGGAAGGCAGATGGATGAGAATAAAGAAGGAAGGGAGGGAGAGAAGAACAGAGAAAAGGAAATGGTCTGATGTCCCTGAGACGGCACAGACAGCACTGATTTTCAAAGTCCCCAGAACATAATTCTCAGTTTGGATGTGTGATAATTGTGTCCCTTGTCACTACCCCAAGGAATACCTGATCTATTTCTAATATTAAAAACTGAGTAAATAATACCATTTTTGAAGTTTATGAAAAATATATTTAATCTTATATAAAAACTAGCATACTCTATATTCTGAATGTAGTTTATTTTTTTAAAAGAAAGACTTGCCATAATGTTTTTAAAATCTTTCCATGTAATGACTTTTTTTATAATTAACATATGAAAATGTACCTAGCCATTTCCTTGTTATTGATCCTTTGGGTTGTTTCCACATTTTGTTATTAAAATAAGTCTGCTATCAGTACTTTTCATATGTCAATTTATAATAGAACACATACAGATATACCTGTAGGCTAATGTACCAGGAATGGAATTACTGAGTCAAAGAGAAAATGCCTTTATGAGTTTGATCAGCTCTGCAAGGTTGTTCTTTGTAAATGTTGTAGACATATATTCCTCTTATCAGGACAGGGAAACACTCATTGACCCATGACGCCATCAGCAAAAGCTTTGAAATATCTGGACAGTTGACCCATTAAAAACAGAATCAAACAAACAAACAAACAAAAAACTCCATTGTTTTAATATTTTTTCTACTTTAAAGTACTTTAAACTTACAGAAGAGTTAGAAAAATATTGCCAAATGTTTGCTCTCACTTTAGTCTGTTTCCTCTAAAGTTTACATTTAGTATAACTAAAATCTGATTACCAAAGTGAGGAAATTCACTGGGCAGAACATTGCCACTGATTGTGAAATTTATTCAGAATTAACTACTGTTGCGGTTTGAATGTGAAATGCCCACCATAGGCTTACATGTTTGAACACTTGGCCCCCACTGGTGACCGTGGCTTGGAAGGTGGTGGAACCTTTAGGAGGTGGATCTTGAAGAAAGAAGAGGGTCACTGGGGACAGGTCCTGAGCTATCATCTGGCTTCACTTACTATGTTTCCTGACTTCAGTGGCAATGCGACATCTGCCTCACGCTCCCGATGCCAAGCTTTCCCAGAAGCAATGGACGCTCTCTCTTCCTAAGTGGCAAGGCAAAGTAAATCCTCCTTAATTAAGTTGCTTCTTTTCAAGTATTAGGTCAAAGCAATGGGAAAAGTAATACCGTAAACTGGTATGGGACAGTGGGGCCCTTGCTGTCCTCAGCCTGACCATGTGGTTCTCAATCACTTGGAGTTTGTTTGCAGGAGGAATGTGGAAGTGTCTGGAACTTCAGACTAGAAAAGCCCTAGAATGTCATGAGCAGACCTTAGTGGAAGAAGTTCCTGGTGGCAGTTTGGAAGGCCAGGATGCTCACAGGAATGTAGACTGCACAGGGGAGTTAAAGGGGTTCTTGTTCCAATATGGCCATCCAGGGAAGTGTTTTCCCAGGCTCAGCCTCCAAGACACATAGAGGTTTCTACAGCAGTGGTGCAAGGCGGACCAGGCTCTATTTTGAGCTGGCAGTAGAAGTTGGCAGCAGCGTTCTCATGGTACTGGTTTTGCAGACAGTAATGCTGGCAGATTCACTGGGTCGTGGAGTCTTTTGCAGTCTGGTACCAAGGCTCCAGAGGGCCTCTGAGGCCATCTGATGTGTGCAAGGTCAGAGCCCCTACAAAGAGGATCTGAGGGGCTGCTTCATGAAGCTGTGCAGTTGCAGTGGAGTCTCGAGAATGTTGGAGATGCTCGGCTTTCAACAAAAGGTGGGGCTTTCCAGCAAGGAAACCTGCAGTCATAGAGTGGATCTGCCCTAAGAGAGAAGCCATATACGCTTGGTACAGGTGGCTGAGAGGAAAGGGTGGGGCAGCCAAAGCCCTTCAGGGCCAGATAATTCTCCCACGGACCTCAGATCCAGACTGGGAGCTGTAGGGTTGGTGTTTGCCCTAGCAGGTTTTACTCCCATGCCTCCCTTTCAGAATGGGAATATTTACTCCGTGTCATTATGTTGGAAGTATGCAATTTGGATTTGACCTGTGCAGAGACCCCACAGTTAAGAGAATACCTTGATTCTCAGAAGAGAATGGTTGACACTGTGATCAGAGTTGGGATTGTTAAGAACAATGGAGATTTTAAAAATTGAAATGAATGCATTTTTGTATTGTGAGACAGCCATGAGCCCGTGGAGGCCTGAGGCAGAATGTGGAGGGTGAACATGAAATGTCCCCTGTAAGGTCATCTTTGAAGACATGTTCCTCAGAGGGTGGCACTGCTTTTGCAAGCCTGTGAAACCTTTAGGAGGTAGAAAGGGGTGGTGGGGGCTGTTGGAAGAAGTAGGTCACTAAGGCCAGGACTTGAGTTGTGAGTCTGGCCCCATGTCCTGTCTGTCCTCTGCTTGCTGGCTGCAGAGGCACTGAGTCACATGTACTGATGATGCCACAATTTCTCTGCCATGATAAACTGCATTCCTCTTAACACGAGGAATAAAAAGGAGCCGGAATTACCCTTTCTTCACTTTGAACTGCTTCTTGTCAGGTATTTGGTCACAACTACTGGGAAAATAATTAATATAACCAGGATTTCCCAATGTCCCAGTTTTTGGTTCCTTCTCTGGTGTGGCTATTTCTACCATGGGTTCTTGAATTCTGCTTTAGAATAGCACCATTTGCTTTATTGGTATATCTACAACTCAGGATGGTGACATATTCCATCTGGTATATGGCAACATGTCTTTTTGGTACTAGTCATCCATTGGATAGTTCTTGCTGTTCTTTCCACTTTTAAGAAGTAGCTGATGACTGAGTGAACTGGCTTCTCCTAGACCAGCTATTTGTAGGAGATTGTTGGGAAAGGACCCAGGCAACCTTGAACGTGTGACATTTCAATGCCTCTTCTTGCTGCCAGGAGACTGATATTTTTCTTTGTATTTCTTCTTCTCTCATACAATACATCCCAAATGCAGGTTCCTCCCTCCACTCCCCCAATCTCCCCCTCCCCACCTCCCCCAGATCCACTGCCCCTCCATTTCCCTTCAGAAAAGAGCAGGTCTCCCAGGGACACCAACAGAACGGGGCATAACAAGGTTCTTCAGCAGGGCTGCTCTGTGTTTTTATACTGTGTGGCCCTGGTTCTTCTGTCTCTCCCCCTCCCCATACTTCCTGAGAAAGACTTCTGAGCCGGCATGGAAGCTCCCTGGCTTTCAGGAACTTGGGTATTGCTGGCAAACCCTGATATCGGTCACTACAGAAACACTTTGCATTCTGTACTTTTTTCTAGCAAACTGTCCCTTTAGGGCTGATCCCAGGACTGTCTTTCAGCACTTGAGAGTGGCCTTTCTCCATTAGGGAGTATATTGTTCCTGGCAGGGTTGAGATCTATTTTCCGCTGCTCCCGAAGCCCTGTCCAGCTCCCTGCTGCTTTGGGCAGCCCCTTTACATACTTGAAGCGTCTTGATTTTCTTCAGTGTCCTAGTGTTGCCTAAGTTCGACAGTTTCCCAGTTTCTGGTTTCCAGTTTTCTTTCGTTGTTTCCCTCCATGGTACAGATAGGGAAAACATATTCCACCGAATATAGTGGCCACGTTAAACTTACACACTTGTTTTTAATGTGTGCTTGGCTTATTCCACCCTGTTTAAGTAAGAAATGGCCTAACGCATGCAACTACAGAGAGAATCCTTTTATCACACTTCAGTCAGTATCACTTTGTGATTTTTCTCTGAGGGCTTTTAGTTTCCTGTAACAATTTTTGCAAACCATGATCTGTGCCACAGATACGTGCCTAGCTATCCTGGATCAATGGTCCCCCTGAGTTCAATGACTTCACAGTTAAATGATTTTTGAGCTCTCTTGGTTGGACACCGTTCTGAGGATAATATTTATGATCTGAATTCTTATACTTCCTGTTTGTTTTGTAACCTCGCCAGTGCTGACCAACTGGTGACCCTCTTTCCCACCTTTGCAGTTACAACACAAAGGTCTGCAAACCAGAGCACAAGCGTGTCTCCTAACGTTTCCTGGAGAGAGCCCCATGCGCATGCGGCCCAGGCTCACTTCTGCAATTCTAATTCTAAGAGTCTCATTATCTACCATCTGCTTTCTTAGTCTGCTCCTTCTAAAGTGTTTCTGCAATCCAGTTTTATTTATAGTATCATCATTTTTAAAGGAAGACTAAGGTATTTTCCTGTCATTTCGATTAAAAATCTATTTTCTGGAGGCACTGAAAATTGTTATGTGTGCATAAAATGAAATCCTATAAAGTGGAAAACACTAGACACATACAAACTATCTCTTGAAATCCTTTAATTTTCATGTCTTTGCTTTTCATCTATGAACTAGTCTCCAGGTATTGGAATGGGCATCACTGATTGCTATCAAATATGCATCCCCGACACGTAACAAAGCATAATTGTTCTTTTGTCACTCAACATCAGAAGGATCTTCATAGCTGATATCTTTATAGAAAAGAAACATGAATGGCCCATTGCTTCTTTAGTTTTTTCTTGTAGATATTTCTGTTTTCTTCTCTTGTATAGCTAGTAGTTCAAAACCTGAAACATGGAAATCAGTAAGAATATACTTTTACTAACAAGGTGTTGTGGCAGGGTTAAAGTTGAATATTTTTATTTAAACATTATTTTACTGATTTACAATGTGTCATATGAGAAATGACCTGAACTGTTTATTTAGAACCACGGGACTTATGCTTTAATATTCTACCACCATGGCTACATTTGGGGAATGTGGTTGTCCATTTTAATTTCATGTTTGACTAGTTTTCTCAATGGTTTTTATAATCTTCCTAAGTATAAATAGGAAACACAATGAGTTAAAGATGATCAAAGCACTGGGTGTGACAGCACACCCCTTTAATCCCAGCACTTGGGAGGCAGAGGCAGGAGAATCTCAGTGAGTTCAAGGCCAGCCTGGTCTATAAAGCAAATTCCAGGACAGCCAGGATGGTTACACAGAGAAACCCTGTCTTGAAAAAATAAAAACAAACAAACAAAAAAAATCAAATCACTTTTAAGGCGAGCAGACGAAAGTATATTCATATGAACAGGCCACAAAATCACACAATACATAGACTCCAACCAAGCCGTGTGTGAAATCATCTGACTTATCTTCAGTGTATGAGTGAATGAGTAAATCCTTGTCCTTCCCAGGTGTGTACTTCTTCACCTTCAGCATGATGAAGCACGAGGATGTGGAGGAAGTGTACGTGTACCTCATGCACAATGGCAACACAGTCTTCAGCATGTACAGGTACGTGACGCCATCAATCACAGGTCTCACGAGTGCTGCCATCACTTGAACAGAGGACGTCCATGGACAGGGAAGACCCTAATGGCAGTTCTGTTCTCCATGCGAATCCCCTAGTTGGTCAGGTTATCACACCTGTCTGGGAAGAACAGTAATGAACTTATCAAGTAGGTAAGAGACCTTGGGCAAATTACCAGCAGCACTCCTCATAATCAGAACTCAGATCCTTTCTGTAACTCATTATTTCCCTTTCTATTTGGCTTCTTCTGCTTCCCTACCCACCCTTCGCCTGAAGCTTGGCACTATCAGCAGTCTTCACAGCCTCCACTGGCCGATGGAGGAAGCTAGAACAGGTCCTTTTCTTTATGCTGTGCATTACTGATACTCAACACCTGCTGGATCTTCTTGGGGTGAAACATTTTAGAAACTGCTACGTCATGCTCTGTTGTTAGCACAGCCAGCCAGCCAGCCAGCACCCCCCTGTAATTAAGCGGATTATAATCTGTCCGTGAAAAACTTTTTGGCTCTTATTTTTTCCCCTGTAATTTTTATCACTTGTCATGATCTCTGTGTTCTTCTAGAGTCTGCCCTCAATAAGAAAGGGAAAGAGACGAGTTAAAACAGGTAACATTGCTTTTAGATATCCAGGACACAGTGGCTCAGACATACCAGAAACTTAAGCAATCCAGGGCAAGGGTTCCATGATGGGGAAGTAGGGTGGCAGGCGGAGTCGAAGGGAGCATTGTAAAGCGGTGGTGGTGGTGGTGGGGTCTTCCTCCTGTCTCGTTTTTGGTTTTATTTTCAGGGCTGCTGGCTGATAAAGCATCGTAGACATCATAAACTGACTTCTAAATTCTCACTGGTCCCGGTCATTTCCAGAGTCGAGAGGAAGAAAGTACAAACTGTGAACATTTTTATTTGGCATTTTATCCAGAGAATTTAATCACTGTTGCCAGCCCTACCTAACCAACCTGAGGGCAGAAAGAAACTAGTCCAGTCCCTGGGCAGGAGGGCACTCACCACTTTTCTCGTCTCTGTGGCCATCACCTGCAAAGACGCTACTTAAGGGAGGGTTGATCGAGAGGACTCAGCCCATCACTGCAGAGACGGCATGAAAGAGTTCCTGGTGGGAGCTGTGTGTGGCAGGGCTCCTCACACCTCAGTGGTCCAGGAACGGGGAAAGCCAAGTAGGAGAATCTGGAGATAACGTGCACTCAGGGGAACACTGTTACAACCTACTTTCTCCAGTAGATCCACCTTCTAAGGATTCCACAACCTCCACAAGCATTCTCCTAGCTCGGACCAAGTGTTCAAACACACGAGCTGGTGGGGGACATTTTCTATCAAATCCTGAACAAGGAGAGAACGGACTCTGGTGGACAGCCAGCTCTCTCCGGGACCCTGGTTTCCAGATATCCACCCAGCTCTTCCTCCTTCCTATAGGACACACTTCTCTCTCCTGGTCTTTGTGGGAGATAGCCTACACCAGTTCAAACCCAGAACTCAGAGATGAATAGTTCTTTTCATAAGTCAACCCTCAGCTGGTTTTCTATTTGGCCTCTGAGTCTATCCTTTGAAGGGTCTTCTTTGTCTCCTTTTCTTCACGGTCATGTGCAAAGAGTAAGTAGTTCTTTCTGTCTGAGGGCTTTCTCATGCTCCACTTTCTCTACTGGTAGAAATCTGAGAACAAAGTCAAATATCCCAGGTCTTTGTAACCCAGGCTGAGTCTTTGGCAATGGCTTCCGTAGACACATAGAAGGCTTTTGCTCTGTTTGCTCACAGTCAGTGACATGTTAGGAATCATATCCAGTACCCTTTCTGGACAATTAGCCTGTTACCCTTGTGACTGTTGTTTTGCCATTTTCTAAACACAGTCATTAATTCCAAGAGACATTTTAAGTAGTAGGTTTGGTTAGAAAGGCAACATTTTCTCTCTATGAGATAAGTAGAGTATGACTCTGAGTGAAAGTTCCTAATGGGAACACATCAGCTCTTACAGTTATAAAAGCACTTTTCTGTTTGTTTGTTTTCAACCTTGTTAGAGTCCTGATTGTCTAGACTCTATTCATCTTTCAAGTATGCCTGTTCTTCTCCACACTCATCTTTTAAAAGAAACATCTAAAATCTGTAGAGTATTTACCTCTCTTGAATCCTTTGTCTTAGGTGGTGTGTGTATACCAGGTCTATGTTACCATGCTTTTTCCAAATATCTTCCAAGCATAACACGGTGTCTTAGTCACTGTTCTATTTGCTGTAAGGAGACATCATGACCAGGGCAACTTATAAAATAAAGCATTTAACTGAGGGCTTGCTTACAGTTTCAGAGGCTAAGTCCTTGAAGATCATGTGGGGGGATGGCAGCAGGCATGGTGCAGGAGCAATAGCTGAGAGCTATCATCCTGATCCACAAATTGGCAGGAAAAAGGGAAGGGAGGAGGGAGAGAGGAAGAGAGGGAGGGGGAGGATATAGGAATATGAGACTGATTGGGTTTGTCATGAGCTTTAGAAACCTCAAAGACCCTCCTCCCCATGACACACCTCTTCCAACAAGGCCACACACATCCTAATTCTTTCTAAATGGAACAGTCCACCAACTGGGGACTAGGTATTCAAATTCATGAACCTAGAGGGGCCATTCTCATTCAAACCATCCCATATCAGTCTTTATCTTTTCAGCTCACAGTATTTATTTACACTTTGCCTCCTGCTTGTAGCAAGAATTGTTAGAAGGTCTTATTAATAGAATCAAACCTGAGGCCAGGTATTGGGGTGAAAGCTGGAAGATCAGAGAAGCAGAACAAGCCACAGCTACCTCACCTTGCCAGTTCCTCAGCTGATCCTGTTTCCTCAGACTGGAAGCCTTTGAGTCCTCACCCAGAATGGATCTCAGCTGACCTGCTGCTCAAAAGCCTAAAAGCTTAAGCAGCCAAATGCTTCTAGTTTCTGGTCCTCATGTCTTATATATCTTTCTGCCTTCTGCCATCACTCCCTGGAATTAAAGGCTCACTTCTTAGGATTAAAGGCATGTGTCACCATGCCTGGCTGTTTCCAATGTGGCCTTGAACTCACAGAAATCCAGAGGGATTTCTGCCTCTGGAATGTTAAGATTAAAGGTGTGTGCTACCACTGCCTATCCTCTATGTTTAATATTGTGGCTGTCCTGTTCTCTGACCCCAGACAAGTTTATTATTGTGCACAATATTTTAGGGAACACAATACCACCACACCTGCTCAGCTGTTATCAAGTATGTTTTCATTTTGGTTGTTGACAATTACCTTCCTTGAATACCAAATTCTAGATTGGCAAGAAGAAAATAAACCATTGTTGTAAACAAATTCTAAATGGTTTTATTAAATAAAAATTATAGAGTCAAATATAGGGGTAAAAGCCTGAGAGAAATCAGAGGAATAGGGAAAGCCACAGCTAACCTTACCTCAACTCTACAGCTTCCAAATGCGAGTTACTTTCTATCTACCCACGCCTATATGCCTTGCTGTTCTGCCATCTGATTTGCTCTCTCTGTCCAGCTACATCACTTCCTCTTCCTGTCCAGTTCTGTCATTTCCTGTTTGTCTGCACAGACCTCCATGGTTAACTAGTGTTGGGATTTAAAGCGTGTGCCACCACACCTGGCTCTGTTTCCAGTGTGGCCTTTAACTCGGAGAGATCCCTGCCTGCCAAGTGATAGGATGAAAGGTGTGTGCTAACATTGCATAACTTTTGTGTTTACTTATAATCCTTGGTTTTTCCTCTGATCTCTAGGCAAGCTTTGTTTATTAGAGCACAAATAAAATATCACCACACACTGTAAAAAAAAAAAAAGACTCTATGTAAAGGTTCAAACATAGTAGAGCTTTCTTTCTTTCTTATCTAACAGTCCAGGGAGATTATTTTGGTAAATAATCTCAGGTGTATGTTCCCAGTCTGCATGGGAGTAAGAAAGCTCTCTTCTACATAGTAATCTTCAAGAATTTTTGAATTTACAGCTATTTACAAATGGCTTTCAAGGTCATTGCAGTAATTGCTGTTGATATTCTAGAGGCAAGAAAGAAGGAGGTTTTATTGGACAGTTCTAGAAGTGGTTCATGCTATTTCCACTTAGATGCCATTTAGAGAACTTAACGCATAACGATGACACCTAAAGCATGGAAGGTGGGAACAGAATATGCTCAGGATCTGGGTTTGCATGGCAAAGACTAAGTAGTGCATCCCTCTCCTTCTTTCCAGCTATGAAACGAAGGGGAAATCAGACACATCCAGCAACCATGCAGTGCTGAAGCTGGCCAAAGGGGATGAAGTCTGGCTGAGAATGGGCAATGGTGCCCTCCACGGGGACCACCAGCGCTTCTCCACCTTCGCAGGCTTCCTGCTCTTTGAAACTAAGTGACAGGAAGGATAGGATAGCTCCACTTTGGGGGAGACCTGTAGCTGAGCTAGGATTGTTAGGATTGGAGGGATGTTGAATTGGGGGTCCTATATGGAGTATTTAACTGTTGTATTGGTCACTCTGCTACTTGTTCAACTGGTACACCCATCATGTTGGATGCTTCAGAGGCTCAGAAGAATAGGCCACAAGGTAACCTTCCCAGATGACCTTGGGAAATACTCAGCATCTTCTTCACTCTTCCCCACATGTCTGAAGGAATTGTCACCCGATGCAGGTTGGAAATAAGTGTTCACCTCAAAGGAGGCATGTGCGAAGAGTTTTGGTGCTCTGTTTCAATGTAATATTAACCAAGTTCTAGTCCACTGTTCTTTACAACATTTCAGAGACTAGCCTGATTATGACAGGGCTGGGCCAAGAATAAGAAGACTCACTAGAACCTCTCTGGAGAAACACTTGTAAAGCTAGACTGGGAAATAGCATTTGGTTAGTGGCTTTGCGTTTTTTTAGTCATAGTAAAATTATTTACAATGCCACAAATAATTGGTTGCTCTTCAAAAACATAAACAAACATGTAAATTAATATTCAATTCTAATGGCTTAGATTTTCAGATATAACATTTTTCTCATAATCCAGAACTGGGCTTATCACATCTGGCTTACCAGAGCTTCTCTTTGCCATTGCATTATTCTGACTATAGTAGAGCTCTTCTGACTCTACACAACCAGCTGAGGTAAGATTAAGCTGATACAGTACAGATGTTATCACATTTTTTAATTTGAGGATTATCCAAAATGTTTATATTTTATATACGGCATGTTATGTTGAGGGACTTGTGAACTTAAGTCTATACAAGCAGACTAATGGATTCAGAATATAAGTGTATTCCATTTAAGGGACACATAATAACACATCTTAAATGTTTTCAATAAAAGTGATGTTATTTTCTTTATTATCATACTTGACTAATGTTCACAAAGCATTTTTAATATGCCATAGTGTTATAGAAGGCGCTAGTTGCTTTTTGCCTAGCTTTCCCCACCCCAGAATCTATCAAAAAAAGGATTAAATTTCTCATCCAAACACTTTCATAGAATGTTCCATAAGTTGGTACTCACAGATAATACTACATATACATACATACACAAATATATGCATGCATGCATACATACATACATACGTGTGTGTGTGTGTGTGTGTGTGTGTGTGTGTGTGTGTGTGTATGTATTATGGCTCAATCCCAAGGCTTTGTACCCATGTGCTCTTCTACTGAGCTACATCTTCAGTACCCGTTTGATTCTTTGAAGAAAGTATCACTGTGATATGTTTACCCTGGTGTTAAATCATATTTAAAATGCACCACTGAGATGCTTATCTGAAAAATATCACATAATCAATTCTCTTTAAAGTAACGAGCCCTTAATTTATTTTCTACAACAATTTAAACTTATGCAAAGGCATTTAAACCACAAACTTCCTTCAAGTTTTCACAACAGCTAGAGGCAATGGAAGTCAAGTAGGGTTATCCTATTGACTAATTCAGTGGCTTCCACGTCCAGTCCAACCTTTGACCAGACCCCTTTTCATCCACAAACTTGTTTAAACTCCTCCTGAATCTGCATCTAATGCTCTTTTAAAGTGACTAGCTATTTGCCATTATTTGCCTTACCAGAAAATATTTTTGTGATTTAGTGTGTGCTTCTACGCCCAGAGCTGTGGGGTCACAAGGTAAAGGTCTACTGTGATCAAATGCCACAAACATTTCCCAAAAGTGCAAAAGGTATTTGACTGTTACATAACAACCAAAGAAATTTCATATCTGAGACTATCCACTACCTACTAAGTGTCTTGGAGGACGATTCTGGCATAGCGTTAGATGAGACTGTAGCTGGAAAAACTGCATAAGCGTACGTGGAAATAAATACCCTCTTGGTGATCACGTTTGCTTTTTAAATGTTCTTAATAAGTACAATTGTCATACAATTACAAATCATTTGTGGTTAATGTAAAGCAAAATATTTCCCTGGTCGTGTGAACAGCCACACAACTGAGAGATGTGCACACTGCAAGGTCACCCATCTCCAGAAGACTCCCCTTCCAGTTACTCCATCCCGCAATCCTTTAAGACATCAGCGGTTAGCGGTTCCCTTTTAAGACCCGGGTATGTCTGAGTGGATGGGTCTTCATCACACACCTGCAATCTTCCTGTGTTCATGCCAACATTCTAACTTTCATCCTAGCAGAGCTGCGCGTGGATTTGGTTGTGGGAGGATGAAATGACCTCATTTGCCAATCAGTCCCAGTGGGTGAAGAGAGGTGGAAGGTCAAAATAATTATCAATGGTTCTACAGTGCTTTGACTCTTATGGCCTAATTACACAGTAGTCACTTATCTGAAGTAATATCTTCTGCAGTTTCAAATACATGCAGTGAACTGAGGTCTGAAGAGACTAAATAGAAAATCTTAGACATTCATAAGATTTTAATTGTATGCCATTCCGAGTTGACTAATGGGATCTCATGCTCTCCTACTCCTTCACTACAAAATATGAACCTTTGCTCGGCATGCCCACACTGTATATGCTGCCAGCCTGTTGGGCAATCAGTGCCTGTCATGATTAGCATATCACATCACAGCACCTGTGTTCAAGTAACACCTATTTTGCTTAACAATGGCAGCAAAGACAAAGGAGTGATACCGGTAATTTGGACATGCCAGAGAGAAGCCATGAAGTACTTCCCGGAAGTGAAAAGGTGAGAGCTTGTCTTTCAAAGGGAAAGAGAAAAGAAAATCATATAGCGAGGCTGCTAAAACTACAGTAACATCTCTGTGGAACTGTGAAGAAGGAAAACATTGGTGCCAATTTTGCTGTTCTGCTTCAAACTGCATGAGTTAAAGCCACAACCATGATAAGTGAGTAAGTACAGTGGAAAAAGCATTGCATTCCTACATTTATTTGTTGTTCGAATCTAAGATGGTCTTATAATAATAATAAAAAAAAATCCCAGAGCCAGATATCAGGGTGCAAGCTGAAAGATCAGAGAAGCAGAGTAGGCCAAAGCAACCACCTATTACCTCACCAACTCGACGAATTCTCAGACTGAAAGCCTCTGAGTCCTCACCTCAAAGGACCTCACCTAAACTGCTTTAGTTCCTGTCTCCTCACACCTTATATACTTTTCTCTGCCCTGCCATCACTTCCTGGGATTAAAGGAGTGTGTGCTTCCCAGTACTGGGATTAAAGGTGTGTGCCACCACTGCCTGGCTCTGTTTCTAGTGTGGCCTTGAACTCACAGAGAACAGAGGATCTCTGCCTCCCAAGTGAGAGGATTAAGGGTGTGTGCCACCACTGTTTGGCCTCTATGTCTAATCTAGTGGCTAGCTCTGTTCGCTGATCCTCAGGCAAGTTTATTAGGCTACACAGTATATCTCCATGTTTATTTATGTATTATTCATATATTTATAAGAAAAATTATATAGATACACACACTATTTAGTAAGTATTTGGAGGAAGCAGAGTATTCACTAACCTAGTAAGTGTCTTGGAAGAAGATTTTGACCTGTTCTTAGGTAAAACTGCAGCAAGAAAAACTTTATAAGCATATATGAAAATACATACACACACACACAATCTTCTAGGATTTGATCTAATGCATTAAGAACATTTTTAGATTATATTTGGATCATTTGAAATAGTAAAAATAAATAAATAAAGGGAGTGCATCATGAAAAAGAGTTGAAGTCTAAATAAAAAAGCCATCCTAGATTGTGTAAATCTGTAATCCCAGTCATTTGTGAGTCTGAGGCAGGAGAATCACAAATTCCATGCTGCCTGGGCAACTTGGCAAGATCCTGAATCAACCTAGAAAGTAAATAGGGCTGGAGATATATCCCTGGTAGTGAAGTGCTTGCCCAGTATATACAAGGCACTAGACTCAATCCCATTACCACAAAAAGTAAAAAAAACAAAACAAAACAAAACAAAAAAACTAGTAAAGTCAAATCAAAGTAAATGTATATTCCAATGAGAATATAAATCCCAAAGGACGTGGCTAGAGTTGGTAAACATCTACCAATTGCAAGATACAGTGTTACTCAACCATTCAATCTTCTGCCTTCTCTGAGTTTACCACAGAGGGTAGTAGGTTACAAGTGTGATCATAGTATGAAGCAGATTTCAACAGCCAGACAGCAAGGGCCAGCTCCCTTTATGTATATATTTATGGTTTTATTATTGTTTTGCAGTTTGGGGGATTAAGCCCAGCACCTTAAGCATGAACACTCTATGACTAACCTAAAACCTATATTTACAACTTTATTTTCAAACATAGTAATAAAACATAGCATTTGACAAGTTTTCGACATATTTTCCTATTTTGACCCAAAAGAGCACTCCCATGTGCTATTTAGAACCAATTGTGAATATAATTTTAGGGGAGGAAGAGATGGTTCAGCATTTAAGAACGCTGGCTGTTTTTCCAGAGGACCCAGGTTTGATTCCCAGTGCTCACATGGCACCTTCTAGTCATCAGTAACTCCAGTTCTCTCAGGGAACACCCTCTTCTAACCTCTTCAGGTACCAGGCATGCCCATGGTACACAGACATACATGCAGGCAAAACACACCCATACCAATACAAAAGTATAATTTTAATGCTTCTTACCTATATAATCTTTTTGCTTCAGGTTCTTTTTGTTTGTTTGTTTCTATATTTTGTTTATAATTGTTGTAGTTGATTTGAAACAGGGTCTCTTGTGGCCCAGGCTGGCTTTGAACTTGCTATATAGCCAAAGATGACTTTGGATTTCTGATAGTTCTGCTTCTACCTCCCAAGGGCTGGGATTACAGTTGTGTGCCACCATACCAAAAATTGCAGTTTTTTAAAAATTACAAATAATGCTTCATGAGTATCTTTTAAAAAAATAATATATCTGAATACAACTGTATATGCATTATTTATATTATTGTTTCCTCTGATTAACAGAAGACAGTTTGTGCCAGAGGAAAGATCTGGAGTGTTGAGATTCCCTAGTACACCCTGCTTTGTCTGGGCCTCTGGATAACACAGTACTTTGAAATGATTTGTACAGCATGATGCTGGTTCAGACCTTTGATGCATGTGAATATGACCCTGTATACACTGAAGCCACATCTGTACCATTGTTTTTTTTTTTTTTTAAGAGAAACAGGATGGAAGCACTCTGATGAAATGTTAATATCTCAGTGTGGAAGTCAGCCATACCATTCTTTGTAATTTCCTCTTCCCTTTCCAGTTTTTCAAAGTGCAAAGAAAAGAAGAGGAGATAATGGGAGAACTTTAGGCTTAGACACGTAAAACAGCAACAGACAAGCAGAGAGCTCAGGAGACCATGCAGAGGATGTCTGCTCCTGGCAGGAAGCAGCTCGTTCTGGGAGAGCACAGATTCCCTGCCTGGAAATATCTTAAAACTCAGTAGCTGGTTAAACGAGTTTTGGCTACAACTACGTAGCATTTCGCCTTTGCTTTTATTATCTTTATTATTTCACGCGTTAAGAACCAGTGCCAGAGTTTTCTAGAATTCATGTCTAGCTTTATTCAGTTTCCTAGAGCTTTCAAAAACTGCATCTGGCCACCTACACACAAGGCTCCACCCGCTACTGAGAAAACGACCTGTAAATGTGGGTGGGGTATTGGTTTCGTTGTACTTTTTTTAAAGATTGAAAAAGTTTCTAACTCGCAACTGTCATTGTCCATAAAACTGAAAGCTGACAAACCAAAACCACTTTTAAAGTTCTCTCTCATTCAACCCCGGATGAACAACACTTCTGATATCCCAGACTCTCCTTAAACGCTGGGGAGATAGGAGTCCACACCACGGGCACTGGAAGCGGTGCTGGCCTTCATGCACGCTAGGCATGCACTCTCCCAACCGAGCTGCACCCTCCTCCTCCATTCCTTTTCAAACTGGAGGCCCCTAGGAGGGCGTGTTCAAACTGGAAGGAAACTAAATTTTCAGGACGGCAAGGGAGACACCCTGTGGCCCACCGAAGGAAATGTGCCTGTCGCCCTACATTGTTCTAAACAGCAAGGTGCTTAAGTACCTTTAGTCACTCACTGAAGGATGGGAGCAGGGATTCGGGTGGCAGTACGAAAGCTTCGGGAGAGGGACCCTCACACGCCGGCGTTCTCAAGGGCAAGGACTTAAACATGAACTTAACACGCTTGGACTTACACACCAGGACGAAGTAGACCAGCCAAAGAGACTTTGGCCCGGGACGACCGCGGGTAGGCGGGAAGTGCGCAAGCGTGCAGCCTCCCCGGCGGGTTCCGCGCAGGCGCGTGAGGGAGGCGGGGGGATGCGATGTCAGATGGGTCGTCCCGGGCGGAGAGGGCGCTCTGCCGCTCTGCGTTCGCCCGGGGACCGGCCATGGTGTTGCGAGGCGTCAGGGTGGTGGAGCTGGCGGGCCTGGCCCCGGGGCCGTTCTGCGGAATGGTCCTGGCGGACTTCGGAGCTCGGGTGGTGCGCGTCGACCGGCTGGGCTCGGTGGGCGACGTGAGCCTCCTGGCCCGGGGCAAGCGCTCGCTGCTGCTGGACCTGAAGCGGCCGCAGGGAGCCGCGGTGCTGCGGCGCATGTGCGCACGCGCGGACGTGCTGCTGGATCCCTTCCGCAGCGGTGAGCCGCGGTCACCGCGGGCTCTCTCCTGGCTCGTGACTCCAGCCTTCTCTGACTCCTTAGGCTTTTAATTTGCTTGATTCCCCCCCTCCCCCAGCACTCTTCTACATTTGCCTTTATTAATTATTTGGGGGGTTGGGGGGGCACTTGAACCGTATGAGAATCTCGTGCAAGAGATAGGTTGGAAAACTTGACATTGGAATATAGCCACTGACCCTTTGATATGTTCTATGCTCTAAAGCGACCCACAGACCATGCTAACCTGCCCCTAAATGATGGTATTCCCAAACTCCAGCTTCAAGATCACTTCGTTTACTATGGGCCGTGCAAAAACACTGTTTTCAGGCGCTGTAGACAGTGTTCGAGCTGTAGACTTGCATGCTTGGTGACATACACCTACCTCCACCGGGCCGTCCATAGGCTTTCGTAACTGTCACAAACCCTGAACCAAGTCTTTCTGTGTCTGTTTAAAAATGGTGTTTCCTCCTGTATTAGCCCAGAGCATCCCATGCGCCTGCGTTTTCGTCAGTCACTGATTTTAGCCACCCTTGCTCCTTACTGACATTGTCCCCTGGTAGATACCAGGAAGCCAGTAAGTTTGACAGTGAATGGGATGAGAATGGGGCACCAGGCGTATTTGCATGTAATTTTTAGTCCTCACAGACGTCTCTGACGACAGTAATGGTGACATTAAGGATTATATCACAACGTAAAAATGCCCCATTTGAAGATGAGGGTGGTTCAGTGTGGTTAAGTAGTGTCTCCAAATGACTCTTAAATTATGACAACTTTCACCAAAATTACAACGGATAGTGTTAGTGTTACTTGTGGGGGTGCACTCTTATTTGCCCTGTAGAAGGAATTCTCCCAGTCTTTGACTCTTGCTCTCTTTAAAAACAATAAACCATAAAACAATTGTTTACTTTTCTCTAAAGGGGTCATGGAGAAACTCCAGCTTGGCCCAGCCACCCTATTGCAGGACAATCCAAAGCTCATCTATGCCAGGCTGAGTGGATTTGGCCAGTCGGGAAGTTTCTCCAAGGCAGCTGGCCATGACATCAACTATTTGGCTTTGTCGGGTATGTTGGAACATGCTTTTCTAAAACACTTTGAATTGGCTCCAAAATCAGGAAGTGCAGTTACATTGACTGACAAGGATTCAAAATATATCATGTGTTTATTATGTGTAAGTGTGTAGGTATGTGAATATAAGTGCACATGCTTCTAGAGACCAGAAGAGGGTCCTGGGTCACCTGGAGCTGGAGTCATGGGTATTTGTTGTGAGCGATGTTATGCTGGGAAGTGAACTTGGGTCCTCTGCAAAAGCAGTACATAGTCTGGATGACTGAGCCATCCCTCCAGTCCCCCAGCCCTGATTAACAAGAAGTTTAAAATGTAAAGCTATAAATACTTACTGGAACTGGCAAAGAGAACATAGTTGTTAAAAACAGATTGATTTGAACTGCCTTTCTTAAGCTCTACCTGCATGCCCCCCCCCCCAACTCATTGGATGGGTAGTAATCACTAGTAGCACCTGTTTTCTACAGTTGGGAAGTCAGTTTTCAGAAGGGCCCCTACTGGGAATGAGGAGCAAGGTAAGAAGATGGGTGGTCACTCCACATACTGGGAGAGTTGATTCCGTTTGATTCTGACTTTCCCTCACCAAGAATCATTTTGAGCCATCGTTTCTGACTTCTGTGAGCACTGCTAAGCCCACAGTTCCAGGTCTCACGATCACTGTTAGAATGTGCCTGTGAGAACGTGTTTTAGAATGGCCTGACTCTGTGATGTCTAAGAACGGTGTGTTACTGATGGAAACAAAGCTCCTACTTTCTGTGAGAAGATATTTAGAGGTTGAGGGGGAAGTGAGTATAATACTGGCTTTTCTCATCTTTTCAAAACTTAATTCCTGTTCCTTTTGTGTATGATTATTTTCTTACATCTCTTTTTAATAAAAGTGTATTATATTGCTTTAAAGCCAGGAAACAATTTGACAGTAATTATTTTCTCTCTAAAACTTAGTAAGTGAAAACTTTAATAAAGTATTAAAAATGTCAGTTGGGATGATATTTTATCTATCTATCTATCTATCTATCTATCTATCTATCTATCTATCTATCTATCTATCTATCTATCTCTCTATCTATCTATTTTGCTCCGGGAGAGTTCACTGTATAGCCCAGGTCTAGAAATCCACATCTGCTTTCCTCATTTGACTGAGTGCTGGAGTTACAGCTGTGTGCCTCCCCACTTGGCATTAGGAAAATTTAGTAGAGAGGAAACGTTGAAGCAAATGGAGCCTATCTTGAGGGAACGCTTGTTTGTAAGTAGACTAAATAGGTTCATAGTTTGAAGAGCACTGTGTACCATTTTCTTTCACTTGGGTCAATGACTATAATAACAATTGGTTGTCCAAGACGCTCACGTCTTTATTTAAAGGTGCATTCAATGTGTCGTCCATGGTGCAGGCGTTCTGTCCAAGATTGGCAGAAGTGGTGAGAACCCATACCCACCGTTGAATCTCCTGGCTGACTTTGGCGGTGGTGGCCTCATGTGCACACTAGGCATCGTGCTTGCTCTCTTCGAACGCACACGTTCCGGCCAAGGTCAGGTCATTGACGCGAACATGGTGAGTATTAATTGGGTGGGGGAGGTGGGAGTGGTAGGGCTGCCATATGATGTATGATGGCCTCAAAACTTTCTGAACAAGACAAGAAATAAATAAGGTTTAATATTGGAATTCAAGTCACCAAAGAGGTTTTGTTTTGTTTCTTTGTTGTTGGTTTTTTTTTTGTTTGTGTGTTTATTTTGTTTTGTTTCTGACAGGGTCTCTCTATATAGCCCTTGCTGTCCTGGAACTCATGGAGATCCACCAACCTCTGTCTCTTGTATGCAGGAATTAAAGATGTGAGCCACCATGCCTGACAAGAGATCTCTTTCTTTCAAATAGCCCCACCCTTTTGTATGCGTTAGAATGCCGTATCGAAGCCGTCTGTGGAGTCAGCACTCTAAATGTGATTCGTTTATTTATTTATTTATTTTGTGTGAGCCTGTAAGAGTATGTCTGGAGGTCAGAGGACAACTGGTGAGAGTCAGTGCCCCCCTTCACCATGGGGCTCGGAGCACTGAACTCAGGGTGTCGGCCATGGCCGTGGGCACCCTCCCTGCCCTGCTCAGCCTGTCTTCCGGTGTGCTCTGCACTTTTCAAAACTCACCCAATTGCTGTGCTGTATCTCAACATTTTCCTCCCATCTTTTGTGGTTAAAATAGAGTTGCCAAGTAATCATCCTTCAAAACTGAGCTGCAGAGGTGGTTCCCCAGCCAGTGGAGTCGGTCCTTAGAGGTGCTAAGGATGGTGGGCCTTCCTGTCCAGACTTCCTGCTGCATTTCTCAGGAGATGCTTCAGTGTCTTGTTTCTCGGTGTTCACTGCTGTATATGAGCACTCACCCCTTCCTGATTTCTGTCTTCAGTCTAGAAGAGTGCACCATTTCCCCTGTTCTCTGCTGGGGTATGTTTCAAGAGTCCCATTGGGTGCAAGAAACTGAAGATAATTCTGAACTTTATCTTACTCTATTTTCCCCAGATACACCTGCATACAAAATTTATAAATTAGACACAGTAAGAGATTAACACAACACTAAAAATAGAACAGTATAAAATATGTACTAAGAAAAGCTTACTTATGGACTTTTCTAGTTAATATGTTCAGACCATGGTTAATTTAAACGGTGGCTATTGAAAGTGAAATACCATCTAAGGGGGAGGATTGTACCTTGTCATGATGCCTGGACACTTCTCTGAGCTCTCACAGCTCCTCGGTAAGAGTTCAGTCCAGGGCTGCGAGGTCTGTGGAGGTCAGATAGAGAACAGATTTGAGTTTGGTGGGAGGGCAGTAATCCCAAACTGATGTGTTTGGACGTTGAAAAACTAGATTGTTTGCTACTCGCATGCTCATGTTTATTTTGTAACCTACCAGTGATCATTAAAGATCACAGGATTGGAATAAGCTAGGTTTATGAGTTCCCTTTACAATGTGGCATGCTGTGTGTGTGGGGATGGGGGGTGGGGGTGTGCTTGCGCGCGCACGTGCTTATAGGCGATGAAATCGAATGTGCAGATACTCAAGGTCAGTTTTAACATATGTGGCTCAGTTGGTAAAGTGCCTGGTATCCAAGTATGAGGACCTGAGTTCACACTCCCCACACCCATGTAAAAATCTAAAGCATGACCTGTGATCCCAGCACTGGGGAGGCAGAGGCAGGAGATCCCTGGGGTTTCCTGGCTCGCCAATCTAGATTGGTTGATTTCCAGGTTCAGTGGGAGACTGTCAGGAAGCAACTGAGAAAAAGGTACCTGACATTGACCTCTGACCTCCATGTACTCACACACAAACAAAAGTAGAGATAATAATTCAGGGAGTGTCTGTGCGCTGTTACGGAACTTCAGAAATCCTCAACACTTTGGCAGTATTTGAAAGGAATACAAATGTAATTCCTTTAAGTCTTACAAGATTCCCCCAATTTAGTGTACCAACAGCATTTTCCCATCAACCCGCTCTACCTTCGTTTGCAGAAATATCAAAGACATTGTATGGTTAGACATAATTGTCATGCCTCTTAAAATAGGCAGTTACATAAATAGTAAATGCCCTAAATAATCCTTCCTTTATACGGACTTAAGCACCTGCATCCGTAAAGTGTCTTCTTTCTTCAAAGGTGGAAGGAACCGCGTACTTAAGTTCTTTCCTGTGGAAGACTCAGCACACGTGGCTGTGGGGACAGCCTCGTGGACAAAACATGTTAGACGGCGGGGCACCTTTCTACACCACCTACAAGACAGCAGACGGAGAGTTCATGGCTGTCGGCGCAATCGAACCCCAGTTCTATGAGCTGCTGCTCAGAGGTAAGTCTTATTCCCCTCTTACTGTGAGCTCTTTTTTGAGCCCTTTTGAATTCCATGATGTCTTTTTTTAAATTTACATCCAACTTTCTAGTTAATGTAACTGTAGCCATCAACATACTGGGGGCATTTTCCCTGCCTTTTAAGTTGACAGATAATTTTATTATTCTATAACTCAGGACTTAAGAAACATTAACAATCCCTTTAGTGGAAAAGCGGGTGCTTCGGCTCTTCATGACACTGGATAGATGTTTATCCTACCTCATGTACTCAGACCTTGCTTAGTCTTCCTAAAAGAGGTATGTTGGTTCTCTTGGCTCCTGTTCCTTGATGGAGTAAAGTCACTTGAGCACAGAGAGGTTTTGGTGAGTGAGCTTCAACTGGACAATGTCATTGTCACCTGATACTTTGGAAGTTTACCCTTATTGTCAATTCTTGTCTTCCTGGCATGCAATGACAAATTAGAGGGAATTTGGGGATGGCTTCTTCCCCTGTGAAACAACTGGACTGGAATTATTTTGTGATGTGAAATGTTTCAGTTTAAAGTTGGCACTACAGCTTATTAAGTGGTTTTAGATAGACTCTGAAGAAAGCTGGCCATGGTGGCGGCTGCCTATACTCCCAGCAACTCGGGAAGTAGAGAAGAGGGATTTTCATGTGAAGGCATAAAAGGTTCCAGGCTAGACTTGGCTCCGTAGGTCACTGCTTGTGGAGCCTAGAGGTTGAGTTCGGCATCTTCTTCATTTGCTCTCCACTTTAGTCTGTAGGTCTTTTTTATTACTTAAAAGTTATTTTACTTTTTAAAAATTTGTATACAATATATTTGTATTTCGATCATATTCTTTTTCCTCTCTCAAGTTTCTCCCCACCTCCCTTCCCAACCAACTTTGTTTTTTTTTTGTTTCAAAAACTAAAGTAAACTTACAAAAACCAAACCAACACACACACACACACACACACACACACACACACACACACACACACACACACACCAAAAAGACAACAGAGTTTGTTTTGTGTTGGACAACAACCCTCGCAGACATGGGAGCTGCCCTACATGGGACCTGCAGTGTACTCGATATACCCAGTGTCACTCCGTTGGAGAAAACTGATTTCCCCTCTCCCAGTAGGTATCAATCTCAAATTTACCTTCTTGGTTAAGGGTGGGATTTATGTTTACCGTCCCTTCTCAGTGCTGGAATTTTGTCTGGCTGGGGTCTGTGCAGACCTTGTGCATGCTGTCATGGTCTCTGGGAGTTCACATGTGCATCAACCCTGTTGTATCTGGAAGGCACTGTTTCCCTGGAATCATCTATCCCCCTGGCTCTTACAGTCTTTCTGCCTCATCTTTGGCACAGATCCCTGAGCCTAGAGGGGAGGAATTTGATAAAGACATCCCATGTAGGACAGTGAGAACATTGTGTGTCCATCGTCCAGTTGTGGGTCTCAGTGTTAATTACCATCTACTGCAAGAAGGTGGTTCTCTAATGAGGGTTGAGTGATGCACCCCCACAGTTCCAAGTGTTGAGTTTTTCACAGAAAAGGACTTAAATACGCCGTTCTTCAAAAGAACGGCATTTTATGGGTGCAGGTGTTTTAGAAGTGGGATTAATGTCAATTTGGGAATTTTTTAGTTGTGTAAAAAGCTGATATAATACAGTTACCTTCCTACTTTAGAGTTTCATTGTTTGGCAACTTTCTAAATGCTACTACAAATACTACTACAAATTATTTCTACATACCTGTCATGATTGCTTTTACAAACATCCCAAAGCATTTTATGATCATAGGTATTAACTTACTAACTCAAATATAGTTGATAAAACTATGGAACAGGATGATTTTTGTAGATCATGTGTGATTCTTCTCTGCCCAGACACTGAAATTATATTTAAAGACTTACTTCAGAATTCCAGACTGAACAATGCTAGGAAAAAGGGCAGTGGTTGGTGCAGAATGTCTTGGTCACAGAGCCCTGGAAAGCAGCAGGGATACAGCGTGGTGGACTTTACATCATATAACAGCTGTGTGTGTGTGTGTGTGTGTGTGTGTGGTTTATAGAAAATATATTTATATAGTTAAGTAAATTTTAGTTTCTTGTCAACATTCACATTTCAAAGACAATTTTCTTGAAAAAGCTTACAGCCTGAACTCTTAAACAATTCCAACTTCTCTTGAGCTGTAGTATCTCCCCCCAAAGTCGTAGTAGTACATTTCCCCCTTATCCTCTGGTAAACATTGCACAGAAATTAGTGCAAGAAACTCCCAATTGTCAGTCTCACCCCAGTGGTTTCTTTTGAAGATTGTGTTGGGGATGGTTCTCACATATGCCTTTGTGCATTTTGAATTAATGTCTATATACAGGGTAAGTTAGTATTTAACTCTATTTTTTGCATAGGGATCTCTAGTTTTTCCAGTATCATTGATTGAAAAGACAGTTCTTCCTACATAGACTAATATTTGCATCCCTCTTGAAGTCAGTTGACCATACATGTAAGGGTTTATTTCTTATTTCTCTTTCTTTCTTTCTTTCTTTCTTTTTTTTTTTTTTTTTGGTTTTTCGAGACAGGGTTTCTTTGTGTAGCTTTGTGCCTTTCCTGGAACTCACTTGGTAGACGAGGCTGGCCTCGAACTCACAGAGATCCGCCTGCCTCTGCTTCCCGAGTGCTGGGATTAAAGGCTTGCACCACCACCACCACCACCACCACCACCACCGCCCGACTTCTCTTTCTTTTTTACTGTTGGCAGTACTAGGGATTGAATGCAGGTCCCCCCACATGGTAGGAAAGTACTCTATCACTGAGCAATAGCCTCAGCCCTAATTTTGTACTTTCAGTTCTGTTGCATTGTCTGTCTTTATGTCACTGTGTCTTGATTATTGTAGTAAGTTTGAAACTGAGAAGTATGTGTTCTTCAGCATTGTCTTGGCTGTTGAGATTTCTCTCGATTTCTGTGTAAATTTTAGGATCAGTTTTTCAGTTTCAACCAACAAGGCATCTAATCTTTTTAAAATGTGCTTGTGTGTATGATATGTATATGTGCCTGCATTTGTGTGAGATAGTGTGAGCATTGACATGCTACAGCACTCGTGAGGAGTTCAGAGGGCAACCTTGGGGGCCGGTCCTTGCCTTACACCTTGTTTGAGACAAGGTCTTTCATTGTTCGCTGCTCATCTGCCAGGCTGGCTGGCCCATGAGCTTCTAGGGATTCTCTGGTCTCTGCCTCCCATCTCACTGTAGGAGCTCTGGGATTAGACACACATCTCTACCCCCTGACTTTAGGTATGAATTCCAGGGATTTGAAATCAGGCCTTCCTGCTTTTGTGGCAACACTTTGCCACTGAGTCACCTCTCCAGCCCATAGCTGAGGTTTGGACTGGGGTTCTGTTGAGTGTATGCCTTGATCTGGGGGATATTACCATCTTAGATGTATTAAGCTTCCCAGTCCATCTACATGGGCTACTTGTGTTACTTTATTTACATCTGAAATCTTAGTAATGCTGTGTAGTTTGAATTCCTTCTTTGATGAGTAGTTTCTTTCATGTGTGGATTAAATTTTTTTTTTCATCAAGTTTTGGAACTTTTAAGACATTTATTCAATAATTTTCTTCCTGCCTTTCTCTCCTGTCTTTTTATGACTCCCCTAATGCATTTGTAAATAAATATATTTGATGGTTTCTTAGAAGTCTGTGAGGCACTGTTCATTTCTCTTTATTCACGTGGCATTCTGTTCCCCAGACTAGATAATGGAGTTCTCTGCAGGTGTGTTTGTTTATAATGATTTCCATCAATTAAATCTGTGTTCCTTGGTATATGTAACCACTGAAATCTGCCCAGTTAGCTTAGTGCTCAGCTACTGAGTGGATAAACACTTTCGTTAATGTCTTCATCCAGAAAATCTTCCATTGTTTTGTGAGACTATTATGGCTTTTCACTTGTGTAGTACCTGCCTCCAAAATAAGCAATCCAGGCCTCTTGTGAATGTCTTTTGGGTGTATGTGCACTCCTGAAGGTGTGCCTGTGTATACTGTACAGCCTTCAAAAGCCTTGGGAGTGTGTTTGCACTGTTTAGAGTCCTCTTGAAATTCCAAAAGTTTTCTCCTTAAAAATTTTTGATCATTGTCCTCTTAACCACTCATATTATAGAATCCTCTTTCATGAGAGAGGAAAAGTGAGATTTATAGTAAACCCCTGTAAAGTGGCCCTTTGGCTACACAGATGCTCATCCACTTGGGACAATGGTATAGTTAGATAAACTCATGGGCAGTTAAATGAGAATTTTCAACTACTCACTGAAGATGTGTCTGCTACATCTGCTCAACAGCATAGCTTAATGTGCTTCCAAACATTCACATTAGACTGCAGCTGGGAAAACCCTCTAACCCATAGCTTTTAAAAAATAATAAGCTGTTGTATATTCCATATAATTTATTGAACACTGAAAATGAGAAATAATGGTTGTTTGGCAAATTTTCACACCAATGTGAGGCCCAAAAATCTTCACCTAGACCTTGGCTACCTTAAAGACTTTTGAGCTGTTAATCTGTCAAGGTAAAGAGAAAGGAATATTACTCATAAAGCCTCAGCCCTGGGCTTTACCACTTATCCCGGAGGCTCCATTCTTGGCAGTGGTGATAGTCAGGTGTAAAACAATTTTTTATTTTTAAAATGTTTGGAAATATTATATAAAGCGTGGAGTTATTTTAATTCAACTGGACGGATAGCGCCATCCTGAGGAAATTTCTTTTTGAAAACCTACTCAGGAAAGAAAATGAGTTTCTGGAGTCTAGATCACTGAAAACGGACTCCCTTTCCTGAAATGTCAGTGAAATGCTCTTGACAATGACAGGCTTGTTTTGAGTTGTGCCGCTGCTGCTGTCCCTGCCTTTTGCAGCCATTGGCTCCAGCTTCAATCTGCTTAATTTGGACTCTTGATTGATTATAGTTACTCCCCTCAAAGCATCATAACTTGAGACATTACATTTCCCTCTCAGGACTTGGACTCGAGTCTGATGAACTCCCCGCCCAGATGAGCGTCGCTGACTGGCCGGAAATGAAGAAGAAATTTGCAGATGTGTTTGCAAAGAAGACCAAGGCAGAGTGGTGCCGGATCTTTGATGGGACAGATGCGTGTGTGACCCCAGTGCTGACGTTTGAGGAGGCCCTTCACCACAGTCACAACAGGGAACGGGCCTCGTTTATCACCAACGAGGAGCAGCAGGCAAGCCCCCGCCCTGCACCTCAGCTGTCCAGAACCCCAGCTCTCCCTTCTGTCAAAAGGGAGTGTTTCGTAGGAGAGCACACCGAAGAGGTTCTCAGAGAATTTGGGTTCAGTCAAGAGGAGATTAATCAGCTGCACTCAGATGGAATCATTGAGAGTAGGAAGCCAAAAGCCAACCTCTGACTCACAGGTTCTCGGCTCACGTGAATCTGAGTGCTGTCCTTACGCTGGAAAATGACACCCACAATTGTGTGTATGAAAATGGGGATGAACAGTAATGAAGTGATCCAAGTGTTCCAATCAAGACACAACTAAAGACTGATTACAGAGTCATGATTGCACACTGAAACTGCTTTTCAGGGCCTCTGATTGAGGAATCTTTTGGTGTGCATACTGATAGGAACTTGTCGCACTTTTTCTGCTTTTCAGTTCACTTGATAACACACATATATATATATATATAAATATAGCTATGATATATTTTAAGTGAATTAATATAATTTTAATAAATAAAGCTTTTTTTCTCCCTCTTGGAACCAAACACTGTTTTTAAGTTGTGAAAGCTTTCTAGAAAGCCCTTTAAAGACCATTTTCTGATGCATTAAATATTTGGGCACTACTGTTAACAAAATGCATAACCCTTAAAAAAAAGTCAGACCCTTTTCATTCACTGTTTGTCTTTGAACTCAGATGTGAGCAAATGGTCTTGAAGTTCTCATCATAAAGCCCTGCTTCAAATCACCATACTGGATGCTGGGCTGTGTGTGAGTAGCTTGGGGGCCTGTTCTCCATCACCTGGCAGTTAACTGTCCTGTATCCAGTGAAAGTCTGCTAAGCTCCTCCCACCCATGTCTACCTCTGTACTGATCATGTCCCCAGAAGTCCTTCTGCTTATCCTCTCAAAAGTCACAATAATAAGCAGCTTTAAGTAAGCAGGTAAATAAGTCAGGTGGTACTCCATAGGCAATAGAACAACCAACCAGTGAGAAGAAGACATCCTAATGCTGAGGTGCACGGCAGTGAGAGCCGTGACTAACAGCTGGGATGAACTCCAGGAGCAAAGTGAGCTTCTCATCTTTGGACATCTCTATTACAACTTCAAAAGGTGCTAATGGTTTTGTCAGCCTTGGGTCAGAGTCATGCTTTGCCCTGCCCAGTGCTGGAGTTCACATCTCTATAGCAACCTAACCCCTGATCATGTAATGGCTTCCCAACTCCTTTGAAATGCTCTTTTTTTAAAAAGTATTTTTTGAAATTTTCATTTGCGTATACAATGTGTCTTGATCATATCTACCCCTTACTCCCCTCTCCAATACCTACCTCAACACAACTCCCTCCCAACAGATAACTGCTGTTTCTCTTTGCTTTTATTTCTGTCATATTACCTTATTGGTATTTTTTTTTTTGCAAGACTAGCCTTTTTAGTCCTGCAAAATTTTGCAGTAGTGCATTTTTTTCCTAAGGGATAAAATATAATCTTAACAACAACAATAACAATAAACAAAAATAACAGTAAAACTGCCTACATCATCAATCCATCCTCAGCTCCTGCTCTGCAGCCATGTATATGGACCACCTGAAATGTCTACATGTTATGGTTTCTCTTGCTTCCATTCCTTCCACGTGCCGCATCATTTTCCGGGACTAACAATACACCTTCTGTTCCTGCCACTTGGTTAGCCAACTCATGTTGACTCAAATGCAGCCTTCTTTGTTAAACTTCCTGCCCTTCTCAACTCTAAGATGATTTTGTACAGTGAATATGAGCTATAATGTCAGAAAGGTCATGTGCTCAAATCTCATTCTCCCAGATGATGTCTATTTCAATACTTTGGAAGTGCCTGACATGTTGGAAAAGCTCAGAAATTGTTCATTCTTTCTGTTATGCTCTTGCTATATTCCCATTGTACTCTGTATATGTCTAAGGATAGGAATTACTTTTTATTGTGATTTACAAATTCTTTACTAAGCCATGAGCTCCTGGGGTAATGGCTGTAGTATTTATATCTAGTTCAAAAACACCATGTATGGAGTCTGCCAACACAGAATCTGGGCCCTGCCCCCAGAAAGTTGATACAGTGGGCAAGGGTGATTCCCACACATTTGCATTTCTATAAAGCATCCATGTGATTGCACATAGCTCACAATTCAGAGGCTCCACCTTGCTTCGTTTCTGTTGCTTTTGCTTACTGTTGTGACCACAATACTTGAGACAGGTGGTATCAGGGATGGTTTACTTTTGCTAAGTTTCAGAGATTTCAGGCCATCAAGGCAAGGACTGTGGTAAGCAGGATGCAGATGGAGCAACAGTAGGGGGGGAGCCAAGGCATGAAATAGCCCTTCAAGAAGGCACCCCCATGCCAGCAACCCAACATCTCCAATCAGGCTCCATTCCCACAGCTCCACTGCCTCCCAAGAGGTTATCTATGTTATAAATCTGTCAGGGGGTTAAACCATAATAAGGTGAGAATCCTCACGATCTAATCCCGTATGGAAATGCCCTCATCAACACACCCAGAACTGTGTTTCACTAATTTCCTGGGGACTTTTAAATCCAGTTTTGTTGGCAATCAAGATTAACAATCACTAAACGGGAGAGATTGCTCAGAGGTAAAGAGCACTGGCTGCCCTTCCAGAGGAGCTGGCACCCACATGGCACCTCATAACAGTCTGTATTTCCAGGTCAAGTGGATCCACCACCCGCTTCTGGCTTCCATCATCACCAGGCATGCATGTGGTGCATAGACTTACATGCAGAAAAAAACACCCACATACATAAAAAAATACTAAAACCATTACAAGTGGCATTATTCTAAGAGATATGAACCAAGCAAGACTTTTTAAATCATGGTTACTATTACAATATGTTCTCAGAAAAAGTATGTGTTCAGTGGAATGGTTAGGGAAAAGATAAATGCAAATTGGTTAAAAATCTATGGCTAATCAGATGAGCTAATGTAGACGTTGATTTCTGTGTTTGGGTGATTACACAAAGTGAATGAGAAGTTATATTTGGTAGGTTGTGAATTTCAAGAATAAATAACTAAGGTGAGTAGCATGTTAGTGATGTGTGCTCTCTTTTTTCTGGAGATCTGGAACTGAAGAACATTCTATACTTTGTGAAAAACTGAAGATTTAGACATAGGAATCTGGTCAGAAAGGAGAAAGCATCAACTTTGAGAAGGATGGAAAAGAAGCAGGCAATTGAATATAGGAAAGTCAAAGGAAAGAGGAATTATATTCTCGAACACATGGTTCAATGTGTATTTTCACTCTGTTGATGGTGCCATATTGGAAGTAATGAGATGCCACAAACTGTAGGGACAACTTGTATGTAGGGGCATAAAACAGATGACTGGTGCATCTAGACCACATATCTGTGTCCATATCTTCCTTCCAACTACATCACAGGCTTCGGGAACAATGGCATTGCATTTTATTGTTTGCAAAATTCTTCCCCTACATGAAGTCAGGTGCTCTCCACTATCATACAGTATATAAGCTGTTCTTCCATAGGCCCTAAGAAGGCAGGAGAGCAGCTTTCCTTATTCAGATGACAAAACAGATACAAAAGGTCCTTAACCTTCTTAGTTCACTTCTTAATGTTCTAGAAGCCTTCTATGTTTACTATAGTGGCTGGATTTTTCCTCTGATCCTCAGATAAAATTTATTGGGATACACAGTATATTGGGGAACATAATACATCACCACATAACACACTTTAAAATAATATTCTACAGCAACTTGATTTCAAAATTTAAATGTTCTGAGATATACCAGTGTGTTCTGTGTGATCTTTGGGTGCCTTGACACACAGTTTGAGAAACATCAAATTAGGATCTGCCTAGGGAAGTGTGGTAGAAGAGGCATTCCAAGAATTAGAACTTTAACATTCTGACTCCATACTTTGTTCCTTTTTTTTTTTTTATTTTTTTTTTTTTGGTTTTTCGAGACAGGGTTTCTCTGTGTAGCTTTGCGCCTTTCCTGGGACTCACTTGGTAGCCCAGGCTGGCCTCGAACTCACAGAGATCCACCTGGCTCTGCCTCCCAAGTGCTGGGATTAAAGGCGTGCGCCACCACCGCCCGGCCCCATACTTTGTTCTTGAACCATTTTTAAAGGCATTTCTTCTAAGATATTTTTCCTACCAAGGATTTTTATTAGGGTCCAGTAAGGAAAATGTGACTCACTGGAAGTCTTTAAAACAGTAAATTTAACTAGAGGATTACACTGGCGATAAAGAGTAGAGATAGTATCTGCTCATGCAGACAGGAGCAGAATCAAGGAGCCAGGGTCACAGCTAGAGCAGCAGGGACAGCAGCTATGGGGAGTTAAGGAGACCCAGCACCCAGAGCGACTGATAGAAGGTAGGTTCACAGTGCACATGCAGTCAATGCCAAAAATACCTCCGATGAAGAAAACAGGATCATGTTTGTTTTCCCTTCTACCTAGGCTTTTATTTTTATTTTTATTTTATTTTTATTTATTTTTTTTAAACTAGTGCTTGCTGTTAGCCAAATATACCTAGAAGGCAGAGAACAAGGGAGCCTGGGAAATGTAGTCCCCTAGGATCTAAGCAAAGTAGGAAATGACTGGCACAAAACGTAGCCCGCATATACGCCATTCATTCAACTTGTATTTATTAGCAAATATTTTGGGGGACCTAAGAGGTGCCAGGCTATATGCTGGGGGTGCCATAAATCAACCTGATCTCTGTCCCTAAGATAATCAAAGGATATAATTAAGGAAATAATGAAGGCTATCACAAACACTGAACTATCTTATTTGAAAATGTCCTGAGTGCAATGAGAGAACAGTTCAGGGGTGTGTGTGACAGTTAATGGTTTGAGTAGAGGATGAAACCCCTCACTACCCACCATTTTAAGTCTGGTTAATTTGTCTTTTTTTTTTTTAAATTATTTTATGTACATTGGTTTTTTAAAGCTATATGAAGAAACTGTAAATTTATGGAAAGGGAATATCCAGGTCTATAGAATGAAGTTTATACAAATGATTAGATCATTTACATTTTTATTTAGTCTCTGTATGGGAGACTTTATGATTTGAAAAGTATGGAAACAATGTGTACAAGTGTGTGTGTGTGTGTGTGTGTGTGTGTGTGTGTGTGTGTGTGTATGAAAGAAGGGGGAGGGAGGGAGAGAGAGAGAAAGAGGAGGCAGGGAGAGAGGGTGAGAAGGTCTTTAGAAAAACAGCAGCATTCTAAGGAGTCAGAGGGCTCACAACAGCTAATCTCTGTCATGCTTCCAAGTGCCAACACCCAACTTGCTCCTCATCATAACTTGTGATCTTGGAGGCATGAAAGAATTTCAGCTCCTCCTCCGGCCTGCCCATCTCTGCTCAGACAGGCTCCATGTCAGATCCAGTTTGGAGCACAGACCTGAGGGCCACGCAGGAAGGTTATTCTCTCTGTGGTCATGAGCGGCAGCAATGGGCAGACTGACACCCGTACCTATCAATCCCTAGCCGAGGATTGCCCCTTTGGCTCTGTGGAGCAACCCAAGAGATCCACGGGGAGACTCGTCATGCACAGCATGGCCATGTTCGGCCGAGAATTTTGCTATGCGGTGGAGGCAGCCTATGTGACTCCAGTTCTGCTCAGTGTGGGCCTGCCCAAGAGTTTGTACAGCATGGT
The DNA here is from genome assembly GCF_049852395.1 of Peromyscus maniculatus bairdii. NCBI lineage: Eukaryota > Metazoa > Chordata > Mammalia > Rodentia > Cricetidae > Peromyscus > Peromyscus maniculatus. Next base: position 28,148,075 of record NC_134866.1, on the reverse strand, counting down.
GTGGCTCCTAAGCCCCATCTTGGGATTCCTGCTGCAACCCGTGGTGGGATCAGTCAGTGATCACTGCAGGGCCCGGTGGGGCCGCCGGAGACCCTACATCCTCACACTGGGCATTATGATGCTCTTGGGGATGGCCCTGTACCTCAATGGAGATGCTGTTGTATCAGGTAAGTGGAGTACACAGGCCTAATAGTTCACTGTTAAGGTAAAATGTCATCAATATTTTTCAGTGCCTATAATCAATGGACTCTCCTAGCATGCAGTAAACTTCCTTCCACCTTTGGATGACCCCCAAGCCTGTGGTTGAGGAATCTGCTTCCAGAAACATCACAACATTGTCTTTTATTATTGTAAGGCTTTAAAATGGATTGACTTTTTATCCCTTTCACCAAATTAAATATGCTTACTTATTTTTCAGTTGAAGGACATTTGAGCATATTATGTCTCGTGGAATACTTTATCAAACTGCCCCGCTTCAAGCATGAATAACAAGTCACCTGCTGTGTACAAATAAGAGTTAATTCTGGGTGCATAACATTTTAATTAGTACCCTGTCAGCTCTGGGGACATCTTTGTATGGTGAATTCTGGAAAACAACTTTGGTGTTAAAGCAATATTTCTAGCTACAGGCCAGCTACTAATTCCTAAGTACTTGGTGGCAGCACATTGAAAAAGACATCATGAAGAGGCACATATTTTTAGGCCATTTATGCCAGTAGAATGAGAGGTTATGATACAGGATAAGCAGGTAGTATTTGTATGTATTTAGGCCAGTGGTTCTCAACCTTCCTAATGCTGTGATCCTTAAACACTGTTCCTCATGTTAAGGTGAACCCCAACTGTAAAATTGCTTCCTTGCTATCTCAATAACTGTAATTTTCTATGGTTATGAATTGTAATATAAATACCTGACATGCAGCATTCTGATATGTAACCCTCCCCCAAAGGGGTGGTGACCCACAGGTTGTGAACCACTGATTAAGAAGGATGTATAAATATGGAAATGTAGGAAATAACTAGGACATTTAAGATACATACTGGAGGTAAGAAAGAGAGGGTAGACTTATTTTTCACTTACTTTTATAGTGGAATGTGTCAAATATGTTTATATATTGAACACTATCCTTGGGTTAACAAGATATAAGCAAGGGACTCAGCAGTATATCACTCTTGGCAGACTGGGTAGATGAGTAGAGAATATGGATGGAATGGAGCCTACTTAAGTGTGAAAAGTACTACAGGGCCTTTTTAACCAATAGAAGGGTCTGGGGAGAGTTGATTGAGGATAGAATGTTTATACGCCATGATCACACTTGCCTGGGGCATTCAAAATTGTGTTATTATGAGTTACAAGAGTCATACTCCCCCACTTACACCTGCCAAGTCAGAGTCTTGGGAAATAGGGCCAGCAATCTGTGTTTGTTTTTGTTTTGTTTTGTTTTGGGTTTTGATTTTCTTGAGATAGGGTTTCTCTGTGTAGCTCTGGCTGTCCTGGCACTCACTCTGTAGACCAGGCTGGCCTTGAACTTACAGAGATCTGCCTGCCTCTGCTTCCTGAGTGCTGGGATTAAAGGCTTGTGCTACCACTGCCTGGCAGCAATCTGTGTTTTGACAAAATGGTTCAGATGGCAGTCGGGCACTCCAGAGTGTGAGAAGCCCTGTGTTTGGGGCAGCTCTGTACAACCGTGGGCTTGCACATGTAAAAAGGGATGCCTCGGAGAGTAGCAATCACTGGAGCTAGGATTTAGAGATTTTCTTCAGCTTATTTCACATTATTATTATTTTTAATGCAAAAAGACGTCATTAAAATCCCAGAGTATTCAGCTAAAGTATATACCCAGTGCTTTTTTAAATAGTCCTAAGATTGAGCAATCATCACCACTGTGTACTTATGGGATATTTTCATGCCCCTCCCCTAAGAAACCCACTACCCACTGGGAGTCACTTCCTGCCTTTTCCTAGGCACCAGGTACCAGGCAATCACTAATTTACTTTCTGCCTATGCATTTGTCTTTCCTGGGCATTCAGTTGCATACTTTCTTAAACATAAAAAAAATAGCACCATTTTTTTTTAGATGTAAGAAGAAAAGTACATAACCCAAAAGGGATGATTTGATGGCAGTTTAAGTGAAATAAAAATATATAGGTTGTTCTAAACATGCTTTGGAAGACAAACATTTCTTCTGTTTTAGCTTTGGTTGCTAACCCCAGGAGGAAGCTGGTTTGGGCCATAACCATCACGATGATAGGTGTGGTTCTCTTCGACTTTTCTGCTGACTTCATTGATGGGCCTATCAAAGCCTACTTGTTTGACGTCTGCTCCCACCAGGACAAGGAGAAGGGCCTCCACTACCACGCCCTCTTCACAGGTAGGGAATATTCCGGAAAGTTTCCCCTTCAGCTTTGCAGACAAGGAGAAACTTCAGTGGAAGGCGGCCAGCGTCTCTGTGCTTGGGCATCTTTTCAAAGAATGGATCAGTTGACAGGAAGCGCCCATCACGCGCTCCGCCCTGTCTCCAGTTCATTTCTCTGAACAAAGTAAGCTTATGACCAGGGCTTCAGAGTTCTTGCAAAGGAAGTTTACTTAAACAAGAGGTTTCTTCAGAACGCTGTGGAGACATGAACAGCTGAAGTAAAAAGGAGCCCTGTGTACTGAACCTTCTCTTTAATGCATCGAGCCTAAGGCACTCCATCAGGCAGCACCAGCCTTGCTTAGGGATGTGTTGAAAAAACAGGTTTCTGGGTCCTTTCTCTAGTTACGCTGATTCGGTGCATTTCATGGGGCCCAGGAATTTGCCTTTTATTTGGTAAGGACCCAAGATGTCCATGTTGGGTGGGCAGAGAGGGCTCTCTCCTTTGCTAGGGGGCTGTGCCCAGCCTCCCTTGATTGCCACTGGGCCATTTCCCGAGCACACGGGGCAGTGATGAACAAGCCCCCTGTTATCACACCAAGTGAAGGCAGGACCCGAGCCATGGGCACTTCTATATCTAGCAAGGGGCCTTTTCAGGCCACTTTGTCATACTGTCTTCATAGTCAAGCCAAATGCAGGTAAGTTTGGAAGCATCCTGTCTCCTTCCCCGGCCATGTAGGGCCCTACCTCCAGACCCAAGGTTAGTTCCTGCATGTAGAAGCTACCGAATCCAGTTTTGTCATTTTGGCAACTATTTGAGTAGCGAACCTGAAGGGATGAGGCTGCCCCAGTACAGCGAGCTGTTCCTACCACTTTGGGGCAAGGTGCAGGGTCAGAGGGGCAGTCCTGTCTGTCGGTGGTCTCTGACCTCCGTGTCTCAGGAGGTATAAATGCTGCAGAACAAAGCCAGGGTTTGAGAAAACTCCTACCTCATCTTTGTCTTACTGCTCAGCATCCTCATTCTCTCACCTGGGTGTCTAGTCCGGTCGGTTTTCCCCTTTGTTGTTAAGAGCAACAAGCACTCTTAACCACTAAGTCATCTCTCTCTACACACCCCACCCCACAAGCTATTTTCATTCCGCACCTCAAACTTTATTTCCCATTAATCCTCCCCCCCCATATTCTCCATGCTCTGAATAATTCTCAACTTGTTTCCAGCACAGACATCAAGTCTGTTTCATTCACTCTGCCGCTGGTTCTTCGGCCATCAACAGTCTCACTGCAGATGTTCAAAATAAATACTCACCTAACACAAGAAGAAGCCTGCCTTTTTTTTCCTTAATAATGCCTTCATTTACCCTTTGAGAATTTCAAATAATTTATTTTGATCATTTTCATTTCCTGCTCCCAACTCCTCCCAGATCCTCTCCCTTTCTTTTCCCTGGGTTCAAGGTCTTGGCTCACTCAGAAAATCCCTTCAGAGATCAAAAGTACTCTTGAAATTCCCACCTCCTCCTAAAGAGAAGACCCCTTACTCTTTTCTAAATTGCAATTAGACGCCATTTCTAACTTGGTTTTCAATCGACGAACTAATCAAAGAGCAAAAGTTTGTCGAGTGGACGGATACCAAGGCGTTCTCTTGGGTGGGAGAAAGGGGCTGCACCTCACCCTTCACACACCCTGCAGTGCACCACCCCGGGGGTTCTCTGGTCAGTCTGGACCGCTGTGCCCCAGGACTGCTGCCTGGCTGGCTTGACTAGCAGCAAGGTAATCTTCACAGTCATGGAGGACCGCAACCCAAGGTCATGTTGGTGGCGGTGGGTTCTGGCAAAGCCTCTTCCTGGCTTGCAAACACCCGTCGTCTTGTGTCCTCATGTGACTTTGCATCTGTCCATGTGCCGCCCACGCCACTCTCACTGCCCCCTGGGGTGTTTTCTCGCATAAGAAAATCAGTTCTGTGTGGACTGAGGCTCCCAGTCTCATTTAACTGTAAGCACCTCCTTAAAGACTCTGTGCACAACGCTAGGGTTGAGGACGTCAGCACATGAACTTGAGGACAGATGCACTCTAGTCCATAAAATGGCCATTGCCGAGCTCAGCTCTCCTAGGAAAAGATGCAATGTTGATCAAGCTGCCCACTTTCCTCCTCTTCCCCCCCCCCCAGTCCCCTGCATTTTCCTTTTCAGCACACTGGAGATATTCTAGGCTTTTTTTTTTTTTTAAATAAACATAAGAGCACAAAAGTTCTTTATAAAAAGAGTATTTTTTAATGTTTTTTTGTTATTGTTTTTTGTTTGTTTGTTTGTTTTAATGTTTGTGGTCTAAAGACCATAACTCTTGGATGACTCTTGGGTCTCACTCCAGTGGTTCTCAGGTCCTTCTGTGGAATGCTTCTTTTAAAGTCTCCTAAAATACCTGCAGCCCCTGGTTTGGTGGGAAGAGCAGCTGGTGACAAGGGAAAGCTCAACCCACCTGTGAGGAAACTCCGGAATGCTTCTCGGTTGAAAATATCAGTCTGCTCTCAAAGGGTCATTTTCACATAATCTCATTCTCAGCCTTCGCTATTGCTCTCCCTCCTATTTTTAGAACATTTCTAGCCACTCCAATCATGCCGTGCATTTCATTAAAGGAGGAACTATGTAGAGAAAACATGTGTGTAAATGAGTGAGAAGGCGAGGGAGGTGGGATAAAGAGATGATCAGCGTTCTGTGCTTATTAGTGAGCTACTTGCAATAATCCGATTGGAGTCACTATACTTTATTGACACCCTGACTCTTCCCCCATCCTCCCATGGGTGGCAGGTGCTCAAGGAATGCATAGCCTAGGAAAGGGGTTGGCCATAACAACGCTCACATCTCAGTGGCTCACACACCTATGTGGGTTTACTTTTCTTAAATGACAAGTCAGGGAGGGAGTACACGGTGGCTCTTGGTCAGCAGCCCATGTCAGCACCAACTTAACTGTTATTTGGTTCCTCTGTCGGTGTAGTGCCTCTTGGATACATGTTGGTTGCTATGGTTCCATCGTGTTTCTTTCAAGACAGGAGGGATGGAGAGGAGAGTCGGGGACAAAGCGAGAGGAAAGAACCTACGTTGTATTTTTGGATGAGGAAAGCAAGAGCTCTCTGTTCTTCACAGACATTTTTGTTTCTTATTGAGCATAATTAGATCATCTAATAGGCTCTAGAGGTTAAAAAGTGAGGGTTTGTTTAGTTTTTAATTTTTAGGGATGGAGGGAGGGGCACATACTTCCCCTGGAGCAAATTGGGATCCATTACCAAGGGAGAAGGGGCATTTTTACTAAATAGAAGAAAGCCAATGGTTAAAAAATATAGACATAACTGCACTTTGTTCTTAAAGAAACATTTGATTTCTTGATTTTTCTTTGAGACACTCTATATGTCAGTGTCTCCAGGGCCTGTGTTTGGTCCTGTGACCTTTTTTTTTTTATGGTGAAAAAGTATATTTAGAATTAGCCAGCTGGACTCAGTTTAGATGACCCCAATTATTTTGGCAACATCCAGAGTGAGTGAGTGTCTCCAGGGCCTATGTTTGGTCCTATGAGATGTCAATGTCTTCAGGGCCTGTGTTTGGTCCTATGGGAGATAACTGTGTGTGGACAGCTTCTAGCAAGTCTACCATTCCCCAACAGAAGGGCAAGATCAAACCCCTCCTCTTCTAGGGCATTGCTCTGGAGTCCCACCCAATTTAGATCTTAGTTTCCAAGGTCTCTAACTACTTGATGATGGTGCTCTGCATTATTCATAACAAACACTACTGGACCACTCATGAAATACAGCATGCTTTGTTACGTGTATGTAAACAGGCACATAAAGTGTGTGTGTGTGTGTGTGTGTGTGTGTGTGTGTGTGTGTGTGTGTGTGTGTGTGTGTATGAGAGAGGGGGGGTGTTAAAGGAATTTTTCTACTGTCCCCCTAGGGAGCTATTTTATTCAAGCCTTTTGTCTCTTCCACTACAAAGTGACTGTTCTCCCTGCAGCCCTGGCTCAGCAGGAGCGGCAATGGGTTTGGTGGATTGGCTCTTAGCCTCTCGGCATACACACCAGTCACCGTGGAGATCAGCTGAGGCCATGGAACCCAGTGAGCCAACAAATCCATGCTTATTGGTAGGAAGTGTCTTGTTTATATGGAGAATTCCTAACCCAGTACATTTGTGCTAAATTGAACTTCAGACTGCACTGGCCTGGGCAGTGAGATCGATCTCTCTGTTGGTGACAAGCTTGAATCGGGCAGGCTGGGAAATCCTGCCTCCCCTTAGCTGCAGTACAGGCTTGGGATGTCTGAACTCGGTCTCCACCTCCCTCCACCCAACCTGTGAGCCTAGGATGTCAGTCGCAGACCAACTGGCCAAAGGGCCCATGCCCAGAGTAAAGAGATGTGCAAAGAGTCAAATGCCAGACGTGTGTGCTCACTTAGTTTCTCTATGCTTCCATCTGCCAAAGTTGTGTTTGCAAATGAACGCTTCAGGGAGAAACCGACCCTGTGTATTCCTTCAGAAGGAGAGGGGGAAACTCGGTGGGCTTGGCTTCTTCTAACTTCAAAAAAGTACTTCAGAGTGTGCACAAAATACTACATGTAAAAAATACAATGCTCTGTCTGGCAAATAATTAAAGACTAAAATGAGAGTTAAAAAATGAATTTTAGATTTTATTCGGTAGGGAAGAACCACCTTTCATGTTTGGGGCCATTTCAACTTTTCCTCACTCGTGAATAATTGTTGGGTGAGTGGTTTTGTTTCATCAACTGGGTTCCTTTTGAAGTTTGTGCCTGTGGGGAGCTTTCACATCTCCTCCCCCAGGCACCCCGGAAAGGCCACAGCCGGAGCAGAAACCAGACATTCCCCCACTCCACTTTAATTCTTTTCGTTTCAAACTCAGCGTCTATATTTTCAGGGTTCAGTGTGATCATGTCTCCAGTGCCTGTTCCCAGTGTACTGTGATCAGGGCCATTACCATTTCCCCCCTTTTACCGATTGTTTCAATGGGTTGAGACCCTTCAAACTCTTCCTTATTTATGTTGAGCTCTGCAACAAAATGCTGTAGAATGTCAGTACCTGGCTGTGCTATAGACTATTAGGCTTCCTTCTTTTTTTCTAACTGTGGAAAGATGCCGACTATCAAACTTCCCTCTGTCCCCCCATCCTCTGCTGACTACTGTTCTATGCTCTATATCTATGTGCTCAATTTCTCTTTGCTTCCACCTGCTATATAGATACACTTTTCCACGCTTGGCTTTGTTGCTTGACACAATGTCCCTGGGAGAGCTTTGTCACTTAGCACAGTGTCCCCGGATACCAAAAGCCTCCTTTGCCTCCTTCTTCTAATTGCAGATCCCGTGCTCACACATGAGCTCACGTTATTCATTCATTTGTGGTCTCTGTCTGCTTCTTCGCCCCCAGCTGGTGGGAGTTTCTTTCCTTTTCATTGTTCTATGACCAGAGCTTTCAAGGGTGCATAGAATATGGGAGGGCCGGGTTGGGGATTTAGTTCAGTGGTAGAGTGATTGCCTAGCAAGCGCAAGGCCCTGGGTTGGGTCCTCAGCTCTGAATAAACAATTAAAAAAAAAAAAAGAATATGGGATGGCCTCAGACACTGTTGTTGTGGTGAATATTCTAGTTTAACATCCTCAGTTTTCACAATAGTTAAGTTGTGATGCTGGGAGGTAAAGTGACTGGCCCAAGGCCACTTGGCTGGGTGTAGAGGAGGGATAAAATCCAATGAGCCAACACCTAACTGAAGATGTGGTGGCTGTCTTAGTCTGGATTCCTGTAAAAGTTGAGCCCCAGGAATATGGACACACACTTTATTTGGGAATTAATTGCATGGAGAAGGAAGGAAATGTTATCAAATGTGCTGCCCAGACATTATGGAGTTGGCTTCTACCTTTCATCTCCCCCTGGTCCTCAGGGAGCCTTGTAAAGGGCATCTCAGAGCTCTTCATTTGGGGAGATAAGGGATGGAAGATTCACCTCCACTAACCCAAATTGGTTTCAGGAGATGTTTGGTTCCCTGAGGTAACGTGAGGTCCAGGTGCTCCTGTAAAACTACTTGGCTTTGCAATATTCACCATGGCAGCTGCTGGAGCAAGAGAGAACTGGGCTGAGATTTGCAGTGTGGATTAAAAGGGTTTTCCCCTCAGCACCTTATCTCCAGTACCAGTTTGCCATTCTTCTGGGTCAACACTAGGTGGTGCTAGAGCATTTTACAAAGGATTTCACCTTGATGCACTAGTTATAAATATTAGTTCTGTAGACTTGAAAAATTAACTGTAGGCATTCACAAATGGCTCAAGAACCAGATCAGTTAATGAGCTGAAAACACATTCATTTCTAATCCTTAGTCAAGAAAAGAAAAAGGAGCCAGATTTTATGAGTCCTGTCAGAAAATGAGTTTCTGAACTAGGTTTATGAGCCATTTTCTGTGCCAAAATTGAGAAACTCGTTTCTAGAAAAATGATGAGATAATTACAGTTGATGCTTTTGCATGAACCATTATTGGATTAGGCATGTTAGCACAAATTAGAAACTTCCAGCTGGAACAAAACTTGTGACCTCAGGGTATATGCAGTCTTGGGCAAATGCATTTTGCATATTACTGGCATTTATTTGGTTGAGTAAGAACAATATGATTTTGACAATGGTTTGCTGAAAATTTTCTATCGTGCAGTATAGGTAACAGCTAAGGGTAACACTGGATGAAATGTTATGTCTAAAATGGATGTGAATCCGAAAAAAGGCAAACAGTTCAGTTGCTTCTATATTAAGGGCCTCGCCACAAGACAGGTGGAACTTGGCCTCAATCAGATTGGGATTGTTTCCATTTCTTTTCCCAGGGGTTGCATCCAAGCATTGGTGGTGTAGAAAGCAAAGATTTGGAAAGGAAAGTCTATAGTTTGCGTGACATCTGCCCATGCTGACATTTACTGGGGTGCTCTCTGTCCTACCATATCATAGTGGTCAGGTTGAACTCAGCACTGAGTCAGCTCTCATCCACTTATGAGGCTCCCTCAGACCTCGGATTCTCAGCTTCCTCCAGCCACCCGCTCTTCTTACTCACACTTGGTGATGGCAGGGGATGAGCTCTGAGATGCAAACTCTCTACACCTGAGCTTTCTTGCATCCTAACAGAAAGATCCAATAGAGTCAAGATGCTTATTACCTTTGGAGTCCATACACACAAGTTTGTCCATTCCAGAATTTTATAGGTGATACCAAAGCCAGTATTTGCATTGAAGACCTTTAGAGAATGGAAGAATATTTGAGTCGGCTAATTTGCACATTGCCTTTTGAGTTCCTGGGCTAATAGATAGAATATAGTAAGAAAGGTGTCTTTAAACAAGGAGACATTCTGTCTTCTTGTTTTGATGCTCATGTTCTATAAATAGAAATCTTTTAAAGGCATATCTAGTGTCATGTACTTCACACTTTTGTGTTCTGTATTGGAGAATTTGTTGTCTAAAATGATCCAGAGTAGATAAGCATGGTATTTCAGGACTATCATTCCAGCACTGAGGAAGCAGAGGCAGGAGGATCACCATTGCAATACTAGAGATCTCACCCCAAAGGAAACTACAGTGGCCTTGAGTGTAGCGATGAAATGTTGTCTGATGTCTCTAAGCCCAAGGAGGCTGTGGTATAAATGGACTATAGTAAAAGTATCTTTAAACAGAACCAAAAATGTGACAAGAGGGAGGCTCCCAGCAACTCCACCCGGAATTTTCCCCATGAACAGTGGTTCATAATTTACTAATGCATTGCTAGCGGCAACTCCATAGGTTGTAGCGACTGCAAATCACTGGCATATTTCCTCAAAGTAATGTCTTAAGGACTGTGTCTGTGTGACAAGTAGAACAGAGTTGGGCACACAACAAATTCATCATCTGTCTACATTCACCGCACAGCCATTCCTTCATGGAAGTTTTACTGCCTTATAGGGGGCCCCTTCTAGTCCCGGTTTCCCAAGCCCCCTCCCCCCCACCCAGAGGAGGGAGAGCTCTTTCTCACCTCCCACTCTCCAACCCCAAGAAAGTCTGCCAAGAAGCTGGGCCACCACTGCCGAAGTGGTGGGCTACCACATGTGCACCCACTGTGAATGCTCTGCGACTCCCACACAATCTTGTTCTTAAAGCACACATTCTATTGAATCCACTAGCAACAGCTTTGGGGCCTTCCAGCCTTGGAAACTGCACCAGGTTGAAGCAGGTTGTTATATAGCAAGGCCTTTCCACATGCTTCACTCCTTCCACGGGTGGCTCTTTCCCCTTTCACTTCTCAGGGCCCCTTAACAGAAGCAAGTACCATAGTGTCTGCCTTCCCACATGGGGAAGTGAAGGCTCCTGCTGCCCTGATGAATACTTCGTGTGGGTGCTGGAGATCTGAACTCCAATTCTCATGCTCATGGGACAAGCACATTGTCAATGGAGCTATCTCCCATCATCAGAGATCGGAACTTTTTGAGTTATCTTTCCTTCTAGATGCTGTGGTTGGTAAGGATATTGTTTTTATCTGGGATGGAGACCTCACTCACCAAATAAAACTACAAAGTGATCCACTAAGGCGAACGATTTATGTTTGCTTGGGCATGATGGGAGGCTGGGATGTTGAAGAGTTTTGGACAGAAGAATCAGTCCTATCCAAATTTGTGGCACATACAGAGGGTATGTTTGGCATCAGTCATCTCCCGCACACTTTCAAATTTCTTGACGAGTCTCCCTGTCAGGCTTGTGTTATAAGAAGTCCCCCACATCTGCCCTGGAAGGAACATCTGAGCCACAGTACTGTTTTGGTGCTGGGTTGTATAATGTCATGTGCATAGAAGGAATGTGTGTGTTTAAAGCAGGAAGTCAAGAGAAGGGAATCTCTAATAACGGTGTTTCAGATGTAAGAACTAGGGTGGAATCAATTTTGATGAGCCCTGTCTCAGTGCCCCTCAGGTGACGACACCATGTTCAAGCATAAGCATATAAAGCAGGAACCAGAAAGCCTTCACTTTAGTGTCCTAGAAGATGATGAATTCATCTTTAAACTGTTGTTCTTATTTCTGTAGCTATAACTGTGAACAAGTACCTTAAATTTCTTCCACAGTGAAGAAGAGTTCTCAAGTCTCTTTGATCATATCAAGCTAGTTTCATATCTTCTTAAGAAGTTTGATAGCAAATAGAGGACAATAAAATCATTTCCTTTTAAAAATCATTTATTTTTAATGCTCCCAGAAATTTCATTTTATGGACTCATTTAGGTCAAGAATTTGAGATTTTTTTTCATCTTTTTTGTTTGTTTTAATTTTTTATTCATTTTACATATCAATCACAGATCCCCATCTCATCCCTCCTCCTGCTGCTTCCCCTACCCCAGCCTTCTCCCCCTCCTGTGACCCACCCCTCATCTCCTCCTCCAAAAGCGTAAGTCCTCCCATGGGGGGGGCAGCTAAGCCTGGGACATTCAGCTGAGGCAGGACCAAGCCCCTCCCCTCTGCATCAAGTGTAAGCAAGGTATTCGATCTTAGGTAATGGGATCCAGAGAGTCAGCTCATGCATCAGGGATAGATCCTTATCCCATTGCCAGGGGCCCCTCAAACAGACCCAGCTACACAACTGTCTCCTGTATGCAGAGAGTCTAGTCCAGTCCCATGCAGGTTCCACAGTTGTCAGTCTAAAGTTTGTGAGTTCCTATGAGCTTGGTTCCATTGTGTCTGTAGATTTCTCCATCATGATCTTGACCCCCCTCCCCCTTGCTCATTTAATTCCTCTTCTCTTCCCTGTCTTCAACTAGACTCTCGGAGCTGGGCCTGGTGCTTGGCTGAGGATCTCTGTATCTGCTTCTATCAATTACTAGATGAAGGTTCTATGATGACAGAGTATTCACCAATTTGATTACCAGGATAGGACAGTTCATGCACCCTCACCACTATTGCTGTTAGTCTAATCTGGGGTTGCCTTTGTGTGTTCCTGGGAATTTCCCTACCATCCAGGTTTCTCCTTACACCATAATGTCCCCCTCTATCAAGATATCTCTTTCATTGCTCTCCCATTCCGTCCCTCCCCCAGTTTGACCATTCCGTTCCGTCATGTTCTCATACCACATCTATTTCCCCCCCCCCCATCCCCAGTTTACTCATGGAGATCTCCTCTGCTTCCGCATCCCAAGGTGATCTGTACATCCCTCTTAGGGTCTTCCTTGTTTCCTAGCTTTTCTGGAGCTGTGGGTTGTAGTCTGATTATTCTTTGCTTTACCTCTAGTATCTACTTATGAGTGAGTACATATCATGTTGGTCCTTCTGAGTCTGGGTTCCCTCACTTAGGATGATATTTCTAGTTCCATCCATTTGTCTGCAAATTTCATGATGTTATATTTTTTTCTGCTGAGTAATACTCCATTGTGTAAATGTACCACATTTTCTTTATCCATTCTTCAGTTGAAGGGCATCTAGGTTTTTTTCCAGGTTCTGGCTAATACAAATAATGCTGCTATGAACATAGTTGAACAGGTGTCCTTGTGGTATGACTGAGCATTCCTTGGGTATATGCCCAAGAGTGGTATCATTGGGTCTTGAGGTAGATTGATTCCCAATTTTCTGAGAAACCACTGTACTGATTTCCAAAGTGGCTGTACAAATTTGTAGTCCTACCAACAGTGGAAGAGTGTTCCTCTTGTTCAACATCCTCTCCAACATCAGTGTTTTTGATCTTAGCCATTCTGACAGGTGTAAGATGGTATCTCAGAGTTGTTTTGATTTACATTTTCGTATGACTAAGGATGTTGAGCAATTCCTTAAATGTCTTTCGGCCAGTTGAGATTCTTCTGTTGAGAATTCTTTGTTTAGCCCTGTAGCCCATTTTTAAAATTGGTTTGTTTGGTATTTTGATGTCTAGTTTCTTTATATACTTTGGAGATCAGCCCTCTGTCAGATGTGGTGTTGATGTAAATCTTTTCCCATTCTGTGGGCTCTCATTTTGTCTTCTTTACTGTGTCCTTTGCCTCACAGAAGCTTCTCAGTTTCAGGAGGTCCCATTTATTAATTGTTGCTCTCAGTGTCTGTGCTACTGGTGTTATATTTAGGAAGTGGTCTCCTGTGCCAATGCATTCAAGGCTACTTCCTACTTTCTCCTCTATCAAGTTCAGTGTAGCTGGATTTATGTTGATGTCTTTGATCCACTTGGATTTGAGTTTTGTGCATGGTGATAGATAAGGATCTATTTGCAATATTCTGCATGTTGACATCCAGTTATGCCATCACCGTTTGTTGAAAATGTTTTCTTTTCTCCATTGTACAGCTTTGGCTTCTTTGTCAAAAATCAGGTATTCATTGGTGTGTGGATTAATGTCAGGATCTTCAGTTTGATTCCATTGATCCATATGTCAGTTTTTATGCCAATACCAAACTGTTTTTATTACTGTAGCTCTATAGTAGAGCTTGAACTCAGGGATGGTGATGCCTTCAGAAGTTGCTTTATTGTAAAGGATTGTTTTAGATATCCTAGGTTTTCTGTTTTCCCATATGAACCTGAGTATTGGTCTTTCGAAGTCTGTGAAGAATTGTGTTGGGACTTTGATGAGGACTGCTTTGAATCTGTAGAAGAGTTGTTATTATTTTTTTTTTAAAGTAGTATAGAGAATACAGTTTGCGAAGGCCACAGTAGCTCCTATGGTGGTAATTTATTAAGTACCCTCTGTGTGTCTGGTGACCTTACTGGTAGGTTACTCTTCAGTTATTACTGCATAATAGGTGAGCAGGACAAGGGTAACAGCAAGGAAATAGAAGAGCTGGGACTTGAACCCACACTGCCTCCCCACAGTGATCTTAGCGTCTTGCTGTATTGTCTCTTCATAATTGCCAGGCTGTTTCTGGTCTCCCCGGGGAGTTTTTCCACAAAAGATGAGGGCCTGTGCATGGTGGGCAACAAACACAATCACCAGACCGTGCCAACTCATCTCTCTCTCTTTCCCCTTTGTTTTCTAGGTTTTGGCGGTGCCCTCGGCTACCTTTTGGGTGCCATAGACTGGGTGCATCTGGAAGTGGGAAGGCTGCTGGGCACCGAGTTCCAGGTCATGTTCTTCTTCTCGGCCCTGGTGCTCACTTTGTGCTTTGTCATCCATCTGTGCAGTATCCCCGAAGCCCCACTCAGAGACAGTGCACAAGACCCTCCCTCAGAGCAGGTCTCTCAGGGCTCGTCATCGTTGGCAGATGGCATGCACGAATACGGCTCTATTGAGAAAGTTAAACACGATGGTGCAGACCCAGAGTTGGTAATGCAGGGAGGGAAAACCAAAAAAGGCTCGGAACAGGTAAAGATGCAAAGTCTGTTTTCTTTTTCTCAGCATGGGGGAAAATGTTCTTCACTTTCTTCTTCGTGAAAGATTGTTCGCTTTGCTTGTCTGATGTGAAGAGTTTTGTGAAGTCTATTTGAATCTTCAAAACCTCAATGAGCCATGAGCCTTTGGAATGAGAATTTTGTACCCCAGTGGTTCTCTTGCCTCTTACTCCTTTCTTACTCCTTTCAAAGCATCAAACCAGGGAAGGTGATGCCAACTATAAGAGGTTAGAACGTATGTGAGCTCTCCAGCCACACCCTGGCCACAGATAACAGTCTCTTATATAAAAGTTACAATCTATAGCTTTGTTCCTCCAAAGGACAATGTTGTTGAGTTGATGACTAGATTAGACAAACAAAACTTGCATAACATGACTTGGTTGGGCAAAATGTTCATTAGTTTCAACTTAAACAACAACAACAACAAAACCAACACCAATAGCAAAAAAAAAAAAAAATCCTCAACTGCATAGCAGAGAAATGGATCAAGATTCAGAAGAAATGGTCAGATCAGAGAAGAGATTAGAATCGTGTTGACCAATATAGAAGCCACTAACTCCATCCAACTACTTAAATGACAATTAATTAAAATGAAATGGAATCAAGTCTTCATTTCATTAGTTGCATTAGCCATATTTTGAAAGCTCAAAGCCACATGGGACCAGTACTGCTGTGCAAGGCATAGCAAGTGTAGAACTTCTCCATTGTTAAAAAAGACAAGTTGGACAACATTGATGCAATAACAGCATTATTCCATCAGCTGCCCTTAGATATCCATTTCTTGGGGCTATAGTACAATGGCTCCACTCATTAGCACAGACATTGAAATCTTGGACCTGGCTGACCTGCATTATTCATTGACAAATAACTGACAGGGTGGCTTGAGAATGGCCTAAAGATTTAGAGCATGTGTCAGCTTCTGGCACTACTGCCTTTTTAGATGTATGACCTTGGACATTTCCATTTCTGTAAAATGGAAAAGTAAATGTATCTACCAGCAAGGGTATTGTGCAGTTCACATGGGGTAATTCTGTGTAAGTCACTCAGGATGGTTCCCACTAGATAGTAAGGTGGTACCTTTAGGCATTGTTCTAATGAATCTGTGAGAATGCTGAGTGCTCTAAGCACAATCAAAGACATAAAAACAGCCCAATGAGTCACAGCTCTCCTTGAGATCAGATCTCCTGTTGGCTTAGCCTATTTGCCAGATAGAAAGGTGTTTATTAGACTTGACATTAAGGATATAAGCATATTGTTTATAATTATTATTCATTTAACAAATTGCTTTGGATACTGAGTATGTGCACAGCACTGTATTCAGAGACTATTCCATTGACTAATGTCCAGACCCTGTGCTAAGGAATTTATAAACCAGTCCCTGTGCCTGGGAAATTACAAATGAGCACGAGCCATTTATACCATCACAATATGGCACCAAGTGGAAGATGCTATAAAAGCAATGTATCCATTCAGATTTTCTAAATAGCAGGTGTTTGGGCAGAATTACATATTCAAGAGATTCTCAGGGGTAATGTCACATGAAAGACAAAGGGAAGAAGAAGAAGAAGTGGGAAGTGCCATCTTCCTATCAAGATAAAAGCCAAACACCTGTGACAGGGAAGAGATGTGGGCAGATCAGGATGCTTCTCACAGGTGCTGCAGTTCTTAGGTTTTTGTTTTTGTTTTTCAGCCAAACCGGCCCCAGGTAAGTCCCAAGTCTTAGGGGAAGAGGCTGGCACTAGAATCTCACATCTTGCTTAGCCGTTGTCAAGAATGGGTGGTAAATCTACAGAGAGACAGCACTTAGACTGTCACTCATCCATGTGTTCAGCAGCCCGGGATCCAAATGGCACATGGCTAGGATGGCCATGACTCTCATAGCAAGTCCAATTGATTTCCCAAAAGGCAGAGACTGTTCTTCAGTGAACAGAGCAAGGCTTCATGGGTGAAAAAAATAAAATCTTCCTAGAGTGGTGCTTGCTTTGAATGATGGTCAGGATTTGAAGTGGAGATTTGGGAAGAATGCTCCTGGTAGAGAAAGGAGGAACAGCAAAGCCATAGAGTTAAAACAAAATTAAAAAACCAAAAATCCCCTCAGTGTGTATGGAGGAAGGAAAGTGGTAAAAATTCCACATTGGCCACTCTTAGATAACAGACTTTCAGTCAAATCCATAAAATGAGAGCCAAGGGTGGGACTTACTGGTAGAGCATGTATATAGTTTTGCAGGGCTCTGGAGTTGGTCCCCAGCTCCACAAAATAAATTTAAAAAGATGTTGATGGGCATTGGTGATAAACAGATCAATTTGCCAAAAGATAAACTTTATAAATGTACATCAGCAGTAACATCCCATCAAAAATCAGTCTCCCATTCCTGTGTGCCAAAATAGTTGGTCTTCCCAACATTTTCGTTTTCCCCCTCAGAGACTGTTTTTGTGTGTCTTCCTCCTGAAGACTCTGAATCTTGTTCACTTGCTAATCTGTCACTTTCCATTCACTGGCTGGTGATGGTATAGAGTCTGTGCAATGACTCCGGGGGTCCAGAGCCATTGAAAGGGCTTTTCTCGGGGAATCGATGAGTCAGGGGTAAGATGCCAGCTAGCTTTTTCATTCTGTGTTAAAATACTGAATATTTATATTTCCAGCTTTTACGGAAATGCTAAGCTCCATTTGAAGGTTCACATTTATTTTTGGAAGAAAGGAGAAATTAGGTTAACAATGGAGCAGGCTGAAAATTATGTGGAAGGCAGAAAGATACATTAATATTTGGAGTGAGGCAGAATGCATGCTTGCCAGAGTGATTTTCCCAGTTGTGTGTTTTTGGGGAAAGGAGAGACAAAATGAAGAGAAAGTGCTTAGTTTAAAGCATGAAAATCAGCAACCATTCCCTAGACAACATCTACCCTCCCTATGAATAAAAACAAGTCATTCTACACAGTTGTTAAAGTAACCTATTTTAGGTATTACATTCTGCATACAGAATACTGTTATTTTTCCCAAATACAAGAGAGTGCTTATTTTGATACTAATTATTACAGAGTACTGTTATTTTTCCTAAATATAAGAGAGTGCTTTTTTTGTTACTAATTAAGTATAAGATTAGTATAGACACTGTCAGTGGGTTAAATACTGCAAGATGAATTGAATTAGCTGGGTGTTATGGTGCATGTCTGTAATCCCAGAATTTAGGAGGTGAAGTTAAGCTGACCAGGGGTTCAAGGTTATTCTCTCACCCCCAGGGAGGCGGCAAATTCAAGGCCATCCCGAGCTACATGAGATCCTGTCTCAAAACACAAAACGGAAACAAGAATGATGAAAATTGAAAGTATCAACTATATGATGAGCCTGAAATTATTAAATCTAATATCTTCAATAAAGAATTTTTTAAAAAGTATCAGCTAAGTTTAAGAGCTATAAAAACAGGGGGCTGGAGAGATGACTCAGCACTGCCTACTCTTCCAGAGGACCCAGGTTCAATTCCCAGCACCCATGTAGCAGCTCACAACTGTAACTCCAGTTCTAGGGAATTTGACACACCCTCACGTAGACATACATGCAGGCAGAACACCAATACACATAAAATAAAAAGTAACTTTTTTAAAAAAAGGATTATAAAACAGAGCAAAGACAAGAAAGAAGTCTCACATGCAGAAAATAACATGCAGTAAAAATACCAGGGATGTAACATTTAATATAACAGAGTGAGGGGCTATCTCATCATAAGTTTATTCTTTCCTCACACTTACAATCATATAAAGAAGCATATTCCATAATAAAGTACTATATGGCAATAGATGATAAAAGGAGTTATAAAACAATACATTACTATAATGAAAATAGACAATCTCAGGAGACCGTCTGATAACTCTACTCAGTTGTGTCAATTTTAGCTCCCTCAAGCTTACTGAAACTAAATAACAGTAACAATAATAATAATAATAATAAATTATAGCCCCTACTGTTAAAGCATAAATCTAAAGTAAGGAATCTGGGGCATGAGTATTCATCTTCTATACGTGTGTGTGTGTGTGTGTGTGTGTGTGTGTGTGTGTGTGTGTGTGTGTGTGTGTGTTTACACTGTTCACATTTTAACTCAACACAAACCTCACCCATCATTGGCAAGAGTCAGAGCAGTGACCTGAGAGCAGGAACCTATCTAGTCAAAGGCAGAGAGCTGATCAGCTCTCTGTGTTAGTTTCCTAAAACACCACTACAGATGTAGCAGCTTAAAACAACAGTCATCCATCATCTCACAGTTTAGAAGGTCAGAAGTGTTGGGGGGCTCCTGTGGGTTCTCTGCTCAGGGTCCTACATCCCTGCAATCATGACCTCAATAGTGCTGTGTTCTCATCTGGAGGTTCAACTGGATAAAAACTATCTTCAAGCTCGTTCAGGTCATTGGCAGAATCCACTTCCTTGAGGTGTAAGAGTAAGGTCCCTGTTTTGTTGTGGATTATTGGCCAGGAGCTGCCCTAACCTTGAAGGACTACTTCCAGCTCCTTTCCATGTGGCTCTTTCTGTTTTCCACCCTAATGCTTCAAGTGGCTCTGAATTCTGCCTCTGTTCCCAGCTGGAAAAAAAAAACCCCTCTTCTTCCTAAGGGCTTGTGTGACTCAACTAGTATTAACCAGGCAACTATTCTGTTAATTCCCTCAAGGTCCACTAGCTAGTAACTCTAATTGTATTTTCCAGATCCATTTTTACATGTAACAAAACATAATCGTGTGTACCATCAAGACAAGAGATCATGAACTCCACCTTGAATTAGCCTACCATGCTCTAAGAACAATAATTACCCAAGGGATTGTTTACACTCATGGGCTTTGTCTTCCTGCAGAATACCATTTAAAGACAGCGTTAGTTGTCTCTTACATCTTGAACTGAGTATAGTTCCATTCCAAAACTCTCTACTCTTAGGTTATGAAAGTTATTTATGGGCCTGGAACTGCTAAGTAGTCACTCATTTTTAACAGCACATTATCAATAAGTTTGTCCTGTTGGAAGCCTACATGTGATGTCATGTGATAGACAAGTGACAGAGATGTAGCATGGCTGTTGCTTTGACTCCTGCTGCTGGCTGGGCACCTACACTGAAGATCCATGCTTTTTTTTCCAGAGTCAGAGGGCAATGTCGATGAGGTCACTTCTAAGGGCCTTAGTGAACATGCCTCTCCATTATCGCTGCCTTTGCATCAGCCACCTCATTGGATGGACTGCCTTCCTGTCAAACATGCTCTTCTTCACAGATTTCATGGGGCAGGTAATGAATGAATGCATTGTGCTCACACACTCATTGGGAGCTTCGTCTGCTGGCCTTTGGAATAGGTATAACAAAGAATACCTTCAGGGAACTGGTTTATAGATATGTTCTAGAAGTAGGCTGCTACATCCTGTAAAACTAAATACTCTAAGATCTACCACTATGTGATCAAATACAACAAATAGACAAGAGCAGATAGGATCTTCAGAGCTCATGTGAAGCTTTGTAAAAGAGGGATGTGGCATGATCCTGGCCTTGAAGGGTGACTCAGGGTTTCAGGGATAAAACAGGGAAAGAAAGAATTCTAAGTGGGAATAGGAATGGTGTGGACAGAGGTGAGTTGGAAGTCTGTTAGCTGTACTAGAGAATGGTACTAAGTCAGATGGGGCTAGGTATTAGGATGAGAGGAAGGACCATTAAAGATCATCCCAGAGAAGTGTTATTTATATTTAATGCACAGATAGATATACTTCATAAAGGTCCTTGAAGGAGGCATAATTGATGAATGGAGTGACCTGGTGATGTCTGATTGAATTCTATGCACCAGGAAGGGCCCCTTCCCCCAGGGGTTGAGAAGTATGAGAAGAGCTGCCTACCACACTGCACTAGTTATTCAACCACTGGAACCTCTCTTTCAGATTGTCTACCACGGGGATCCCTATGGTGCACACAATTCCACGGAGTTTCTTATCTATGAAAGAGGAGTTGAGGTTGGATGTTGGGGCTTATGTATCAACTCTCTGTTTTCTTCACTTTATTCCTGTAAGTATTCTTTTCCTAAGAGAGTCTTCAAAAGGCTGGCAGGGGGACCCAGATCTTATACTTCAAAGTCTATTTGCTTCTCTTTAAGATATTTGAGTCTTGATAATGTTTAGGAAATCAGGATAAACTATTCTTTCAGAAATGATCATATGAAAGTGTCATTTTTTTTTTCTTTTGGTTTTTTCGAGACAGGGTTTCTCTGTGTAGCTTTGCGCCTTTCCTGGGACTCACTTGGTAGCCCAGGCTGGCCTCGAACTCACAGAGATCCGCCTGGCTCTGCCTCCCGAGTGCTGGGATTAAAGGCGTGCGCCACCACCGCCCGGCTGAAAGTGTCATTTTTTCATGGTCAGTTTTTCATTTCCCTTGAACTGTACTTGTAATCATTGGTTTTCTGGGAAATATTTTTTTAGAAAATAAACGGGAATTTTGTGAGTAAGACGGTGAGATATTGGACAGATGAGACATGAATTCCAGCAGCTCCATGCTCTGTTGGAGCAAGACCGCTAGTGATTTCAAAGCAATTTATAGATTTCATAGATGATTCAGAGAACTTGTAGATGATGCCTAAATTCCTCCTCTAGCTACCTTAAATTGTACTTCCCTTGTGATATTATTCAAGTTTTCCTCCTGCTTCTCAACCCACCCTTGGCAGAAGCTATCATTTTCTTCACCTCAGAGTCTATTGTTGCTCCCTGTTCTCAATTCATCACATAGCATCAGGTGAAGATTCAGCATCTCCAGCTACATAGAGCTCCACAGGGCAACCTGCATGCCTGGGTGGAGAATGGTGATAGAGAACCAAACTTGTTTTCATCTCCATCTTCACAGCCAAGAAACAGCCTTCTAGCAGTTACTACAATAACTGAGCACTGAGATATAGCTGATCTTCCTACCTTATACTAGTATTCATGCCTAATATTCAACTCAATAATTTCTTCCTACTGTAAAGACAGTACTGTTGAGGATGTGGCCATCTGTGGGTATCACAGGCAGGAGAGGCAAGGAAGTTTTGTCCCTGGGATGTATTGGCTTCTCTTCATGAATAAAGCACTTTAAACCAGACTTTCATCTTTTATGCTATTGTTATAGATGTGTTCAAATATCTCTGTATCTTTCTTTGCCTCTCTTTGGCTTGCTGACACAGCTAGCAAAGACCTATGCGTTGATGATATCTTTTGAACACTGAGACACCTTAGACTAAATTTTCTACATGAATATAAATCATTCATAATAATCCAAACAGGCTTGTCAAGGATTATTGTGAAATTGACCTAGCTTTGTGTTGCTTCCATTCTCAAGCCTTAGCAACAGCACTCCAGACATGGAATACATTTGATAGAGGAAGTAATGTTGTCTGCTTGTCATTTCTACAGCCTGTCTTCCCTCCAGTGACCCGAGACAGTGTTTTGTTTTGTAATTGATTCAAATATAATACTGATTTTGTTTCTTGTCCGTGAAGTATAAGTCCAATAATAATTCCAGCAGCTAGTCAACATTTCATTCTTAATAGGCACATTTCAAGCATCTAGTTGATGTGGTCTTACAGAATTTTCCCAAGTTTCAGCCCTGAGAAAATTCCTCCCAGAATCCTGGGGAAGATGCTACGTCAGGCGTGGGGTATCTGAGGGAAAGGAATCTACATACACTGCACTCTTTTGTGTGTTTACTTTATTCCTTTATGACAAAACTCTATCTACACAGCTTCAGTTCCGACTTTTTTTTTGTCTCCTCACAGCCCTGGTAATAACTAAGTCCTTATACTTTTGGTCTCATCTTCGTCTTCTATTACTTCGTCCTCCATCTATCCTTCCTAGCTCCTTATCCCTGGCCTTGATAAACTCTACAAGAGATCTGCCTTACCCTCTACAGAATCTCTGTCTTCCTCTCTTTTCTCTGGCCATGCAGTTCTGTGTCTGCCTCTGGAATTCTGCTCCAGTCTTTGCTGTACCTGCTTATGCAAAAACCTCCTTTGCTCTCAATCTCTCTGCCATGCCCAGCCTGAAGGAAAGGGATGGCCTGAGCTTCATTTGCACAAGAAACAAAGCTATGCGTCTGCAGCCTACTTGTCTCCTAGGCTTAGGCAGGGAGTTAGTTACCTAGAGGTTCAGCAGGTTTGAGAAGCTGAACTGTTTGCCAAATGGTCTAGTAGCATATGGGCCCACAAGAAATTCATAGCAAGGTGCGGCTGAATATTAAACCTGTATAACACCAAATATTCCATGATAAATGGCTTCCCATTTGATGGTCACTTGGTTGGTCAAAGTATAGCTTTAACACACAGCTGGATCTCTATAATATATTCTTATGACCCGCAAGAGTGGTCTAATAGATTAAAGTAGAGGAATGATAACTCTGCCTCTATAGTTATTATATTTATTTGTATGTGCAAAGTGTATGCTAAGAGAGGAACCAAGTGCATGGTCAGCTATCTTCAGCCCACCCTGCAGTTGGTAAAATGCCAATAGCCACATTAACTAGATATCTTTTATGTGTCCTTTAGTGGCCTGGGTGATATTTTATAGATTTCACCTCATTTGATTCTGACTAACAACCTCCACTACAAAGAACTGCATTTTACTTCCTTCCTTTTTTTTTTTTTTTGATGAGAAAGCTGAGATGGTGAGCAATGAAGTGACTTGTCTCTGTCAAGGAGCCAGCCATGGAAAACTAGGAATCCCTTCACAGCCTTTGTATGATTGACAAGACAGGGAAAATGTCTGCAGAGAACCTCACCTCTTTCTTACCTGTACAGACTGCCTTCAGATTGGGGCTAAGAAACTAAGAATGATTTGGCTCATTCTGCAAAACCTGGTTGTTTTAATATCTGCAACCTGACTTTGGGTGGTGCAGTCAGGGTAAGCATACACTGTCCATTGGGTCCTCTTGGGCCAGACTTCTCTCATCAGAATGAACAAGACTATTTCTCTGTATCTTTCATCCTCTGAGTCCCATCACCAAAGTTTGGTTTTTGTCTCTTCTTTTTACATTCTTTTGATATTTGGCTGGCTGCTAAAAGTACCTGGTTTTCCTCCATGGACAATAAAATCAGCAAGGCAATTTTATGCTGTCTTTTATGCATAGGATTTAAAACTGATCCCCACATCCAGCTGTTTCTTGAACACAGATAAGGAAGTGTTTTGTTCCTGATTCAGTATCAAAGGAAGTCATCTAAAAAGTGCATCTTCAAAAGAAAGGATTATCTGAAATTATTAGGTATTGTGAGGCACCTGCCAGCTGTAATTTTTCCCCCTTTATTCTCTCTACAGACTTTCAGAAAGCGTTGGTTTCCTACATTGGATTAAAGGGCCTTTATTTCATGGGATATTTGCTCTTTGGCCTGGGAACAGGATTCATAGGACTCTTCCCAAATGTCTACTCTACCCTGGTCCTCTGTTCTATGTTTGGTGTGATGTCCAGCACATTGTACACTGTGCCCTTTAACCTCATTGCTGAGTACCACCGTGAGGAGGAGAAGGAGGTGGGTAACTAAGGAAATTTACCCTAAGGGTTGGGGAAGGGAGGAATTTGGCAGAAGAGTTTGTATATAATTATCACCATGCAGATATGACTACCAGCCTAGGTGAGTTCTTCCCTCCTCCTCCTTGCTGTGAACCCTGGTGCACCTTTTGAGTTTTAGGACAATGATAGTGACTCCCAATTATCTGATTAAAGAATGTAGTCGTAGTGATGCTGAGAAACCAGTCCACAATCGGACCGAGGCAAAGAAATGGAACCAAACCCTTCTGCAACCACCCTACAGGCCTTCCCGGTTCACATCAGCATTTCTAGATACTCATAATGATGCCTCCCCTGTTCCAAGCACTGCAGAGGAGCACATTGGCATGTCTTGGGGTTGTGGGCTGGAGCTGTGACTTGATTCTTACCATACTTCCTGGAGAGGTGCTGTCCACCGATGGCTTGGAATTCAGACTATAACGTAGGACCTTAAACAGTCCTCCTGATTGTATTCAAGGAGTGTAGTAAAGAAATGGCTGCTCCATCATTAAGGGGTTTCTTATTGTGGATCAGAAAGAGGAAATATCCAGAGGCATTTGAAAGAGTTTAGACCAGAGAGTAGGAGAAAGGCAGAGAATAGCAGAGTGAAAATGGGGAGAGTGGAAGGACAGCTGGAAGGAGGGAAGCCTGTGAGCTGGGCAGGCCTAGGGGATTGGGATAGAGGCAGGTGTGTGTGTGTGTGTGTGTGTGTGTGTGTGTGTGTGTGTGTAGGGCCAGGATGGGGGCTTTGAAATGTGTAAGGGGTACTTTAGAATAAAGACTGTAGGAGCCCAGGGGCTGGCATGGGCTTAGGTATGTAACCACAGGTATATGTTAATGGAGAGCCATATGTCCCTTCTGCCAGAGACAAGGGAAATGATTCCTTTTGGCAGAGTGGGAACTCATTTCACAAGTTCCTGAGAGTTGCTGGCTTTTATCCAACCAGAAATCCTTCTATTATTGTCCAGCTCGAGTTGGGCCTAGACTGCCATTTCTGGACGTATGTACTTGGGAAATTAGAGTTTCCTTTGGACCTGACAATGAGAAGTCTGGGTAGTTCTGCTCTAGAATTGCTGTATCTTCTAATAAAAGCACACCACGTTTCTCTATGCAAACTGACTTTTGCTGCCTTAAATGGAGCAATGATGAAAAATCTAAAGTGAGAACCATGAGTTCATCTCACCCTGAAACCATAAAAACACCAAGAGTCAGTGTGACACTGAGTACACATCAGTATGACATCATTTCAATCATTTCAGCATTCATTTACATCATTTGATTTGGTGCGTGCAGCCAGGCAGAGCGGCACCAGGAGTTAAGACTTTCCGAGCAAGCATGGCCACTGTCCTTATCCCCTAGTAAAAGCTGCAGTGCATTGTAGGGTAAGGGCCACTGTTTAAAAGACAGTCACCAGAAAAGCCTCCCCGTTTGGAAAAAGTTACTGGCACCCAAATGTATAAACTGACAACATGACCGTTCCACGATATGGTTAAGGGGAAGGTTTTTACTGTAGACATGAGGGAGCAGTCAGAGGCATCTGGAAGAGTCCAGAGCAGAGAGAGAAATTAGGAAATGGAGCATGGCCTGCAGATTGGACATGGCCATGAGAGAAGCAAGAGCAGAGTGGAAAGAGAGAGAGAGAGGAAGAGTGTGGGAGAGGAGAGAAAGGGGGAGGGGGAGGGGGGAGACAGAAAGTCAGAGAGAGAGAGAGAGAGAGAGAGAGAGAGAGAGAGAGAGAGAGAGAGAGCAACTGGAAGAGATAGCAGGGTTATAAGGAGAATGAATAGTTGGCAGGAGGGAAGTCCATGAGCTGGAGGAGTTTAGGGTAGGGGAGAGGTGAGAAGAGCTAGCATGTTAGCATGAACTCTGAAATGTGTAACATACACCTGAGGGAGCCTGGAGGCCAGCATGCATTTTGGTATGCCAATAGCCACTAAAAAGATCCATTCTTCCATTCTGCCAGTGATAAGGGAAATGACTCCTTTTGGTAGAGGGGATTCAGGTTCACAAGTTACTGAGCAATGCTGGCTTTTGTCTAACTACCAGAATTTGGGGGGAAATGGAGTTTTCTTTGTATCCAACTCAAGGCAAAGAAAAAAATAGCAAACATGCTTTGGAGTCACAGAAAACTAGATTGAAATTTTGTCCCCTTTGAAGCTGTGTGACACGGACCATATTTTTCACTTAGTCATTAAGTAGCACTTAATTAATTAATTAATTAATGTTGGTTTTTTTGAGACAGGGTTTCTTTGTGTAGCTTTGTGCCTTTCCTGGATCTTGTTCTGTTGACCAGGCTGGCCTCGGAACTCACAAAGATCCGCCTGCCTCTGCCTCCCGAGTGCTGGGATTAAAGGCGTGAGCCACCACTGCCTGGCTTAAGTAGTACTTAAAATGAGCTCACTTTTACAAGAGGTTGTAGTCTCACAAGGTCCAATAATCACATTATATAAAAGTGTTCTTGTGAAGTCTCTCCCTCAAAAAAAAAATAATAATAATTTTTTGTCTGTACCACCAGCCCACACATGCTACATTACCACTCTTGCTCAAGTTCTTAAAGTTTATCTTTACAATACTTTTAAATGAAAGTCAAGCAAACATGAATATGTTTTCCCATTTCCCCATTTTTCTTGAAAAGATAATATTCATTTTTCTCTACCAAGGCTTATTTTACTTGAGTAGAGGGAATGATCATTCAGACACCAGATATCTTTATCAGTCAAGAGAGATTAATAACATTCACCACATAAAGCAGATGGGAAAGTAAACATGAACATATAGATACTGTGCTCAGCATAGTACCTGCTTAATACCTCACAGGACTCCAAAAATGACAGCTAGAGATAATGACAGCAACACCTGCACCTAGTGTGCTAGAGATGATAAGAAGAACATCTGCACCTAATGTGCTGATAACAAAATAAGGTCCTAACTGCAAAACAGCCTTGCACAAGGCCTTGCATGTAAGAGACACCAAATGGTAATTTGAACCAATTGGGGCCAAATATCAAATATCTACCAGGTGTTAACGTATTAAACAAATAACCATGCTGTGAGGCGGGGGGGGGGGGGGGGGGGGGGGGGTTGAAACTTGCTCTTCCTATGTTTAAAAGTAATTTAGCATTCTTTTGAAACGGCTTGCCTTTTTAACACCAAGGAAGACAAAAAGATTGGAATTGATGCCTTGTTGAGTTGCTGCAACATTGTATTTATTTACTTCTTACAAAGAGAGTCCTGACCATATTAATGTTTAAGCCATGTGCTCATTAAAGTTGGAGGAAAAGGCTTCCTGGCATATAAGGACGACAGCATCAGTGGAGTTCCCTGGAGTCCCTCAATTAGGAATTAGCAAACTGTGGCCTGCTGGTCCAAGGCAGCCTGCTGTTTGTTTTCAGACAGTTTATAAGATAAGAATCCCTTTTAAGTTTTTAAAAGATTGAAATAAATTCAAAGAAGGATGCTGTTTTGTGATGCATAAAATTGGCGCGGAACCTAATAAGGTTGTATCGGAGTGCAATTTGTTCTTACGTGAAATCTTTCTTGATTTGTGAGATCAGAGTCAGTGACAACCAAGATCCCACAAAGCCCAAAGGGCTCTTCTCAGAAAAGAGCTGACCCCTGACCCTGTGTGGCAGTGCCTTGGTAGATCAATTGCTCTTCCTGTGTTTCTCTTGCAGAAGCGGCAGGAAGCCCCTGGAGCTCCTGAGAGCAGTGGCAGAGGCAAAGGCGTGGACTGTGCTGCCCTCACCTGCATGGTGCAGCTAGCTCAGATCCTGGTTGGTGGGGGCCTGGGCTTCCTGGTCAACATGGCTGGGAGTGTCATCGTGGTGGTGATGACAGCCTCTGCCGTGGCACTGATAGGCTGCTGCTTTGTGGCCCTCTTCGTTCGATATGTCGATTAGGTTTATAAAGAGACACGGACCCCCAAACCTCAGACGAATGAGACCATGGCAAGAAACCAGTCTTTGCTCAGGCTCTCTGGCTTGGGGAACTGTATGTCCCCCACTTTGTAATCTCACCGTGCATGCACACGTGGGAGAAGGGGAGTGTGGTAGCATTGCCAGCCCCTCTGTATCTCCCTTAGCATCTGCCCCTCGGTGCAGGCAGAGGAAGGTCAGCTTCTCCTTCTCCAGGGGCATTTCAGGGCTTGATAACATCTGAGGAGCAAATCGAGCCTACTTGTGATGCTGATAATGTAATTTTTTAAGAAAGCAGTCCATCTATCATTGGGAAATCGCATATTTCATCAAATTCAAAAATACTTAAAATATTGCCGATCATTTTATGGTGTTGATTTATTCAAATGTAATTTGCTCATAATTAATTCCTGTTAATGTATGGCATTCTTAACGAATCTGCTTTGAATGTCTCATTCTCATTCTGAGAGCTGTGCAACTTAAGAGTGTTCGTTTAATTCATTGATGTGGTAAAAATATTTTTCTTGAGTCTGTACCTTCATTTTATCCTCTGGAATCGACACTTTCAAGAAGCAATTCCTGGGTTCCTCCTATGATATTCCGTCCCACCCCCAACTAAACACTTTTTCTCTAGCCAAACCCCTCAGTGGGCTCCCATGTGGGGAATTTTTAGCAGCCCGAAGAGACTGCATCGATACCATGCTGAGAGACCACATCATTTGATAGGAAAACTAATCATGAACTTTAGAGCCTGGCTAGTTTTGATCCTTTCTTTGGTACTCAGTGGCAACATACTTAACAACATATGCTCATGTATGCATTCGGTGTAATGAATTCCATTCTCAGAGCATTGTGACAGTGGGTACATAACACTTGTGGAGGGCTTCCTTTCCATCATTGCAAACGTTTAGACTTTGTTGATACAGCCATTGACAATGGGTGCTATGGCTTGTCTTCACATTTAGATGAGGGAACTGAGGCCAAAGGCCATTAGGGAGCTCATCTGAAGCCACACATTTCATAATGGCAGAGGTGGACTTTGAATCCAGGGCTTTGTCTCTACTGCTTCCTGTTGAGAGCAAGCACAGACAGGTGGCTGGCATGGGATCCGTGCTTAATGAATGCCGTGGTCATTGCTGGCAAAGCCTCACCACCAGCCCTTCCCCTTAGGTTTCCTGCAGCCTTTGTTAAGTATCATCTGTACAACTCCAAATGTGCCTGACCCGTGCAGAAAGGACTCTTTGGATCCTTGGTTTTTCCAGATTTGGGCTTTGTTCCCAGACTACCTGAGTGTATTATTGTTTCATTTATCAATCTACATGCTACCTTGCTCTCCTTTTCCCCACATGGGTGCTATTCATCTGCTGCCCCTCAATCAGGGCTCCCTACATTCTATTGTTACATTAATTCACAGATGAAATCGTCTTCTTAGGGAGCATACATAAAGTCATCCCAACTGTTCTTGACTTTATCCCAACCACCATGACCTATGTTGGAGAACTGATTATTTGACAGACTAGAAATGTGACCCTGGAAAGCACCTGCTCTGAACTCTGCAGCATGAGACAGTGATGAGCAGCTTCTAAGAGGTCCTGTGTCAGTTCCCAGCATGACAAAAAGGAGCAGGTCAAGTCACCTCTCTTGCTCTTCCTACTTATGCTCGTCTCTATACCTGGAGAATTCCATGTCATTCTTAAGCATAATTTAAGGACCTTTTTTGGTCTTTGAAGATGTGGGAATGGATGAATGGGCCAGCTGGGTATATGTCCTTCATCTGAGGGCCATCCTACTTTGGCCTGAAAGAAGTCAAGCAGAGCCACCACTGATCAGTCACAGGGCTTTTATTACAAGTGACCAAACATCAATGGATCATGGCTTATGAAAAAAGTTAACACAAGAAGCAATAAATGTTACTATATCAATGTACAATGTTGATTTTACAACATTTGATAGAGTACTGAGCTGGGGTAAGGGCCTAGAGCAATCTCTCTGTGTGTTCCTGTCTTGTCTCTATCTATCTCGGTCTGTTGGTCTGTCTGTCTGTCTGTCTGTCTGTTTCTCTCTCTGTCTCTGTCTGTCTGTCTGTCTGTCTGTCTCTCTCTCTCTCACACACACACACACACTTTACCCATTGAACTCAATTCCATTAAGTTTGAATGAGTGAACATAATGTAATTTTTAAAAGCCTTTAATCACCTCTGGAAACCCACATTTTTATTTTCTTGGGCAAATGAAATTCATTCTGGCAAAAAGCATCTGAACCATAGACAAAATTAATGTAGGAGTATTAACATTTTTCCTAGAAATCCAGGGCACTCCTGAGGGATAAAGGCGAGGTACACTGTTTGCTTCCTGCTTCTCCATCTATCTGCTTCCCCCTCCCCCATCCACCATCAGCATCATTTGTCAACATTGCATCCATATTCCCTCTACCCATCTCAAATATCATTTTGAGCAAAATCTGTCTTTTCTTCTTGGATTCTCGTACCCCTTTCTTTTATTGTAGCCTCACTGGAATGTCCAAATCATTGTTTTCTGCATTGTCTTGCTTTGCTCTCTGGCTGTTTGTCCTAACTGTGAAGTCTGGGCTGTGTCTGGTTTATTCCCTGACCACAGGCACACAGAGGGGCTGCCCGGCCACCTCCTGTTGTTCTGTCTCTGAGCTGACAGAATCCATACTTTGATGCCCCTTGTGGTGTTCTCTGAAGCTCTCAGTTTTAGATTTGGACAGAGTGGCTCCTTTTACAGACATCTGCATGAAGTCCTGGCCTCATCTTCTCTTTCTGTAATGCCCATAGCAGAAACACACACACATCAGTAACTTTTCTTAATAACTCTGAGCTATCCACAAATAATGTCATTGTCAAAACTGAAATAGCAAGTGACTTTAATCTCCCAGGAATAGTCTAATACTGATGTTGTACATGTACATGCTATTGTCTGCTTCTTCTTATGTTGGCCCCTTTATTTATTTTGTATATTGGAGCATGTATTAGTTAGGGTTTCTATTGCTGCAACAAAACATCATGACCAAAAAGCAAGCTGGGGAGAAGGGGGTTTATTTGGCATTGTAGTCCATCATTGAAGGAAGCCAGAATGGGAACTGAAGCAGGGCAGGAACCTGGAGGCAGGAGCTGATATAGAGGCCATGGAGGGGTGTTGCTTACTGGCTTGCTCCCCATGGCTTGTTCAGCCTGCTCTCTTATGGAACCCAAGACCACCAGCCCAGGGATGTCATCAACCACAATGGGCTGGGCCCTCCCCCATCAATCGCTAATTAGAAATATACCCTACAGCTGGATCTTACGGAGGCAGTTGAAGTTCCCCCCTTTCACACAATTTTAGTTTGTGTCAAATTGACATACAACTACCCAGCACAGAGCATTAGGGGCTCACGTTCCAACTGTTGTTAGCCCGGTTGCCAGTCAATACCAGTGTCAATAATGCCAAAGAGCAAAGGAGGACTGATGTGCTTGCTTTGAAACCAAACCTCAGGAGCTGCTTTGATTTTGTTCTTTTTGTGGGAAGGTATCTGAGCACAGACTGCGTTGCTTTGATGGCAGGCATGTAGATCCCATATTCCAAGCTTTAAAGTCCCAAATAGAACAGTGCAATTTTGACCAAATTACCAAATAGCCCTACAGTTCAGGAGGCCATTTAAGCAGCCATGCTATTCTAATGGTTCTTCATTGTGTTAAAGTGACCACACCACAGTGGGAGGTGCCTGCTTTAGCAGCCTCTAAACCCCAGGCCAAGCCAAAGAGAAGAGCAGCCTCTCGACTGATCCTGGCTGAGGGATGGGTAGGTTAATATCTCAGTTCTCGGAGCAGTCTCAAGAAAGGACTCTGTGAAGATCTTAAGATCTTAGACTGTGACTAGAACTGAGCTGGCATGAGGCGTCTGCTCACTCCTCAGAGACAGTGTGTAGCTGTCCTGCATATGCAATGAGCAAAACACTCAAGGGTACCTGGAACTTGGTTAGGGTAGTCCATCCAGATTCTGAGTCCTGCTGTCTCCTGTCAGTTACAGGAGCAGTGCATAGCTTCACTCAAACAATTCTGTGATGCTCTCGAGAACCACCTCTTCTTTCTCTTTAGGATAGATTACTTACTTGAATCCTCCCTCCCTCTTGGAAAAACAAACCCTAGCCTCTAGAAAACAGCTGGACAGCACTTTCGGCTCTTCTAAGCCCCAAACATACTGAGCCACCCGTTTATCGGCAACTCCAGTTTCTCATCTCAGTCAGTCCATTCCCAAAGAGTAAGGCAGGCTGCTCATGGCACCCCCTCTCTCAGGAGAGCTTTCAGGGTGCTTGCTGCCTCACCTCCAGCAACAGACCAAAGCCCCAGGTACTCATACTGTCCCCAAGAGATTCCGGGTACCCAGACTTGCAGTGGAGACACTACTCTTCCCGCCCACTTACCTAGTCCCTCCTTTCAATCAGGGGCTGCATCACAGAAAGGTTTCTTAATCACAGTGCTCTTTCTTGCACCCAATGTCACTTCCTAGAGACTCCCGGTGACATTCCTAGAGACAGACATTCCTATGCTCTCAGAGGCATAGCAGGGACATCAGGCTCAGCATGTACACCTTAGCCCTCTCCAGGATGATAAAGGATACCAGGGTTCTAGTTCTCATTTTTCTTTTCCAGACAGTCATAGCAAGTCAGATCTTTGCTTGGGCCAGTCCCACAGATCAAAGCGCATTAAGACAGGCTTTACGGGCCACTTTCCCTGCGGGATTTTGCTTGAGGCCCCATAAAGTTCTCCATAAAAGTCTCTGGGCCAAATGATCCCCTGTCTGGACATCATTTGGTTAAGCCCAACTCCTATGCAACCCAATCCCTCTGCTTCCCAGTGCCAATCCCAGCTTCTGGGTGTTCCAGAACGTTCCGAGGGCATGGTGGGGAGTGGAGCTTGGAGTAAAGGACAGGGAGGGGTGAGTGGGGAACAAGAGCCGAGGCTGCAGGCTCTACCCGGTTGCAGTCGTTCCTCCCTTAACCTGATTTCTGCAGAGACAGGCCTCTGGCTTTTCACAGGTTGCTCTTCCCTGCGCGCGCGCGTGAGCACGCCTTTCCTGCCTATCTCGATCCTCCAGCCCCTAAACTGCTCTCCCCTTCTCCTCTTCCTTGGAAGGCCCTCTTGAGCCTCGGCAGGTCTCAGTAGGCTGAGCTGCTAGGCAGCAGGTCGTAGCGCCCCCCGCTGTAGACCACCACACCGGGTGGATAGTAGAGCAGGTCAGGTTCTGCAGAGGCGTTAAGCGGCGCCAGGGCCTGCAGCCCGTGATCTTCCGGCTCTGGCTTGGTGGAGGCAGTGAAGGGACGCATGCTGGTGAGCGAAGGGGACGCGATACGCCACAGCAGGTTCTTGAGCGCCTTTCGGAACTCGCGGCGCACCAAGCAGTAGAGGATGGGGTTGAGGCAGCTATTGGAGTGGGCTAGGCACACGCTGACTGGGAACGCGTACACCTGGCACACAAAGTACTCCTGGCTGAAGGGCACCGCGTTGAACTTGATGAGGATGCTCCAGGTGGTGAGCGCCTGGTTGGGCAGCCAGCACAGGAAGAAGGACAGGACTACGATGGTCACCGACTTGGTGACCTTGGACCGTCTCCGAGCGCTGGCTGCACTCAGGCCTCCTCCAGTCGCTGCTGCTCCCCCGCCATCGGTCGTCCCCACTACGCGGCGGTCGGAGATGAAGCGCACCAGCAACAGGTAACACAGACTGATGATACTCAGCGGCAGCAGGAAGCCCAGCAACACCTTCTGCAGGTGGTACAAACCCAGCCAGAACTGCCTGTCCCAGCCCAGCAGCTTGTCCGGGAAGTGCATGAGGCACAGCTCCTCGCCCATCACCCTGATGGTGGTAGAGAAAATGACATTGGGCAGCGAGGCTAACGCGGCAGAAGCCCAGATCAACCCACACAGCACCTTGGCTGAGAAACAGCAGCTGTTCCTTAAGCTCTGTCCACAGCAGTCGCCACGGCCATGCCCTCGGGTCCGATGGCTCTTCAAAGCCGAGGCCACAGAGTGGTAGCGCGCCACGCTCATCGCAGTGAGAAAGAAGACGCTAGCGTACATGTTCATGGACGTCACCATGGACACGATCTTACACATGGCTTTGCCGAAGGGCCACTTGAAGTCTAGAGCGTTCTCCACCGCCCAGAAGGGCAAAGTGAGCACGAATTGAAAGTCAGTCAGGGCCAGGTTAGTGACGAAGAGGTTGATGGAAGATTTGCGCCACGCCTGCTTGCTTTTCATCAGGTAGAGCACCAGCAGGTTGCCGGCCAGTCCCAGAGCACAAACCACCCAGTAAACCGCGCTGATGAGGATCCGTACCCGGGCCTCAGTGTCTGCGCTCTCTGTCCCGCCGCTTCCAGGGGGATGCCCCGGCGCTGCACCGTCTGGCAACTCCAACCCCAGCTCCCACCACAAGTCCGGAAGCTGCAGCGATGCGTTGCTGCTCGTGTTGGCAACCTCCAGCAAGTCTGGGATGAGACTGAAGAATTCTGAGAGCTCATCACCGGCAGCCGCCTTACCCATGGTGGCTGCGGTAGTTGCAGAAACCACCTGCATGCGCAGGTGCCTCTGGGTCAAGTTCTGCCCGCCAACTATCGGAGAGACACCGCTCCCTCCGGGTGTGGTACCCAAGCGGGCGCGGATTCTGGAGCTGTCTAAGAAGCCCCTGAAGCTGCGCCTGGAAACTGGATGCTGAGCCGAGTCCGCGCCCAGAACCGCCTTGGGCTCAAGATTTGGCTGAGCTCAGCGTTAATTCTTAACCAGTTTAGAGCAGAAGAGGGCAGTTCCAGGCAAGGGGCCGGGATCAAGGCTCCTCCTGGTGAGGACTGAGTCTTACCTCTCCGCTTCCCCGTTGTCACTTAGACACAGCCTCCTGCCCAGGAGCACAGTTCTCCGGCCGCTTCTCTACCCAATACGGTTGTCGGCTCTTGCTGTTGCCTGGACGAGATTCTCTCCTTTTAAAGGAAAACAGAGATAATGAACATCCGTATTTCACTCTGACTGCGGATTATTTCACGCCATCGCTGCCTGGAGTTCTGTTGGTGTTTTCTGTTTGTCCGGTATTGTCAACCCCCAGTGACTAACCAGAGTTACAGGAGTTACATTCGCACCCACTGAGTCTCTGCAGAGAGCCCCAAAGAGCATGCGTAATCCCCCATGCAGGAAGGGAGTGCTTTCCGAGGTGCTGAACTCTGTGCGCCACCCAGGAGGAGGCAGCTTCCATGGGCAACTCCCCTTCTCTTCCCTTCTCTTCTCCCTAGTTGCAGAAGGAGTGGTCTTAACCTTTTCTTTTCTCTTGTGGCTGGAGTGAGTCTGCTTCCTTCCTTTCTTATTCTTTTTATGACTTTTTTTTTTTTTTTTGCCTTTTCTCCTTTCACATTGAAACCGTCCGGCTTATACAATAGTGGCACCCTTTCTTCTTTAAGTCAAATGACAATTTATCTTTTCCTAATACTAGAACTGACGCTCCCTCTCCCCTTTAATTAGCACATTGGCAGAATTCCAAGGATTGGTGTTTGTCTAGAATCCGGTGTATTTTGAAAACTGAAACTATGGCAGTTACTTCTCAGCGCTGTCGTTTATTTAAATGCCAGACTAGTTGCTCTGATATAAACTACACTTTTAAAGAAGGACCTAATGAATTTGGAGTGTTGTCTTTACCGAAGAACTAAACTGAAATCCAAGCATGCTAAGCATGCAGAAATTGTCCTAACTTCTGAGATAATAAAGGGTTCCTGACTTTAATAACAGCAATTAGGGTTGTAACATCAGATTTAATGGAAGAAGTAGAGACATTTAATGAAAAAGAGAAACAATAAGAAAGGAAAGAAGTACTCAGCAGTCTTAGGAAGTTTAACAGTCTTAATTGCGAAGCACATTTTAAAAGGGCACTTTGCGGCAGACGCTGCATTTCTCTATTTTACCAATAGAGGCCGCCAGAGCTTTAGTAAAAATCAAACCGAACAAGAGTGGATCAGTTCTGATCTGAAGCCTCTGCCCTGGCAATTCTGAGCAGCTGTGGACACTTGTGCCTCTTGGCACCCCCGTTTTATAGCCTAGTCTTCAAGCTCACTTTTTCACTTTTAATAAGCTTTTTCTTTCTCTGTCATTTTCTCTTTTGCTTTGTTTGTATTTCAAGAGCTACTGAAAAATAAGGAAGCCTGTGATAATAACAAAAGCCCCCTGCAGTGAAGTTTTCAGTGTGTGCATGTCAATCGCTCCCCAACCCACACAAATAGCTTTTCTGTCTCCATGCTTCGAGTCTCACCCACGAACATATCTTCTTGATACACCCCCAAGTAACAAATTATTCACACACTTGATGAAGATTATCGTAGGACGGTCATTCATGCCATCTCACATTCATTGACCATTCATGTTTAGCTGGGCTCTGAGCTAAATTGAGAGATACACTACCAGGACATAAGTCTTCCATTTTGGCCTCTTCTGGAACTTAATCTAAATGAATGTGCAGTTTAGGAGCCCTGTGGCTGGCTGAAGTTTTTGTTTAGACTTATGTGTGATTAAGTTATCCCAAATGCAGTTGACTTGCAACAGACACATGGACAATAATTTTAGCTCTTTCCCTACTTTCTCTAGGAGGCGGGTAGGTAATAAGTAGTTTTCTGTTCTATTATGGGATGTTACAACTTTAGATTTTGGCTGGGGTTTATTTGGGGATTTAAATTTGGATAAACCACCAAGGGGGAAAGATTCGGGGTTTGCTTTGTTATGTATATGCTCCATTTTTCTGTGTTCTTTTTCTCTGGAGGTGAGGTCAGGCTGCGATGGAGTCCTACAGAAAAACACGTTATCATCAAGAAGCCGTTTTTCTCCATGGAGGCTGAATGTAGGATCTTGATATCTTTATTTTCTTTTTTTCTTTTTTTTTTTTTTTTTTGAGATGGGTTGTATATCTGAAATTATGTGGTCCAGGACAGAGGATTATTATTATGAGAAGGACAGAGGTACTGCAGACACTGTAGTATGTAGTTCTGCAAACCTAGAATCATAGATCATAGAGTGTAGCCTTTATACTTTGCAGGGGAGGCCTGAAGAGGTGAAAGGATTTACCCAAGGTTTCATTCTCACAACTCGCCATACCAGGTTTAAGCCATAACTCAGCTGACTTTCATGTGATGTACTTTTGGCTCATTCTTCACTCCCTAACTTGGATATAACTGCCCCATAGCTTTCAACGACAGAGTAGGTGATAGACTGAGTAATATTTTCTCCAAAATATGTACATCTTAAACTCTGGGCCCTCAGATATTATTTTATGTAGACAAAAGGATCACACAGATGTGATTGAAGGTCATGAGATGAGAAAGATGTTCATTGATTATGCAAACAGACCTAATACACTCACAAAAGCCCTTACCAAAGGGTGGCATGAGACATGGAGGTCAGAGAAGTTAATGTGATAGTGAAGCAGAAGTAAGAGGGATGTACTGTGAGATAGAAAAAGGGCCACACCTGAGGTTAGAAAGCCTCTGCCATACTTAAAGACACCTGTAGGGATCAAGAGAAGTCCCGAGTGAATGTATGTTGTTGACATGGACATGGTCATATCCAGGACCCAAATACCACATTCCTGTTGGAGTGGCAAAGCCTTCCCCTGGTGAGGCTCAATGAAATGTCAAAGCCTTCCTCTGGTCAATGTGCGGCTGTTGGTAGTGTGAGCAGAAAATGTCCACCATAGCTTTCTCCCCCCACCATATATTTATAGCTTCCCAACATAGACTGCTCCTACTGAGATTAGGCAAACCTGCCTCCCTGCTCAGCTGTCTGTAATAACTCTGCCTCCTTATTTATGTGTAATAACCCCACCTCCCTGTTCAACTGTATAATAAACATGTTGACCCTTGGAGGTGCTGTGGCTTCTCCACCCAGAAGCCCAGACCACCCAAGCTTTTGTGTTACAAAAAGAAGAAAAGAAAAAGGGGCCACGAACTAAGCCACTAAAAGGTAAAAAAAGGCAGGATATGGACTCTCTCACGGGGCCTCCAGAACACTCTAGCACCACCAGTGCCTTGATTGTCTCTGAACAATGATTTGGGAACTCTAAGTCTCATAAGAGATTGGATTTGCTTTGCTTTAAAGCACTACATTTGTGACAGGTTGTTGCAGCAGCAATTGAGAAACAACTACACACACACACACACACACACACACACACATATATATATATATATATTCTCACTAAACAATGCTGGATTAAGTGTATAATTTCATTTTAACCTATTTTACACTCATTCAACAAATACTTATTTAATATTGCTTTGTGTTAGGTGTTATTCCATAACTAGAAGACTTTGTGGTAATAGCATCTGTTAGAGTTCACCTTTGGATGGGTGACACAGATATTTAGGAGTTATGTGATTGTAATCACAAGAAGGAAAACACAGTAAAATGAATTATAAACCATCTCTAAGAAGGTTAAACTTTCTGAGCTTATCTATTTAATAACAAGGGTCACAGCTCTTCAAATTAAACATTTTCAAATTGCTATTAATTTCCAATCACTGTATGGCTATCTAATGAAATAAGGGTTTTTCTCTCTAGAAAACTATTAATAAGTGTTAGGCTTTGGAAACTATAATGTCTTAAAGGAAGGGGAGGAATTCAGTAACTATGTAAAGGGCTCCTCCCTTTCCATAGGAAAAGAAAGAACGTTTGTGCAGAGGGAATGTTGTGAGTAAAGACACCAGCTGGGAGTGAATAAGTTGCTTCTGTAGGCCAGAAACAGGACTAAACCCCCGTGCCACAGCACAGGAAGTGGGGCCGGTAAGGTATGATGAGTCAGATAATGCCTAGCCAAAGAAAGAGCCTTGACCCTCAACATCAGAGCAAGGAGAGGCATTGGGAAAATTCAGAAAAGGAAGCAGCAAGATCAGTTTTGCAAATGCACACCATCCCTTCAGCTGTATAGTGGATGGGATGGAAGGAGCAAAGACAGGGACATTTAAGCAATTAGAAAGCTAAAGCAAGGTGCATGGCCAAGGTGACTGCAGTTTGACCTGTGATAGAGAAGAGCAAAATGAAATTTACCTAGACATCTCGAAAACTGACTACTAGGACCTTGACGGGCAGCATGCAAGGGTGCAAGTCAGCAGGAAACAAAAGAGTCTGCCTTGGGAGTCTACTCTGAATCTGGGTAAGTGGGGATACTGTTCTCAGATGAAGTGATGGGAAAATGACACATTCAGATTAGACAAACGGGACTGCAAATGCTTATAAGACTATCGATGAGAAATCGGGGGATAGTTGAATATATGGGTTTGCAACTCTGAAATCTAGATCTGAGATAAAAACTGTGTGAGCCAATAGCACAGAGTTGAAAATCACAGGTTTGGCATTGTCTGGTGGAAGCTTGAAAATGAAATAACCGAAGAAGGCAGCAGACTTGGATAGGACAATAACAGGTGGAATAAGGGGCAGGAGAAAATTAAGAGCATGTGACATGGAAGGCAAGAAACCTAAAAAATGTAAGACGAAAGAAGAGGCTGTGTCTAATGCCACTGAGGTGAAGGGTGGCAAGAATGGAAATAATAGTCATAGAGTCAAGAGTCAATAGAGATCAAGAGACCATAGGTAATATCAGCACTCAGCAACATTTCAGGAGGCAGATGCTGGGCAAAGGGGCTCCTAAGATTAGTAAGGGACTCTCATTGACTTCTGGCCACTGGGGAAGCAGAGTCAAGGGAATGGGGTAGAGTTCAGAGATGCTAACATTCTGCTCATTGGAGATCTATGGTATAGGCTGAGAGATTCACCTAGACAACTGCCAAAGAGAAAGAATGCAGTCATGAGTTTGGGCCCTGGAGTCCTCAGTGTGTGTTGCTCACCTGAGAAATCATTTCAGTCTAAACGACAATTTTGAAACTTTGGAAATGTTGACCTTCTGAGACTGGTCATTCTTTGTTGTGGGAGGGTGACCAGCACTCCTGACCTGTCCCCACTAGATATCAGTAACATGTCTCACTCCTAAAATGCAATACAAACTGTCCTTACATGGCCAGGTACTATCTGGAGCAAACATTCCCTTCCCTCTACTAAGAAACTATGATCTTTCTGGGTTTGGGTTACCTCACTCAGGATGATTTTTTTCTAGTTCCATCCATTTGCCTGCAAATTTCATGCTTTCATTGTTTTTCTCTGCTGAGTAGTACTCCATTGTTTATATGTACCACATTTTTTTTCATCCATTCTTCCATTGATGGGCATCTAGGTTTTTTCCAGGTTCTGGCTATTACAAATAGTGCTGCTATGAACAACATAGCTGAGCATGTATCTTTATGGTATGAATCAGCATTCCTTGGGTATATGCCCAAGAGTGGGATGGCTGGGTCTTGAGGTAGTTCGATTCCTAATTTTCTGAGAAACCACCATACTGATTTCCACAGTGGTTTTACAAGTTTACATTCCCACTAACAGTGAAGGAGTGTTCCCTTTGCTCCACATCCTCTCCAACATTGACTGTGGTCCCTAGGATGACTGTGGCTTATAATAAATTTCGGTTTTACTCAATTATTGAAAAAAAATAGCCAAATGAATGGAAACACATGAACTATGAACCAAAGGTTGAGGGGCCCCCAGCTGGATCAGGCCCTCTGAATAGGTGAGACAGTTGATTGGCTTGATCAGTTTGGGAGGCAACTAGGCAGTGGGACCAAGTCCTGTGCTCAGTGCATGAGTTGGCTGTTTGAAACCTGGAGCTTATGCAGGGACACTTGGCTCAGTCTGGGAGGAAGGGACTGGACCTGCCTGGACTGAGTCTACCAGGCTGATCGCAGTCCTTGGGGGAGGATTTGCCCTGGAGGAGGTGGGAATGGGGGGTGGGCTGGGGGTAAGGGGAAGGGGTGGGAGGGGGGAGAATAGGGGAACCCGTGGCTGATATGTAGAACTGAATGGAATTGTAAAATAAAAAAAAATAAAAAAAGCAACTATGATCTAAAGGCAGATTATGTTAGTAGAGCATTGTACAGAATGATGTGGAAAACCTTATGACTCCATTCCCATTTCTAGGACAATAATTCATAGGGCCTCGCCTTTGAGCAGGAGTTAAAAGAGTGTACAGAGAAGTACCATGTTATACTCTCTTAGGCTACATGCATACCCCTCTCAGCATTGATTGAATACATCCTTCCAACCAGAGAACCAGAAGCTCTGGTTCATACATGACAGCTGAAACTCCTGGCCTTGTCTGAATACAAGAAAAGTTGGGGGGA
This sequence comes from Peromyscus maniculatus bairdii, assembly GCF_049852395.1. Lineage (NCBI taxonomy): Eukaryota > Metazoa > Chordata > Mammalia > Rodentia > Cricetidae > Peromyscus > Peromyscus maniculatus. The sequence goes on along the minus strand of NC_134866.1, from coordinate 28,106,719 downwards.
AACTGGGCCCCATCTGTAGTGAGGCAAGCTGATTCTTCTGGTTCTACTTCCACTGCTGTTGTGCTGAGAGCTCTTTCAGGTCACTCAGGGCTAGCAGATACTCCATTGCTATGGATACACACGGCCCATCTTGGAAGGGAAGGAAAGAACAAAAAAACAAGTGCTTGTGGCTTTGCAATCTTCTTATGTGCCTCCCAGTGAAGTTTCAGGTTAGACTTCTCAAACAGGCATTCCAAGTCATTAGATATTTTGAATATGGAATAGAGAAGTTGAAGTCTCTGCCACTCTTGCTTGGAAATGAGTCATCTCAGGGCTGACCCCCAAGCAATCAGATAATGATTCCATCCACAGTCGGGTGATGCTTCTAGCTGCAGATTCTCCACGTAAGGAAGTAACTGGCAGTCTGGAATAGCCTGAGGTAGATGCTGGGTGTGCATCTTGAAAGTTAGTGGGGCGCTTGTCAAAAATACAGATTACATACCTCTCCACATCCCACACCATCCCCAGACACTCCGATTCTCAGAAGGGTTGGGAAGGAGCCCAGAGGGCCACAGTTTGGACATTCTGCCAAGCAACTCTAATTTTTTCCCAAATTTGAGCCTCTGTACCAATTTCCATGCAAGCTCTAAACCTCTAGGTAGGTAATTCTGAATTCTTGAAAACCATGGTCTCCAGTGCCAGTTTATTACGCACTTGATTCTGGATGGGGTGAAGGAGCTATGGAGAGACTTGATTACATTCTCTCTCTCTCTTTTTAATTTATTTAACTTTATTTTATGTGTGCACTGGTGTGAAGGTGTCAGATACCCTGTAACTGGAGTTACAGACAGTTGTGAGCTGTGATGTGGGTGCTGGGAATTGAACCCAGGTCCTCTGGAAGAGCAGCCAGTGCTCTTAACTGCTGAGCCATCTCTCCGGTCCAGCCCATGGTCACATTCTCTTAATATCACAGTAAGCCCCTGTTGATTTGAAAGGGCCTTGTGCTGCAGAGGGGCCATGAGAACTAGTTAACCTACGACTCAGCTTGACCCCTCAGAGATGGCTGTCCCCATGTGTCGCTCCCACAGAATGTTGCCAGCATGCCTAGAAAGATCTTCATTCCTTACTCTGTTCTCCAACATGAATCACAGATGATGTGTAAGAACTTCCAGTTGTGTTTGACTAAGTCTGTATAATGGAGGAGAAATTCCCTTTTCAAACAATTCACTGTCAGAGAAAACTAAACTTCAGACCATTTATCTGAACAGTGTTGAGCCTGTTTTGGTCAGACAGCCCATCCAAACTCGAAGGAGAAAAGCCTGTCAGGGTGAAATGCTGTTAGGTGTGCTGTTAAAAATAACACCACATCCTTTGACTTTCCATATGAATCCCTACTGGAAAGTTGAACAGTATGTAATTTGTTGACATTGTTAAAGAGTATAAACCTTGTGGAAAAATAAAAAAGAGGCTGCCTTTTTTCAGCAGTTTGATTTAAGCCAGCCATGGCCCATTCTGCATTTGCAGTCCATTATTTTGATTATCAAGTTTTAACATTGTTGGTGTTCACATGTCAAACTGTTTTCCTTGGCTGGCACTGCCTTTGTTAAAGACAGTCTTGTAAATGTTTCCTCTCCTTTTCCATGTCAAAATATTTCAGACTTACTTATACTTCAAGAGTAGGCAAAAATACTACCATTTTGAGAAAGGTCCCCCAATTCACTGAAAAAGATGCATTTTCCCCACCTTATCTACTTCTGTTTAGGCATGCATCCCACATAGCAGATTCTGAGGCTTTCTGTACAGTTTCTCCTGCTGGCAAGGTGTGTGTGAACATTCTTGAAGTTCATAAGCACAAAACATAGTTTAAGAAGAAAGAGTTAACATTAATGATCTTAGCTTCCAACTCAAGATACTGGAAGAAGACCAATAAATTACATTCATAAGGTAGGACCAGAGATACACAGGCAGAATCTTAGTTGCGTCAGGGACTAACTTTCTTACTGTTATGTCACAGAGATATTCAAAGAGAGGTCTTAGGAGGAGGCCAGAGCATCTGAGGACAGGGTTGCTTGGGGTCCTGGGAAAGAGGCTAGCCAATAGATATGTAGGTATATTTGTATTTTTTGGAAGCCTCTGATGCCATCATTGTGTACCTCAGTCTACACAAACATGAATCCTTACAATGTTGTGCATTCTCTTGTCAATCCAGCACCCCAAACTCTGAACTACAGGAATATTAACTCACTGGTCATTCACCACGTCCCGAAGCAGCCTTGCTCCCTTTCTTTGTCCACCACATATGTTCTCTTTGCTCAGGTGGGAATTTCCAGTCTCTCTGCTGTCTGAACCATAAGTTCTCTTTCTTAGAGGTATTTTTTTTGTCATTTTCAGCTTTAAATTTCTTTTGAAAATTATATATACACATATAAGGATTTTTTTTTTTGGTCTTTTCTATCCCCATCACCTTCTTCTGTCCCTGTCCTTCTCCTTCCCATGCTCCTACTTTCAGCCCCCCCCCCACTGACTTCAACTGAAGTTGCTTGCATGAGCATGACTTGGGGTTATTTCCTAGGACACTGGCAACTTACCAGTGGCTCTCCCACTGAAGAGAGGCTGTGAGCACTGGTAACCATTCACTGTGCAGAGTCCCTCAGTGGGCACTGGAGAATGTCTTGACTTCCTCCCCTAGGCAAGATGAAATGGTGATGGCCTCAGTCTTATACAGGCAACCACAGCTGAAGCCAGTGTCTGGTGTTTCCCAGAGCTCTTCCTCATCTTCTGGCTCTTAACATTCTTTCCACCCATCTTCCTTGATGTTCCCTGAGCCATGGGAGTGGGGGAGGGGTTGACACAGATGTCCCATGTAGGACTGAGCACTCCATAGTCATGTATTCTCAGCACTTCAACTTTGACCTACCGATCTGTCTTGAAGATTCAACTCACCTCATTTCTTCTTTGGAGAGTTTGGTAATTCTCAGTGCTCCCAAAAGAGAACCAATCACTCTTTCTCTGTTCCCCTAGGACTTTGTATGAACATCTGCTATTGTGCTTATTGCTCACAAACCACAACAATGAAGTCCTCTAAACTGAATGCATCTTGAGCACTGCAGTCATGTCTAATTTTGTATCCTCAGCTCTTGACAAAGTGCCTGGAAAGTCCTGTGGAGCTTGTACCCACAAATGAGTCATTAATTCAGTTCTTTCCTGACCACTAACATCCATTTAACAATGAAAAAGCAATTTCCAGTTAGAACACCCTGAAGTAATGAATAAGTTCTGTTTCAAATACTTCTCCAGGTCTCCTATTCACACCTTGCACAACATGAAAGCTGACATTTTCAATGCATAGGAAATTATTGTTGCATAGTGAGGCCTGCACAGGTCTCATTTGAGTAAGGAGGCTTCTATAGTCAGGCTAACAATAAGGGCTCCCAAAGAACTAATGAAGACTTGCTCTAGCAGAAGATATTGAAACTGGTCTTCATTACTTCACAACATCCTGAAAACAAAATAAAATGTCAATTTAACTATCATTCTAAATCTATTAAACCTGGCTTAACTAACCTGGCTGGATTTCATGTACAGCTTTTAGATTCTCGTGTTTGAGTGTGAATGTGTGAATGTCATGCACACAAGTGGTGTGTGTAGAGGGCATGTATGCCATGGTGTGTAGTTAAAGGTTCAAGAACAACATTATTAATTAATTAAAAATTATTTTATATGTATGAATGCTTTGCTAGCATGTATGTCTGTACCCCATGTGCATCTCTGGTGTCAGCAAAGGCCAGGACTAAGTGTTGAATGGCCCTGAAAGTGGAATTACAGAAAGTCGTGAGCCTCCGTGGACCTGGGTCCTCTGAAAAAGCAGCCAATGCTTTTTCTTTCAATCAGAGCCATTTCTCTAGCCTCAGAAAACAACTTTTGTGGGGCTTGTTTTCCTTTTACACCTTTATGTGGGTTTCAGGGACTACACTCAGGTCTTCAGGCTTACACTAACAAGCACCTTCCCTGACCCTTAGGTTCTTTTTAACAGTTCAACATTTATCCATAGTTACCACTTCTTTTCAAGGTTTCAAGAAAGTGTACTTCACACCAAATTTCACCCTACACACATCTATATAAGAGAAAATAAAAGAACCATATAGCTTGTTCCACAAGTTCAATGAATCTAGCCAATTTCCACCAAAATCACTTGAGGAAAATGAAATAATGTTTTATCAGCAAGATGTGGCTAGTTGGAGTCAGGAAATATGAAACCAGAGAGGAATCAGAGGTCTATCTATTTGCCAATGAGGCCAGTGGTGCCATTGATGAAGACAGAATGCTTATTAGATTCTATTATAAAAGCATGTTTAAGCAGGGCGGTGGCACACACCTTTAATCCCAGCACTCGGGAGGCAGAGGCAGGCAGATCTCTGTGAGTTTGAGGCCAGCCTGGACTACCAAGTGAGTCCCAGGAAAGGCGCAAAGCTACACAGAGAAACCCTGTCTTGAAAAACCAAAAAAAAAAAAAAAAAAAAAAAAGCATGTTTAAAGCTGATGTAGTTGCTACCTATGATATCCAGTTCTAACACATCCAAAAGCTTCCTCCCATCCCCTTTGTAATGATCCCTCCTATTAACTTGCTCACTCTGGTGTGCCTGTCAGTACAGAGGAGTTTGTTTTTCCTAGAGGTGTTTATCAGTGCAACCTTACACGATGCACTGTGCTTGTTTATATGTGAGAAGGCAAGGGTCTGGCTTCTTGGCTCTGAATACTCAAATCTGTGCTGCCAAGTGTAGTTTGTTCTTTTAATGCTTATTACTATTCTACAAGATGGGTATAAAGTTTATGTATTCAGCTATTGACAGATTTGGATTGTTGCCAATTTGGGCTTTCATAGAAGACACTGCTGTAGATGATTATGGTAGTTTGAATAAAATTGGCCCCCATGAGTTCATAGGGCACTATTAGAAGGTGTGGTTTTGTTGGAGTAGGTATAGTCTTGTTGGAGGAAGTGTGTCACTTAGGGGTGGACTTTGAGGTTTCCTTTGCTCAAGCTATGCTCAGTGTGGTGCAAAGTTTACTTCCTGTTGACTATAGACCAAGATGTGGAACTCTCAGCTCTTTCTCCATCACCACTATGATGATAATGGACTAAACCTCTGAAACTATAAGCCACCCCAATTAAATTTTTTTCTTTATAAGCATTGCTATGGCCAGGGTGTCTCTTCACAGCAATAAAAACCTTAACTAAGACAGAAGTTAGTAACAGGGACTGGGGTATTATTATGATAATGTTTTTATTTGGAGGAATTTGGACTTTGGTATGTTGGGTTAGGAAAATAGTGGAATGCTTTAAGCACTGCTTAATAGGTCATACTAGTAGGAAGATGGAAGACTTGAATTGTAGGGGCCTGGTTCAAGAGGTTTCTGAGACAAAGAATTTTAATATGTTGCCTAGCAATCACTCTTTTGATATTTTGGTGAAGAATGTGGCTGCTTTTAGTCCTGGTCTGAAAAGTCTGCCTGAGCCTAAAATGAAGAGTTTTGGATTGATGGTATTGGCTAAGGAACTCTCAAAATAAGCTAGTATAGACTCTGTGTGGTTACTGGTGTTAACTCGAATGAAGATTTATAATGAAGGAGCAAACTGAGAAAGGAAAAATACAAAATATATAATTTGAGGAAAAAAGAAGCACCAGGAAGTGGAATGGAACTAAATCTTTTGTTTAAGGTAATAAACAGATTAAGAAATGGAATAAAGGGAGTGATGATCTCAGGGCAAGATCCAACCCAGCTAAGTTTCTAACTTGTGAAAAAGGAATTATAGAAAAGCTTAGAATCAGGTATGGTGGTGCACTCCTTTTATCCCAGCACTCTCAAGGCAGAGGCAGGTGAAGCTCTGATTTTGAAGACAGCCTGGTCTACAGATCTAGATTCAGGATAGCCAACCTTAGTCAGTTAAGGAAACCATCAAAAACATAAAGCTGATGAAGATATAATTGAAGGAGGGGCCTGTGTTCTGGCCTCAATAAGTAGCAGAATTTGGCAGCTTTGGCCATGTGGTTCTGGAGTTAAGGACAGAAGAAAGGGGCTATGGAATCCCTACTAAGAAAAGCCACTGAGGGCAGGAATGTGTCAGGGATGTTCCTGAATGGGGGCCTAGAGAGGTCGTTGCTTGAATCTGTGAATCCTAGATTACCTTGGAGACCTCAAAATGCTAGAGATACCAGAGCCATGGGATACCTGCCAAGGAAAGCTACTAACAGGGAGTATAACCACCCCAAGAGAGAGAAGTGTGTTGTAGTCAACAAAGCTGAAAGGAGTTGGAGATCTGAAGAGTGTTTTGACATCAGACATAGAGATGCTGAGTTTAGAGTTTGCCCAGCTGGTTTTCTGTCCTGCTTTGGTCCATTATTTCCTCACTATGCTCCATTCCCTGTGTTTTGGAATGGCAATGTATACCTGTGTCATTATATATTGAAAATATGTGATCTGCTTCTTTATTTTAATTTTATAGGGGATTATAATTAAGAGATTGCATGAATCTCAGAAGAGACTTTGAACTTTGGGCTTTTAAACATTGTTGAGACTGTGATAGATTATGGGGACTGTTGAAGTTTGACTAAATGCATTTTGCATTATGACATTGTTATAAGCTTTTGGAAGCCAGGGTGTATAATGTGGTGCTTTGAAAGAAAATGGCCCCCAAAGGGAGTGGCACTATTAGAAGTTATGGCCTTGTTGGAGTAGGTGTGGTCTTACTGGAGGAAGTGTGTCACTGTAGAGGTGGGCTTTGAGGTCTCATATATGCTCAAGACATGCCCACTGTCTAAGACCACTTCCTGTTGCCTGTGAGTCAAGATGTTAAGGACTCTCAGATTCTGCTCCAGCACCATATCTATCTGCATGCCACCATGTTGTGCCATGATGATAATGGAATAAACCATTGTAAGCCACCCAATTAAGTGCTTTCCTTTATAAGAGTTGCTGTGGTCATGGTGTCTCTTCACAGTAACAGAAACCCTAACTAAGACAATGATAGTGCCCGTATCTTTGGGTGGATGCACAATTGCTTTCATTTGTATTGGCCTAGTGCCCAAGAGTGGAGTGGATTAAGTCATGGTACTAGGTAGTTATAATTTTAAGAAATTAGTAAGCTGTTTTCAAGAGGTTTAAATGTTGCTAGCCTTGTAAATCATAAATTGAAATTCTAAATGGATGTTGCCAGGAGCTGAGGACTTTGGAAGCTCAATCTTCACAAACGGTATGGAAATCCCAGAACCTGACTCATTACATGAGGAAACAGAAAATAACATTGTCTAAATAAGCTGGAAAGCAGCTGCTCAGCTGAGGCCCTGGTCTTGAACCTCTCAGCCTCCAGTATGCTTTTGATGCTTTCTCTTAGTTGGTCATTTCCCTTTTCCTTTCGGGATTTCAGAGATATTGCTTGTCTTCTGGCTGGCTTTGCTTTGGATGAAAAGTTTGTCTCATTCTGCTTTGTGTCCACATGTAGAATGCCTTACCTTATTTTTCTGGTTACAAACTAGATTTCGCATTTCTTATTTGTTTTGAGCACTTGGGTTGTGATGTGCCCTTGGGGTGGTTTTTCTATTTCTGTGTTTGCAATTTATTGAACATCTTGTATATAAAGAGAATATTTATATGTGTATGCATATATGTATGTATATATATATGCTGTCTTTTTCATTTAGAATTTTTTTATGTCTTCAAGTTCACTGATATTTTCTTCTTCAGGGTCTAATTAACTAACAATGCCATGTAATACATACATTGTTTTCTTAATCCCTAGAAGTTTGACTTGCTTTTTTCATATTTCTCATGTCTTTCTTTACCATGCCTATACTTTCTTTGCCTTTTTCTAAATAATGTACTCACTTGAATCTAAAAATATCTTTATTAACTAACAATTATCAACAATATCATTTCTGGGTCTGTTTCTCCTTATTTAATTGCTTCTTTGAGGTAATATTTTATTGTTGATGCTGTTGTTACTTTGTCTGTTTTTTTCCCAGAGCTGAGGACCAAACCCAAGGCCTTGAGCTTGCTAGGCAAGTGCTCTCCCACTGAGCTAAATCTCCAACTCCGGAAATATTTTTTAATTGAATGATACATATGATAAACTTTACCTTATTGGATAATGGCTCCTTTAATGTTCCTTTAAATATTCTTTTTAATTCTTCAACAGTTTTATACATGTATATAATGAATGTTAGTCATTTCACTCCCATTATCTTCTCTCATCCTCCTTCTTCTCCTTCCCCCTCTGAGCTGTAACACTTAGAATTCCCAGCTACATGCAGTTGTCAGCACTGTTTGTTTGAACATTTTCTTTCTCATCTTGCTTTAGGTAATTTTATTACATGCATGGGTGATTAGTATTTAATAAAGGGGATGCGAGTGAATCCTTTATAAACTGCACCTCTCCTCCTTCCTGGCAGGTCCTTCCTCTCCTGCAGCCTTTCCTGTAAACTCCTTGCCACTTTGGGAAGCTCCAGTTCTTGCCTGTCCTCTCAATGACACATCAGTGAACTGTTTGAAGTCTGTCCACTCACTGCATTGCGTTCTAGGACGTCTCTCTCAACAGTCAGCTGAAAACACTGTCCCTCATTTAATCTGTTTACTTAATGTCCCCATCTCCTTCATCTCACCTGTTTACCCAGGAAGACGAAATTGTCCTTCTGATACTCTGTCACCGTTCCAGATGCATGTCCCTTTCGCTAGATATTTATACACTGCCTCTATGAGGTTGAAGAGTGTCTTCACAATATCTTCATCAAGGCACGTATCATCAGCAATCTAAATAAGAAACATCTGGTGTTTTGTGTGTGTGTGTGTGTGTGTGTGTGTGTGTGTGAGAGAGAGAGAGAGAGAGAGAGAGAGAGAGAGAGAGAGAGAGAAAGAGAGAGAAAGAGAGAGAAAGAGAGAGAGAGAGAGAGAGAGAGAGAGAGAGAGAGAGAGAGAGAGAGAGAGAGATTGCTGAGGTACTTCAAGTTGCTGCTGTACTGTGAGATTTTGACACTGTGTTATCTGGTCTTGTCAAGACTAGTGCTCTTTTTAAGCGTGTAAATAATATATACAAGTACCAATAATAAAATATTGTGAAACAAATGATAAATACCACCCCAGCCCCCAAGGAAACATTGGTGGGTTTGTGATGGGCCTCAGTTTCCAAACCTCATTTCCAAAGCAATGACTCTTGATTTCTCTTTCTGGCTTGTGTTCCAAGGTCAGATGTCAGACCATGTGTAGAAATGACACTGTGGTGGCCCCTTGAACAGACCAATGCTCCATCTACTGCTTGAGTACATATTATGTATCCCTTAGGAATGTAGTACATGTGTGTATATGTGAACACACAAACATACACTTATGTGATCAGCTGTGGTGGTATTGTGTTCCCCAAAATATTGTGTACCCTAATAAATTTATCTGGGGTCAGAGAACAGAAAAGCCACTAGATACTTAGGATAGGCAGTGGTAGCACATGCCTTTAGTCCTAGCATTCCAGAGGCAGAAATCCATCTGTTCAAGGATACAGCCAAGCATGGTGACTCATGCCTTTAATCCCAGAAAGCCAGCCTTTAATCCCAGGGAGTGATGGTAGAAAGCAGAAAGGTATATAAGGCGTGAGGACCAGAAACTAGAAGCATTTGGCCTGGTTAAGCATTTGACTGGTTAAGCTTTCAGGCTTCTAGCAGCACAGTTCAGTTGAGACCCATTCTGGCTGAGGACTCAGAGGCCTCCAGTCTGAGGAAACAAGACCAGCTGAGGATCTGGCAAGGTGAGGTAGCTGTGGCTTGTTCTGGTTCTCTGATCTTCCAGTTTACCCCAATACCTGGCTCAGGTTTGATTTTATTAATAAAGACTATTTAAGATTCATGATATAACCAGCTACTTTTGCTTTCAGTAAATCTGTAAAGGAGACTACTTACTCTTATGAGCAAAGGAAGGCAGGAATATTCTAAAACTGAAGTCAGAATTTGATTTCCATGGTCAGGTGGGAGTTAGGAGAGAAATCCAATCTTTTTAGCAAAAGAATGTGTCTATGGGCCTCAAACATTTCTCATATTGTTCCTCGCACTTATTCATCATACACCCATCCTATGATCAAATATTTAGCAGGTGCATCTTTGAGTGATATGCAGAAATGAATAAAACATAGTCCCCACGCCCACTGCTTATAATCAAGTGAGAAACCAATCAAAATTACCTAATTAACATGAGTTTTTCTGCATGACATGCTGCTCAGCTGCTCACTTTCTAATTCACTATCAAATGAGTTATCACTTCTTTGTGTTCACAGACTTCCCTAACTCTTACATGCTAATCCACCCATTCAGTCAACGTAGCCTGCACTTCTGACTTTCTCACACCCAGTTTCAAAGACACTACCCGTCTATTCATAGAAAGATGAACACTCTCACCTTTAAAGATGAAACACACCACATTAATCTGATCATAAACACAGCTTTACTCTAGGAGACTGTGGCCGAATCAACAATACCCTTTGATCTGGAGTCCCCTCAGGTGACCCAGTCGAGATTTTGTGTGCCAACAAAACAAGTAGCTGATAGTGTGAGTCAGTGCTATCTGCAACAGACAGGGGATTATAGAACAATAAAGGAGGTCCTGGCCACCGTGGAGGCCATCAGGATTCAACATGGATAAAGGTGTTAGCAGAAGCTCTTGGCCCTCCACAGCTGTCTTGTGGGCCTCATGCAAGGAGGCTGGAGGACACAGCCTGGCTTTCTGTGCTGTGAAAAATCAAAGTGCCATAAATGCTTGACTCGTGGACACGGGGATGATTCACATTTCTCTCCAGCAATGTGGGCAAGCAATGTTGAAATTCAACAAAAATCATAAAGAAATCTTTAGTCTCAATCTAAGGTTAACGTCAAGGTTGATTTTTTTTCCTGTATTATTCAGAGAAGAGACATACTGTCCATGGAAAGTCAATCATCTCAGTACTTAAGGCAGTTGCTTCCTTGGTTTCAGGGAAAGATCTCCAACATGCAGTAGCAGCATGAATGTCTCTGCCTGGTTTTAGGCCCCAGGTTCTATTATTTCTATATTTAGTGACAAGGAGAATCAATTGTGATACAGCCATACAATGGAATACAACTTGGGAATCAGAAAGAGCAAATGAAACACACAACATCCATGCGTCTCAAAAAGAATGCCCAGTGAAACAAGAAAAATAAAAATGAGAATTTCTCAGTAACTCATTCACACAAAAATTCTACAAATATGCCCAAAACAACCCCCAAATGTTAGTGACAGGAAGCAGAGCAGTAGCTGCCTGAAGTTATGGGTCATTTAACTAGACACAGGAGGAAAGATCTTTCAAAGAAGCCATCTAGGAAACAGCTGGTTTGATGCATATATGTTTATTATTATGTGAAACAGATTAATATTGTAGTGATGGTATCATAGGTCTATACACATATTTTCAACACATATAAAGTTGTGTGCTTGAAACAGGATTAGTTTCTTATGCTGAAATTATACTCCAATCATAACTATTTACAGGGCTGGAGCGATGGCTCCGTGGTTAAGAGCACTGACTGCTCTTTCAGAGGACCTGGGTTCAATTCCCAGCACCCACATGGTGGCTCACAACTCTCTGTAGGTCCAGTTCCATTGCCACTCATGGCAAAACACCAATGCACATAAAATAAAAGTAGAAAACATTTTTTTTAAAAAAAGAAAAGAACTTCTCCAATCATAACTATTTACAAAGTGGATACTACTATATTTATTACTGCCTAAACTAATCTCATCTTTTCACTTTCAAGTTTCTTGGGGACACAATTCTCCCACAATTCTGTTCTCAGCGGTCCCGGGGCAGGGCGCGGCGGGGGGGGGGGGGGGGGGGGGGGGGGAGGGGGGATACCAAAATCCAGTAATGTAGCCAAATTTCTAAGTGGTCTTATTAAATAAAATACACGGAGCTAAATATAGGGGTGAAAGCCTTAGAGATCAGAAAAACAGTGAGAGCCACCAGCTAACCTTAACTCACCCTGCCATAGCTTCCAAAGAGAGCTACTTCCTGTCTACCCGTACCTTTATTGCCTTGCTGTTCTGCCCTCTCATTGGCTCTTAGTCCAGCTACCTTACTTTCTTGTCACTGCCTGTCTGTACAGACCTCCAGCTCTCTATGGTTGGTACTGGGATTAAAGGTGTATGTCACCACACTTGGCTCTGTTCCCTAGTGTGACCTTGAACACACACAGATTCTGACTGCCAAGTGATCAGATTAAGGGCGTGTGCTACCACTGCCTGACTTTTGTGTTAAAGGCTTGCTATTTCCTCCAGGCAAACTTTATTAACATACAAATAAAATAACAGCACATTTCAGCACAAATAAAATATCACCACACAGTAATACCAAGGAGTGATTCTCCAGGACTAGAACAGCATGTGCTGATACTCAGCTGGTCCCTCTTCTGAGGATGAGAACCCTCCCCACACTCCCACGCTACTCCTAGGTTCTGATTCCATGCAATGTGTTAAGCAAGCCTAAACAATGCATAAAAAAGACTTAGACATTCCCTGGTATTTCCATCTCTTCCTGACACCACTCTATGATGGGATGTCTTATCTTTATGGATTTTAAGGAAACTGACTGTACGACATTTACTGGTGGGTGGACTTACCATTTCTTAACTGGTCTTTGGATCTTTGCTGTCATTTTTATTTTATCAGTCATGTTTCCGAGTCTTCAGAGGCAGTTTTCTTCTTTTCTGACTGACTGTTGGAGCTGGTGAGTGCTCTACATTCTCAGAAACTCTTCCCACTTACTTTTGATGAGAGTAAATTTTTGTAATTCTCTACTGCTCTCATTAGCCAATCTGTAGGCTTCTTTACAATTCTTTATTTCTCAACACTTCAAACAAGAACAATTTTCAGGAAAATGGATGCAACTGGAAAGAATCATGTTAAGCAAATCAAACCAATTGCAGAAAGGCAATACTGTGTTTTCCCCCCTCATTTGTGGTTCCTAGGTTTTATACAGATAAATGAAATCCTATATAGAAAGTATGATGTGAAACATGTTCAACACACAACATATACACATTAAAAAAGCTTGAAAAATTAAATAATTTAGAAAGTAAGGAAGTACCTCATGGTTCAGTCATCGTATATCTTTATTATCTGATAGCTCTACTCATTTGGAAATTTCACTAATCTTTGTGAATATCAATATTACCCATATACCCATGATGGTTTTTAAGTATATTCCTCAAATCCAGACCCTCCCCTGAAGTTCATTACAAATATCCACCAGCCCACTTGATGCTTCTTTTCAGATGGCTGAGACTCATATTGAACTTTTTTTTTTTTGGTTTTTCATGTTACTTTGTTATTTATGTGTATGTGGAGGTATTTTTTTTTAAGTTTTTTTTTTTTTAACCTGGTTCCCTCTACCAAAGGTATGGTGAGGGGAAGGTTTTTATTTTTTATTTTTATTTTTTTTTTAAGTTCACAATTCAGTGGCATGAATTACAATCAAGATATTAATTATACTTATGATATTCATTAATTACACTCATGATATTAATTACATTTGTGGTATTCATTGATTACATTCACAGTATTCATTCAATAACTATATTTATGATATTCATTAATAACATTAATTGTATTGATTTAGTACATTCATATTATGTCCTGATACTACTCTCCATTTGTGGGGCTTTTCCATCACATAAAACAGAGATTCTGTACTGAGGAAATCATTGCTCTATATTCCTTTCTTCTCCATCTTGAGACAACAGTTAATCTTTCTGTCTCTATGAATTTGAATAGTCTATATATTTCATGTAATATAATTCTATAGTATTTGTCCCTTTTTTAATGTAAAAATATTTTATGTACAACTGCAGGAGAAATAATACACAGATAGCTTGAACATAAAAACAGGTTATAATTCAAAAGTCCAGGGTTATTTGAAACTGGAAAATATTTTCTCTGTAGAAAATAGTAAAAATTTTTGAACTTTTAAAAAAAGATTATTTATTTGTTTGTTTGTTTGTTTGTTTATTATGTATACAGCGTGTATGACTGCAGGCCAGAAGAGGGCACCAGGTCTCATTACAGATACTCATGTGGTTGCTGGGAATTGAACTCAGTCAGTGCTCTTAACCTCTGAGCCATCTCTCCAGGCCCCATATTGAACTTCTTAGGGTCCCTGCTACAGCAAACCTCTCATACCTCCAATCTTTCCCATCTCTGTACTGGGAACTCTAAACCTTTCACCCACCCATGATTTCTTGGTTTCTCTTCTATCACACATCCAATTCTATCTGAAATATTAATGGTTCTGTCTTTAAACTAAATCTAGGGTCTGTCCAACTCTCTTTATGCCTTTAAAAAAACCCTTACCTAATGCAACATTATTTCCTACCTAGGTTACTTCAATTATCTGCCAAATGTGCTTTGTGTGCATCTGACTTTGCTTCCCACAGTCATTCTCAACCAATGAGATTCCAAGCCAAAGAGATTCCTTTAGATTTGAAGTCAGTTCTTTGTCAACTATTTCTTATAAATTTCCCAATGGTGTTCAGACTTGTTCAGGGTCAAATCCAAAGTCTCTGGGATCTACCCGAAGCTCCTCTTCCCTTGCTTCCCTGCCCAGCTCTCTGGCCACAACACACTGCTGCTTTCCCTTACATTCTCCAAGCTTCTTCCTACTTTGATATCATCATTTCCTCAGCCTAGGAAACCTATGTTACTCTGACTCTTCTTTCCTCTAGATTTCTGCTAATATCTAAGCAGAATTAGTTAGAGAGGATGTTCTTGGCCCTCTTAAGTGAAATATAAACCTATGATCCCAAACATTCTTTGTTCTATATTTCGCCTGCTTATTGGTATCCACTGGCTGTTACCACTGCCTTACACATTACATACTTATATTTGTTTATTTTTCTATTACCCTGTCTCCCACATCACCAAACTAGAGCATATGTAAGCACAATTACAAAGTTCCTATTTTATTTATTATTGTATTCTTGATGTTTGGACACAGTAAGTAGTCAATAAAATATATTTAATGAATAACTGTTTGCTATGATAATAACACTCAAAAGCTCTCCAATACATTCATCCCTTATTTCTTCCTCTGCTTTGCAACACATATAATGTTATAAATATAATATATATATATATGTATATATATTCTTCTTTTCTTTGTGCTTAGTATTTATGACAGAATAAAAGAAAGGTGGTCATTTCTATTAGGCTCAAGACCAGCATAGGAGCAGTTTGGTAATGACAAGACCGTGGTTTCCAGGCTGTGTACTTTTTCTCACTTGTCAAGAGACCACCATACACCGACATGTACTTGACTACTGCCTTCCAGAACACATTCACCTCATTAATTAATAGTCTTCCCTAATTTTCATCGCTGTGCCATCTCTATCAAGTGTTAAATTGTTATAAAGAATGAGAAGTCTGGTACTTTTTAATTTAGAAACTGTCCCAAGATTGCAGGAAGTTGGAGATAGCATTGAAAAAGAAGTCTTTGCGATCTGAGTCAGTCTAAGAGTAATCTGTCAACAACACACTTCATCATTTTCCAAATGCCTTAATGCATGTCAGAAGTCAACACGGATATCCCTCCTTAATCCTGATTATCACAAGCAGGAACTTAATGGTGATAAAATGATCATCCAGTCCTCAGTCCTCATAGTCCCCTTAAAAGTTTCATTAATTGTTCCAACAATGGTCTTTGTGACAGGAGCACCTAATTCAGAGTTATGTGTGACATCTGGTTGTCAAATCTCTTCTATCTCCTTTCACCTGGAAAATTCTCTTTGACTTTTCCATTTCTCTTTGACTTTTATGGCCTGTAAAGTTAAATGCCAGTTATTTTGTGCAATCTCCTGCAATTTTGGTCCATTTAGTGTTTCCTCCTTGCTAGACTTGGGTTATATACCTTTGATACTGATGTTATGTAAGCAATGCTGGTCTTCTCCTTGCAACCTAGCAGATAGTACACGGCTTAGACTTCCCGCATTGCTGATTATATTTGTTATTAACAGACTGGAGGTGATGTCCATTAGATTTACCCCACAGTACACTCTTGGCTTTTATAATTAATAAATGTCTGAGAAGATATATTTAATATTATGTGAAGTTTCCAATCTTCAACAGCTTTTCTATTCACTTATGTCCTTGGGTCAGTACAAACTGTGAGTCACTGTTTTATTATATGGTTAACTCTTTATTGCTGTTAGAAATTTTCTGCTGACATTTGACACATGGCATCCCTTTCATGCTAGCTCCTCAGCCCTACTAACACCATCTCATCTTCAGGAGATTCTTGGGTATTTGGAGCAGGCTCATCCATTTTCTAAGGCTTAGCACTTCTCTAAAGAGCTGGGTTCTTTCATAAGAGAATGCTAGTTAGGATGGATGATCAGGTGTGCACATTGTTTGTAAGGGGTCATTGGTCTAATGACCTTAAGTAGACAGGCTTAGAAAATATACATATGCACACACACATGCTTGTGTGTGCTACTACTATGAACCCTCCTGATTTCATTTGTGCATGCATCTATAACATACAACATTACTTACTAGCCCATATCAGCACCTTAATTTCCATTTCAGGGCTCATTTTACTTTTCTCTGTTCATATTCTGCTTCTTTTCACTGTCAGTGAGAAAGTTGGTTCCCATTATTCCTATTATATATCCGGACTTCATCAATCTCTCTATACGCAACTCATCACAGCCATCAGTTGTTACCATCACCTCACCTATCTCACCCTACTGGGAGGACATTCCCTCAGATGGATGCCTATCTCATTTTCCTCACTCTCTGAGATCTTGCACTGTATGGGGACAGTTGCCTCACTTTCATTGTCCAGACTGACACCTTGCCACAGGTTTTTCCGTTTCTTCCTCTCACCTCTCTTGGTCTCCTTCTGGCTAAGAAAATACCACCATAAGGTAGTTCTGTAGGCAAACCTGTAAGGATTTTCTTAATTAGTATTTGATGGGGGAGGGTCCAGCCCATTATGGGTGGGGCCAGCCCTGGGCTGGTGGTTCTGGGTTCTATAAGAAAGCAGGCTGAGCTAGCCAGTAAGCAGTACCCCCTCCATGGCCTCTGCATCAGTTCCTGCCTCTAGGTTCCTGCCCTGCATGAGTTCCAGTCCTGACTTCCTTCAGTGATGAACAGTGTTACGGAAGCATAAGCCAAATAAGCCCTTTTCAATCCAAGTTGCTTTGGGCATGGTGTTTCATCACAGCAACAATAACCTTGACTAAGACAATTTCCCACATGTGTTATCACCTGTCAATCACTTCATAATCTCTGTGGCCAGTCTAGCTACATTTCATTTTTATTAGGTTTAACTGATGTACAAGAAGACACTGGTTTCAATATATTATAACATTGTCACCTAACACTACATATTCTATTTGAGGTGTGCTCTTTCCTGAAGCCAACAGTATGTTTCATTAATCAGGGTTCTGTAGCCTTTTTAGCCATGGCTTTCAAAGGACCATTGCTATGACATTGCTTCATTAATTAAGCTGATTAATTATAGCGTCAGAAGAATGATCCAGCCAGAATGGCACCACTTAACTTCAAAGTTAGGAAGCTTTATATAACCTGTGACAAGTAGAATACAAGGTCTTTAAGCTGGTTTGGGAATACAAACTCTCTGGGATTGGGAGTGTGCAAAGTTATGCAAAGTTGTTGATTATTGACCCACTTACCCATTTAATACAATTGGCTGGAAGAATAAAAATGAATTGATTCTCCTGAAGGTACAAAGATCAATTCCCATCTTATTCCAAGGGCTACAGAGATGTTGAAAAGAAAATAGCAATTGAGATAGTGATTGTAGTATTTAAACAGAGTTGGCAGATATGAAATGTCTTTTTGTGGCATAATCATTTGCAATTCTTGGGGCCAAGTCGTGTGTGTGTGTGTGTGTGTGTGTGTGTGTGTGTGTGTGTGTGTGTCCGTGTATCAGTTTCCTTTGCCTTTCCAGTGTTAAGGACAATAACAAATATGAAATATACAGTGAGATAATTTTTCTTGTCCTTCAGCCATACCTTGTACTATTAAAAAAGTGTGAACAGAGGGAACTTTTTGAAAGGTATCCTAAATCTTTTGTCATAATTTATATGTTTATGTGGAAAGTGTTTTAATGTAATGAATTAAACTACCTGTGGTGGTTAGCTTTCATCAACTCGACACAGCTGGAGTCATCTGTGAAGAGCAAACCTCAATGGAGAGGCTGCCTCTGTCAGATGGCCTGTGGACATGTATATGGTGCATTTTCTTGATTAACAATGTACGTGAGAGAGCCCAGCTCACTGTGGATAGCACTCCTCCTCAGGAGATAATCCTGGATATATAAAGTAAAGCAAGTCCACTGAGCCACGAATAAAGTCAGTGAGCAGCTCTCTTCCACGGGCTCTGCTTCAGTTTTTGTTTCCAGGTTCCTGTTTTGTTGTGTTCCTCCTAGCTTCTCTCAATAATGAACTGTGGTCAACATGTGCATAAGCCAAAAAAAAAAATTCATTTCCCACAAATTGTTTTTGATAATGGTCTTTATCATATCAACAGAAAGCAAACTAGGACACAACCCAAGGCACACTGATGACAGCGAAGCATGTCTTACTATTCTTAGCCTCTCTGCGATTTAAGTGAGGACATTCCAAGAGGTCACTTCCCTCCACAGATATGGAGCTGCCTTTGGACCTGTGTAGTGACCTAAGTCTCTAAGTGTCTTGATTCCACTGTTTCACCCTGATTACTCATCTCCTAGTCATCAAGGCAAGTTACTTAATGTTTCAGTGTCTAGTTCCCTGCAGCATCAGGATACTAATAGTACCCACCTACTAGGGTGGGTTTTTTTTTTTTGTAGTGATTAAAGGAAGTGATGTAGATAGAGTTGTTTGTACAACACCAAGTATGCTTAGCATCAATGGATGCTCTCTACTCTTAGCTGTCATTTTACTCTGGGACCATGCACATTTTTGTATTTTCCCCTCAAAGGCAGCAAGCACATTTGTATCAAGTCAAGGATGGTTGAGAGATTATGCCGTGATTGACAGTTGTGTTCTCTATGATGCTTATGAAAGGCAGTTGGCTTTTTAAAGCGGTGTATGACATTTAACAACTTTAATATGCCACACAGTGGAGATGCACGCCTTTAATCTCAGCACTCAGGAACCAGAGGCAGGTGGATCTGTGAGTTCAAGGCCAGCCTGGTCTACAGAGTGAGTTCCAGGACAGTCAGGACTACACAGAGAAACCCTGTCTGAAAAAACAAGCAAATAAACAAACAAATTTGAATATCAGTCACTGCTGAGCAGAGGAAAAGTTGGGGAGGATTAGGCTTTCTCTGAGAAAGCTTCAAACTTTAGAGGAATTTTATAAATTCTGGAAAGAGTGGGGGGAACTTGGTGATAGAATAGTAACAAAGTACATGCGTGTTCTGAGCCACACTGGGAAGGTTGGAGAAATGAATTGCTGATCGCACCATGGGGGGCAACAATGAGCATCTGTCCAACAAAGAGCAATGAAAGTCAGCAGTTGGTGGAACAAAGGTGTATTTTGATGAAGAAAATGTGAAATCTTAAAGGTATTTGTTTAAGAAAGTACGTCGTAGAGTTATCACTGGACAAAAAGGAAATGAGCCAGACAGAGCTTATGGGTGTTTGAAAACCTTGGTTGGAGAGACCAAGATGAGAAAGTCTCTATGGTCTGAAGGACCACTGCACTGACTACAATGTGTTGAATGGGCTGACAGAATAAATGGCTTTTTAGTGGGATTTTGTATTTGGAGTTTTTAGTCTAGGATGACTTCTCAATGAATGATGTTCCGAGTCTGTATTCATTGTCTTACTACAGTGAACTACCTGGGGCAGTTAAAATGATCAAGAGAAAGGCTTATTTGAGATTTCAGTCCAAGACTTCATGCTATGGACCACAGCCCGTGGCTACAGACCTGTGGTGAGGTCGCCAGGCAGCAGAGTAAAAAAAGCACATGTCTGAACAAATGAATCATGCTACCAGCTAAGAAACAAAGAGGCCGAGGGACTAGAAATATGGTATAATTTTCTTAGATGCCCCACCCCCAGTGACTAAGATCTTACACAAGTCTCCATCTTATAAATGTTTACAGTCCCTTCCAGTACCACTACCCTAGAAATGGGGGCAGGGAGGTTTTATTTTAACCCATGGGCCTTTGGGGGACACTGTCCACATCCAAACCTAGCATGGTCTTGAAAATAGTTGGGTTAGAAGATCAGGAGGATAGTACCAGGGTTGAAGAAGTTAATCTGCAAAGCCAGAGTTCAGTGGCTCATCCTTGACACAGGGAGGACTCCAAAGCACCACAGAGTTCTTTGACTTCTTGTTTAAGAAAGAGATTTCCTTCCAGGGCACGGGAGCCAGAGGAGATCTCGGTCTTCAGAAAACATCTGGTTGCTCTCAAAAGAAGAAAAAGGAGGAAGAAGAGAAGGAGCACAAGGCTTGGGGCAGGGAGTAGAGAATTAAAAGAATATGCATTAGAGTTCAGCTCAAAGGCTTTTTTTTAAATGACCTTGTAAACACATATCTGGCAGGCCATGGTGCCCACTAAATTTCAGCTATTTTGACTCGGGATACGAACTTGATTCTTCCTGCTTGTGTGATAGGAATAGAGGCCCAGCCACACAGTTCCCTGGCTTCCTTATCATGACACAGCATGCTATCCTACATGGCAAGTGGAACTTGAGGTTGCAGGTGGAGTCAGCACACTAGTCAGATGAAGAGATGATCCCGATGATGAGGGTGATACCCAATGTACTCAGGAAGGGTGGGGAGAGGCAAAATAGAAGAGAGTCAGAGAAACATTACATGGGAAAGACCCGACCAACCATTGCTGACTTTGAAGACAGGGAAGGAGTTCTAGGAGCTAGAGAATTCCAGAAGCCGGAAGCTGAACGAGGCCTGGACATAGATTCTCCCTAAGACTTCCAGACAGGAATTCAGCTCTTTGATTTTAGCCCAGTGAATTCTGTTTCAGATCTCCAGAACTGAAGACAATAAATCTGTGTTGTTTTGAGGCAACACATTTGTAAATTTGCTCTAGCCCAAAGGAGAAAGCTAACATCCCTCAGAAGGTCTTGATAGCTCTGTTTCCCAGGATGAAGTCCTTGGGACCTCCCATCTCAGGCCTTGTATTTTGGACCCCTGGGGATGGCTTGGCTGCTCTATCGCTATCCAAGGCCAGGGGTGAGCAGACATCTTGTTGAAGGAATGTGATTGGCTGTCAGCCAAAGAGACCTCCATATAGGAGGCTAAATTCCTTCTGAATGTAGTAAGGAGGTCTGTTTCAACCCAGAGGTAAAGAATTTTGGCTGGGTTATCCTAGTAAATTCTCAAGATGCCTGGCAACTCCTGCCTTGTGGCATTCTCTCACTGATGAGAAAGTCTGAGCATCTGAATGAACACCACCCCTACACACACACACACACACACACACACACACACACACACACACATATGTGCACACACACCATATACACTACACACACACACCATACACACCACATACATCACATACAGACACACACACCACACACAAGCAACACACACACCACATACACACACACCATACCACCACATACACATAACACACACACACACACACACAACACACACACACACACACACACACGTGTACACACACCATACACACCACATATGTCACATACAGACACACACACAAGCAACACACACACCACGTACACATATACCATACCACCACACACACATAACACACACACACACACACACACACACACACACACACACACACACACAGAGGGGCAGCCAATGTTGGTAAACTGTATACATGCTCAAGGCCTGCTTGGGCTGACTCCTTTCTCGGCTATGCTGGTTTTCCACTGGTGAAGTAAGAAAGATGCATTTTGAAAATAGGAAAGCAGGCACTGACCTGCAGCCTCAGAAGGCCTCCCAGGCATTTCTCCAGTCACCCCATCCTGCAGATGAAGAGATGTGTCCAGGGTCAAGGTAGCACATTAGCTTGGATCATTTCCTGTGTGACTTGGCGAAGGGAAAAATTGCCCATTAATTGTTAAGTGGAAATCTTAGCCTGCACTGGAAGAAAAATCCCAGCGGGTTGCTAGCGGGTGGGAGTCTTGACAGAATAGGGTAAGTTCAGGGTCTGGGAGGAGCTGAGAAGCAGGGTCCCCTCTGGCCCATAACTCACTATTTATGCGTACATTTCATTCCGTGTGTGTGTGTGTGTGTGTGTGTGTGTGTGTGTGTGTGTGTGTGTGTGTGTGTGTGTGTGTGGTGGGGAGGGGTTGGATACCTTAGGAGCCTCCGACTGGCTCTTACTCTAGTGCCTTCCCAGACAGCTGTCTGGGGTCTCCCCTATTTGGCCCGCGGGCCCAGGCTCTGAGCCTGGAGGGAGGAGCTTGAGGGAGGAGGGCGTCCCGAAGGAAGATGTGCATGCTGGCTGGCGGCCTGGCGAGTGGGGAAAGCAGAGGGGTGGGGATCTGGGGTGGGCTGCGCCCCTTGGCTCGGACCCAGGCCACGCTCTGGCCTGCAGAAAGTAGAAGCTCTCAGCTCATTCACTACCCTTCAGGAAAGGGAGAGAAGACAAGCTCTCTGCCCCTCTTCTGCTTTAAAAAGCCGCTAGAGCTCCGCGGGCAGCTTGCTGGCCGCTCCCTTCCCACGCCTGGACCATGCCCCGTAGCCGCTTCCTGCGCGGCCACAGGCGAGGACTCGGTATCTGCAGCTGAGAGCTAAAACTTTTTTGACTTTTCTTTCCCCCCCCAACAACTGAACCATGCCATGTGCTCAGAGGAGCTGGCTGGCAAAGCTCTTGTTGGTGGCTCAGCTTCTTAGCTTTGGGGCTTTTTGCCACGGGAGACAAGCTCAGCCCGTCCCGGTTCGCTTCCCAGACCCGAGGCAAGGTTAGTGGCTTTTCTCTATTTATTTTTCAAGCCGTGGTGGTAGGAGAGTGGAACTTGGTCTGTCCCCTACCCCTTCCCCCACCAGTCAGGGCTGAACTCTGAGCCTTCTGGCCTGTCTCAGGGAAACTGGGTTGTGGGCTCAGTCTCCGACTTTCTTCTGACCTGGGGCTTGCGCGCATTTCCCTGCCCACTGAGGGGTGACAGACACCCTTGCTTTGAAAGACCCAAGAGCTAGCCCGTCCCCGCCCCCTCCTGGTTTCAGCTCCCCCATCCCAGATTCTAACGTGGAAATTTATTTTTATTAAAGAGACCCAGCTGGCCACAGGCAGTCATAGCAATGCTTCCTCAATTTTAAACGCCGGATCTGGAAGGTAGATATTTTATTCCGGCCCCCTGCTGAGCACACTTGGCTGTGTTTGGGTTTCCTGGAAAGATTTAGAGTTTTGTTATTTTTCAAATGACATCCCAATTTGGGAGAAATTTACGTCCTGGGGACTCGCGTTTCTCTTCCCTGATTTGTAGACTTTTCTCTTTCTTAATTTTGTGAGCCATGTGTGTTCTGAGAGAAAGCACTGGGGGACTGTGAAGATAGTTTGCAGTTGTTTAATAATAATAATAACTAATATTAACAATGATATTATTACTATTACTATTATTATTATTACTGTTATTTTAGGCCTAATGGCCAGGGAAAGTGATGATGTTGCTTGTTTTTTATTGAACTTTGAAGAATTCAGAGAGGACTGTGCTGAGCAGCGCGCAGTGGGGGTGGGGTGGAGGTGGGGGGAGTGGGATGGGGGAGCAGTTTCCCAGCACAGAGATGTCCTGTTAGCCCCTCGCACTACTAACAATGCCCTTCTGGAGTTCAGGTGCTATGGCTACCATGCCAGGTTTACAAATGGGGAAGCTGAAACATGGAGACCTTGTGAAACACGGTTTTGAACCAGGTGTCCTGACTGAAAGTCATGCAGCCGTGTTGACATCAATAGCAGGGATACGCACACGCATGCACGCGTGCACTTGTCTGTGTTTAAGGTATTGCTAGACAGTGATTTTCTGCCCACGTTGCAAAGTCAAATGCTGCTGGAGAATTCCTCTGGGGCGGCTTAGAGAGCAACCAGATGCAAATCCCTCCCTCCCTTTGCTTGACTTGGGAGCCAGAGTGGGCAAACACTGGGGTTGGATGTCAATCAGCCAGCACTTGCTTGTGTAAACGTTCCAGATACAATCTCAAGCCCCCAAGTTTAAAATAGCAGCTTTTGTTGTTCTTTGAAAAACAGTGCCTTTGTGAAAGGTCCCTTGTTCAGGGGTAGCACAAACAAAGCCTGCCAGCACTTCCCAGGGCATGCGGAGATAATTTCCTTCAAAGACATTCTCCTGGGTTAGTTTTCCAATCCTGCTTGCTTCGCATGTTTGTAAGGGAAAATGTATCATGGTGTAGAGCAGACACTGCTGAGCCAGTCTTGTTCCTCTGGAAAGCGAGATATGACTCTTTTCCTTAGTGACCTTTAGGGATATGATGAGAATATTTGATATTCAGAAGT